>NW_028322236.1:2722500-3042500 GCF_059928025.1 Delphinapterus leucas | reverse complement strand
GATTCTAAGTGAAATAAGTCACACAGGAAATGAAACATCATAAGATATCACTAATACACGGAATGAAAACTTGGTTACACATGAACCGAATTACAAAACAGAACAGGGTCTCAAATTTAGAAAACCAACTTATGCTTGCTTAAGGGGAAAGGTGAGTTGGGGTACTGCATAAAACCAGAGATAGAAATTAGCCCAGATACCTTTCCATAAGCCAAATATGTAATAGTCAAGACCTACCCCTTGCTCAACGAAATGGACTAAACACCCCATATTCAACGCCTAGGAATACACCTGACTAGTAAGAATCTTCAAACCCATGGATTTATATGTCTCTGTAAGAGAATGAAGCGTGTGTACAGCGGCATGAATGCAGCAGAGAAAATCCGATAAATCCCATTATCAAAATGAATTACACAAACAAAACCCAAGGACAGTGAAATAGAGAGCAATTCTTAAATAATTCATTCAGGGCTTGTGATGCAACCTGGATTTACCACATCTACACCCAGAGCTGAGTGAGACATAAGGTTGGGCACTTCGGGCTGATAGCATTGGTGAGGTTCGATGAGCAAATGCAGACCCTTTGAAGTCATACAGCATGGTACCCATTCCATGGGTCCCAACTCTCCAAGTTTAAGGGATTCTTCCTTCAGCTAAAACATGCATGGGAAACCCACAGTATGGTGCACCGTGTGACTGGCAAACGTTTTCAAATGCATCTCAGTTTTCGTCCCCTTTTACTCGGGTTCACCATTCCAGACCCTTTACGAACACTCTCCCCACTTGGAGAGTCAGTGCCTTTAACCTCCTGTTGGGCACAGTTTGCAATTTCTGCGCAAGATGAAAAGGAATAGGGAGAACCAATGAGAGACTAGCTGTAGGTGTCTGCACGGGCAAATTTAACGCTCATTTCCCACCAGGAAGAGGAATTAACCAAAGGCTCAGCATGCCGTGCCGGAACCAGATTAGGGCCTGAGGCAATCCTGTGGGTTTGCGGCCAGCTCACAAGATAGCGAATTGAAGAAATAAGGTCAGGGGCACTGTAACTCACAACCCTGCAGAGTTATAAATGACAGCTATCGTCCAAAAATATATTGAAGGAAGACTGCGAAGACGACTTGTAAGTGGGGCAGAATTGCAGGAAAATGATTTCAGGGGGTAGACGGGAATTGCATTTAAAGCATAGGAAAAGAGGCAGAACGTCGACAATGATGCTCTTGGCCAAAAAGGGCGTATGCGTTTTTTCCTGAATATATTCAGGAAAAAACGCATACGCCCTTTTTGGCCAACCAAGCAAGCATGTTAAAGAAATCTGCACTACAATGAAGTCTCACTGTCCCCCGGTCAAAAGGGCCATCTGAAAAAAGTGTAAAATCCAGAAAGGCAGCACAGGCCATGGAGAACAGCGAGCCTTGTTATGCTGATGGGCAGGATGTAAATTGCGAACTGCCACTCTGGAGAAGTGTATGGTGTTTCCCGGAACACCGAAAAAACAAAGCAACGGAGCCTACAGCACTTCCCCTTATGGTCCTATAGCTTAGGAAAATTATAAATCAAAAACACACAGCCACCCAAAAGTCTCGGGCGGCTCTGTTTACAAGAACCTCGTCTACGGTACAAGTTAAATATCCCAGAATGTGAAAAATGGATAAAGAAGTTGTGGTACGGATGTACAGTGGAATATCACACAGCAATGAAATCTATGTCATCAGGCCCGTCGCGGCATAATGAGTGGATTCAGGTACGATGATTCTAAGTGAAATAAGTCACACAGGAAATGAAACATCATAAGATATCACTAATACACGGAATGAAAACTTGGTTACACATGAACTGAATTACAAAACAGAACAGGGTCTCAAATTTAGAAAACCAACTTATGCTTGCTTAAGGGGAAAGGTGAGTTGGGGTACTGCATAAAACCAGAGATAGAAATTAGCCCAGATACCTTTCGATAAGCCAAATATGTAATAGTCAAGACCTACCCCTTGCTCAACGAAATGGACTAAACACCCCATATTCAACGCCTAGGAATACACCTGACTAGTAAGAATCTTCAAACCCATGGATTTATATGTCTCCGTAAGAGAATGAAGCGTGTGTACAGCGGCATGAATGCAGCAGAGAAAATCCGATAAATCCCATTATCAAAATGAATTACACAAACAAAACCCAAGGACAGTGAAATAGAGAGCAATTCTTAAATAATTCATTCAGGGCTTGTGATGCAACCTGGATTAACCACATCTACACCCAGAGCTGAGTGAGACATAAGGTTGGGCACTTCGGGCTGATAGCATTGGTGAGGTTCGATGAGCAAATGCAGACCCTTTGAAGTCATACAGCATGGTACCCATTCCATGGGTCCCAACTCTCCAAGTTTAAGGGATTCTTCCTTCAGCTAAAACATGCATGGGAAACCCACAGTATGGTGCACCGTGTGACTGGCAAACGTTTTCAAATGCATCTCAGTTTTCGTCCCCTTTTACTCGGGTTCACCATTCCAGACCCTTTACGAACACTCTCCCCACTTGAAGAGTCAGTGCCCTTAACCTCCTGTTGGGCACAGTTTGCAATTTCTGCGCAAGATGAAAAGGAATAGGGAGAACGAATGAGAGACTAGCTCTAGGTGTCTGCACGGGCAAATTTAACGCTCATTTCCCACCAGGAAGAGGAATTATCAAATGCTCAGCATGCCGTGCAGGAACCAGATTAGGGCCTGAGGCAATCCTGTGGGTTTGCGGCCAGCTCACAAGATAGCGATTTGAAGAAAGGAGCTCAGGGGCACTGTAACTCACAAACCTGCAGAGTTATAAATGACAGCTATCGTCCAAAAATATATTGAAGGAAGGCTGCGAAGACGACTTGTAAGTGGGGCAGAATTGCAGGAAAACGTTTTCAGGGGGTAGACGGGAATTGCATTTAAAGCATAGGAAAAGAGGCAGAACGTCAACAATGATGCTCTTGGCCAAAAAGGGCGTATGCGTTTTTTCCTGAATATATTCAGGAAAAAACGCATACGCCCTTTTTGGCCAACCAAGCAAGCATGTTAAAGAAATCTGCACTACAATGAAGTCTCACTGCCCCCCGGTCAAAAGGGCCATCTGAAAAAAGTGTAAAATCCAGAAAGGCAGCACAGCCCATGGAGAACAGGGAGCCTTGTTATGCTGATGGGTGGGATGTGAAGTGCCAACAGCCACTCTGGAGAAGTGTATGGTGTTTCCCGGAACACCGAAAAAACAAAGCTACGGAGCCTACGGCACTTCCACTTATGGTCCTATAGCTTAGGGAAATTAAAATCAAAAACACACAGCCACCCCAAAGTGTCGGACGGCTCTGTTTACAAGAACCTCCTCTACGGTACAAGTTAAATATCCTAGAATGTGAAAAATGGATAAAGAAGTTGTGGTACGTACATACAGTGGAATATCACTCAGCAATGAAATCTATGTCATCAGGCCCGTCGCGGCATAATGAGTGGATTCAGGTACGATGATTTTAAGTGAAATAAGTCACACAGAAAATGAAACATCATAAGATATCTCTAATACACGGAATATAATCTTGGCTACACATGAACTGAATTACAAAACAGAACAGGGTCTCAAATTTAGAAAACCAACTTATGCTTGCTTAAGGGGAAAGGTGAGTTGGGGTGCTGCATAAAACCAGAGATAGAAATTAGCACAGATACCTTTCCATAAGCCAAATATGTAATAGTCAAGACCTACCCCTTGCTCAATGAAATGGACTAAACACCCCATATTCAACGCCTAGGAATACACCTGACTAGTAAGAATCTTCAAACCCATGGATTTATATGTCTCCGTAAGAGAATGAAGCGTGTGTACAGCGGCATGAATGCAGCAGAGAAAATCCGATAAATCCCATTATCAAAATGAATTACACAAACAAAACCCAAGCACAGTGAAATAGAGAGCAATTCTTAAATAATTCATTCAGGGCTTGTGATGCAACCTGGATTTACCACATCTACACCCAGAGCTGAGTGAGACATAAGGTTGGGCACTTCGGGCTGATAGCATTGGTGAGGTTCGATGAGCAAATGCAGACCCTTTGAAGTCATACAGCATGGTACCCATTCCATGGGTCCCAACTCTCCAAGTTTAAGGGATTCTTCCTTCAGCTAAAACATGCATGGGAAACCCACAGTATGGTGCACCGTGTGACTGGCAAACGTTTTCAAATGCATCTCAGTTTTCGTCCCCTTTTACTCGGGTTCACCATTCCAGACCCTTTACGAACACTCTCCCCACTTGGAGAGTCAGTGCCTTTAACCTCCTGTTGGGCACAGTTTGCAATTTCTGCGCAAGATGAAAAGGAATAGGGAGAACCAATGAGAGACTAGCTCTAGGTGTCTGCACGGGCAAATTTTACGCTCATTTCCCACCAGGAAGAGGAATTAACCAAAGGCTCAGCATGCCGTGCCGGAACCAGATTAGGGCCTGAGGCAATCCTGTGGGTTTGCGGCCAGCTCACAAGATAGCTAGTTGAAGAAATGAGCTCAGGGGCACTGTAACTCACAAACCTGCAGAGTTATAAATGACAGCTATCGTCCAAAAATATATTGAAGGAAGGCTGCGAAGACGACTTGAAAGTGGGGCAGAATTGCAGGAAAACGATTTCAGGGGGTAGACGGGAATTGCATTTAAAGCATAGGAAAAGAGGCAGAACGTCGACAATGATGCTCTTGGCCAAAAAGTGCGTATGCGTTTTTTCCTGAATATATTCAGGAAAAAACGCATACACCCTTTTTGGCCAAACAAGCAAGCATGTTAAAGAAATCTGCACTACAATGAAGTCTCACTGCCCCCCGGTCAAAAGGGCCATCTGAAAAAAGTGTAAAATCCAGAAAGGCAGCACAGCCCATGGAGAACAGGGAGCCTTGTTATGCTGATGGGTGGGATGTGAATTGCCAACAACCACTCTGGAGAAGTGTATGGTGTCTCCCGGAACATCTAAAAAACAAAGCAACGGAGCCTACGGCACTTCCCCTTATGGTCCTATAGCTTTGGAAAATTAAAATCAAAAACACACAGCCACCCAAAAGTCTCGGGCGGCTCTGTTCACAAGAACCTCGTCTATGGTACAAGTTAAATATCCCAGAATGTGAAAAATGGATAAAGAAGTTGTGGTACGTACGTACAGTGGAATATCACACAGCAATGAAATCTATGTCATCAGGCCCGTCGCGGCATAATGAGTGGATTCAGGTACGATGATTCTAAGTGAAATAAGTCACACAGAAAATGAAACATCATAAGATATCACTAATACACGGAATGTAAACTTGGCTACACATGAACTGAATTACAAAACAGAACAGGGTCTCAAATTTAGAAAACCAACTTATGCTTGCTTAAGGGGAAAGGTGAGTTGGGGTGCTGCATAAAACCAGAGATAGAAATTAGCACAGATACCTTTCCATAAGCCAAATATGTAATAGTCAAGACCTACCCCTTGCTCAACGAAATGGACTAAACACCCCATATTCAACGCCTAGGAATACACCTGACTAGTAAGAATCTTCAAACCCATGGATTTATATGTCTCCGTAAGAGAATGAAGTGTGTGTACAGCGGCATGAATGCAGCAGAGAAAATCCGATAAATCCCATTATCAAAATTAATTACACAAACAAAACCCAAGGACAGTGAAATAGAGAGCAATTCTTAAATAATTCATTCAGGGCTTGTGATGCAACCTGGATTTACCACATCTACACCCAGAGCTGAGTGAGACATAAGGTTGGGCACTTCGGGCTGATAGCATTGGTGAGGTTCGATGAGCAAATGCAGACCCTTTGAAGTCATACAGCATGGTACCCATTCCATGGGTCCCAACTCTCCAAGTTTAAGGGATTCTTCCTTCAGCTAAAACATGCATGGGAAACCCACAGTATGGTGCACCGTGTGACTGGCAAACGTTTTCAAATGCATCTCAGTTTTCGTCCCCTTTTACTCGGGTTCACCATTCCAGACCCTTTACGAACACTCTCCCCACTTGGAGAGTCAGTGCCTTTAACCTCCTGTTGGGCACAGTTTGCAATTTCTGCGCAAGATGAAAAGGAATAGGGAGAACCAATGAGAGACTAGCTGTAGGTGTCTGCACGGGCAAATTTAACGCTCATTTCCCACCAGGAAGAGGAATTAACCAAAGGCTCAGCATGCCGTGCCGGAACCAGATTAGGACCTGAGGCAATCCTGTGGGTTTGCGGCCAGCTCACAAGATAGCGAATTGAAGAAATAAGCTCAGGGGCACTGTAACTCACAAACCTGCAGAGTTATAAATGACAGCTATCGTCCAAAAATATATTGAAGGAAGACTGCGAAGACGACTTGAAAGTGGGGCAGAATTGCAGGAAAATGATTTCAGGGGGTAGACGGGAATTGCATTTAAAGCATAGGAAAAGAGGCAGAACGTCGACAATGATGCTCTTGGCCAAAAAGGGCGTATGCGTTTTTTCCTGAATATATTCAGGAAAAAACGCATACGCCCTTTTTGGCCAACCAAGCAAGCATGTTAAAGAAATCTGCACTACAATGAAGTCTCACTGTCCCCCGGTCAAAAGGGCCATCTGAAAAAAGTGTAAAATCCAGAAAGGCAGCACAGGCCATGGAGAACAGCGAGCCTTGTTATGCTGATGGGCAGGATGTAAATTGCGAACTGCCACTCTGGAGAAGTGTATGGTGTTTCCCGGAACACCGAAAAAACAAAGCAACGGAGCCTACAGCACTTCCCCTTATGGTCCTATAGCTTAGGAAAATTATAAATCAAAAACACACAGCCACCGAAAAGTCTCGGGCGGCTCTGTTTACAAGAACCTCGTCTACGGTACAAGTTAAATATCCCAGAATGTGAAAAATGGATAAAGAAGTTGTGGTACGTATGTACAGTGGAATATCACACAGCAATGAAATCTATGTCATCAGGCCCGTCGCGGCATAATGAGTGGATTTAGCTACGATGATCCTAAGTGAAATAAGTCACACAGGAAATGAAATATCCTAAGATATCACTAATACACGGAATGAAAACTTGGCTACACATGAACTGAATTACAAAACAGAACAGGGTCTCAAATTTAGAAAACCAACTTATGCTTGCTTAAGGGGAAAGGTGAGTTGGGGTACTGCATAAAACCAGAGATAGAAATTAGCACAGATACCTTTCCATAAGCCAAATATGTAATAGTCAAGACCTACCCCTTGCTCAACGAAATGGACTAAACACCCCATATTCAACGCCTAGGAATACACCTGACTAGTAAGAATCTTCAAACCCATGGATTTATATGTCTCCGTAAGAGAATGAAGCGTGTGTACAGCGGCATGAATGCAGCAGAGAAAATCCGATAAATCCCATTATCAAAATGAATTACACAAACAAAACCCAAGGACAGTGAAATAGAGAGCAATTCTTAAATAATTCATTCAGGGCTTGTGATGCAACCTGGATTTACCACATCTACACCCAGAGCTGAGTGAGACATAAGGTTGGGCACTTCGGGCTGATAGCATTGGTGAGGTTCGATGAGCAAATGCAGACCCTTTGAAGTCATACAGCATGGTACCCATTCCATGGGTCCCAACTCTCCAAGTTTAAGGGATTCTTCCTTCAGCTAAAACATGCATGGGAAACCCACAGTATGGTGCACCGTGTGACTGGCAAACGTTTTCAAATGCATCTCAGTTTTCGTCCCCTTTTACTCGGGTTCACCATTCCAGACCCTTTACGAACACTCTCCCCACTTGAAGAGTCAGTGCCCTTAACCTCCTGTTGGGCACAGTTTGCAATTTCTGCGCAAGATGAAAAGGAATAGGGAGAACCAATGAGAGACTAGCTCTAGGTGTCTGCACGGGCAAATTTAACGCTCATTTCCCACCAGGAAGAGGAAATAACCAAAGGCTCAGCATGCCGTGCAGGAACCAGATTAGGGCCTGAGGCAATCCTGTGGGTTTGCGGCCAGCTCACAAGATAGCGAGTTGAAGAAATGAGCTCAGGGGCACTGTAACTCACAAACCTGCACAGTTATAAATGACAGCTATCGTCCAAAAATATATTGAAGGAAGGCTGCGAAGACGACTTGTAAGTGGGGCAGAATTGCAGGAAAACGATTTCAGGGGGTAGACGGGAATTGCATTTAAAGCATAGGAAAAGAGGCAGAACGTCAACAATGATGCTCTTGGCCAAAAAGGGCGTATGCGTTTTTTCCTGAATATATTCAGGAAAAAACGCATACGCCCTTTTTGGCCAACCAAGCAAGCATGTTAAAGAAATCTGCACTACAATGAAGTCTCACTGCCCCCCGGTCAAAAGGGCCATCTGAAAAAAGTGTAAAATCCAGAAAGGCAGCACAGGCCATGGAGAACAGGGAGCCTTGTTATGCTGATGTGTGGGATGTGAATTGCCAACAGCCACTCTGGAGAAGTGTATGGTGTTTCCCGGAACACCGAAAAAACAAAGCTACGGAGCCTACGGCACTTCCACTTATGGTCCTATAGCTTAGGGAAATTAAAATCAAAAACACACAGCCACCCCAAAGTGTCGGACGGCTCTGTTTACAAGAACCTCGTCTACGGTACAAGTTAAATATCCCAGAATGTGAAAAATGGATAAAGAAGTTGTGGTACGTACGGACAATGGAATATCACTCAGCAATGAAATCTATGTCATCAGGCCCGTCGCGGCATAATGAGTGGATTCAGGTACGATGATTCTAAGTGAAATAAGTCACACAGAAAATGAAACATCATAAGATATCACTACTACACGGAATGTAAACTTGGCTACACATGAACTGAATTACAAAACAGAACAGGGTCTCAAATTTAGAAAACCAACTTATGCTTGCTTAAGGGGAAAGGTGAGTTGGGGTGCTGCATAAAACCAGAGATAGAAATTAGCACAGATACCTTTCCATAAGCCAAATATGTAATAGTCAAGACCTACCCCTTGCTCAACGAAATGGACTAAACACCCCATATTCAACGCCTAGGAATACACCTGACTAGTAAGAATCTTCAAACCCATGGATATTTATGTCTCCGTAAGAGAATGAAGCGTGTGTACAGCGGTATGAATGCAGCAGAGAAAATCCGATAAATCCCATTATCAAAATGAATTACACAAACAAAACCCAAGGACAGTGAAATAGAGAGCAATTCTTAAATAATTCATTCAGGGCTTGTGATGCAACCTGGATTTACCACATCTACACCCAGAGCTGAGTGAGACATAAGGTTGGGCCCTTCGGGCTGATAGCATTGGTGAGGTTCGATGAGCAAATGCAGACCCTTTGAAGTCATACAGCATGGTACCCATTCCATGGGTCCCAACTCTCCAAGTTTAAGGGATTCTTCCTTCAGCTAAAACATGCATGGGAAACCCACAGTACGGTGCACCGTGTGACTGGCATACGTTTTCAAATGCATCTCAGTTTTCGTCCCCTTTTACTCGGGTTCACCATTCCAGACCCTTTACGAACACTCTCCCCACTTGGAGAGCCAGTGCCTTTAACCTCCTGTTGGGCACAGTTTGCAATTTCTGCGCAAGATGAAAAGGAATAGGGAGAACGAATGAGAGACTAGCTCTAGGTGTCTGCACGGGCAAATTTAAGGCTCATTTCCCACCAGGAAGAGGAATTAACCAAAGGCTCAGCATGCCGTGCCGGAACCAGATTAGGGCCTGAGGCAATTCTGTGGGTTTGCGGCCAGCTCACAAGATAGCGAGTTGAAGAAATGAGCTCAGGGGCACTGTAACTCACAAACCTGCAGAGTTATAAATGACAGCTATCGTCCAAAAATATATTGAAGGAAGGCTGCGAAGACGACTTGTAAGTGGGGCAGAATTGCAGGAAAACGATTTCAGGGGGTACACGGGAATTGCATTTAAAGCATAGGAAAAGAGGCAGAACGTCGACAATGATGCACTTGGCCAAAAAGGGCGTATGCGTTTTCTCCTGAATATATTCAGGAAAAAACGCATACGCCCTTTTTGGCCAACCAAGCAAGCATGTTAAAGAAATCTGCACTACAATGAAGTCTCACTGCCCCCCGGTCAAAAGGGCCATCTGAAAAAAGTGTAAAATCCAGAAATGCAGCACAGGCCATGGAGAACAGGGAGCCTTGTTATGCTGATGGGTGGGATGTAAATTGCCAACAGCCACTCTGCAGAAGTGTATGGTGTTTCCTGAAACACCTAAAAAACAAAGCAACAGAGCCTACGGCACTTCCACTTATGGTCCTATAGCTTAGGGAAATTAAAATAAAAAACACACAGCCACCCCAAAGTTTCAGACGGCTCTGTTTACAAGAACCTCGTCTACGGTACAAGTTAAATATCCCAGAAAGCGAAAAATGGATAAAGAAGTTGTGGTACGTACGTACAATGGAATATCACTGACCAATGAAATGTATGTCATCTGGCCAGTCATGGCATAATGAGTGGATTCAGGTACGATGATTCTAAGAGAAATAAGTCACACAGAAAATGAAACATCATAAGATATCACTAATACACCGAATGTAATCTTGGCTACACATGACCTGAATTACAAAACAGAACAGGGTCTCAAATTTAGAAAACCAACTAATGTTTGCTTAAGGGGAAAGGTGAGTTGGGGTGCTGCATAAAACCAGAGATAGAAATTAGCACAGATACCATTCCATACGTCATATATGTCATAGTCAAGGGGGCTTCCCTGGTGGCGCACTGGTTGAGAGTTCGCCTGCCGATGCAGGGGACGCGGGTTCGTGCCCCGGTCCGAGAGGATCCCACATGCCGCGGAGCTACTGGCCCCGTGAGTCATGGCCGTTGAGCCTGCGCGTCCGGAGCCTGTGCTCCGCAACGGGAGAGGCAACAACACTGAGAGGCCCGCGTACAGCAAAAAAAAAAAAAAAAATATGTAATAGTCAAGACCTACCCCTTGCTCAACGAAATGGGCTAAACACCCTATATTCAACGCCTAGGAATACACCTGACTAGTAAGAATCTTCAAACCCATGCATTTATATGTCTCCATAAGAGAATCAAGCATGTGTACAGCTGCATGAAGGCAGCAGAGAAAATCCGATAAATCCTATTATCAAAATGAATTACAAAAACAAAACACAATGACAGTGAAATAGAGAGCAATTCTTAAATAATTCATTCAGGGCTTGTGATGCAACCTGGATTTACCTCATCTACACCCAGAGCTGAGTGAGACATAAGGTTGGACACTTCGGGGTGATACCACTGGTGAGGTTCGATGAGCAAATGCAGACCGTTTGATGTCATACTGCATGGTACCCATTCCATGGTTCCCAACTCTCCAGGTGTAAGAGATTCTTCCTTCAGCTAAAGCATGCATGGGAAGCCCACAGTATGGTGCACCGTGTGACCAGGAAACGTTTTCAAAGGCATCTCAATTTTCGTCCCCTTTTACTCGGGTTCACAATTCCAGACCCTTTTCTAACACTCTCCAGAATTGGAGAGTCAGGGCCTTTAACCTCCTGTTTGGCACAGTTTGCAATTTCTGCGCAAGATGAACAGGAATAAGGAGAACCAATGACAGACTAGCTGTAGGTGTCTGCACGGGCAAATTTAACGCACATTTCCCACCAGAAAGACGAATTAACCAAAGGCTCAGCATGCCGTGCCGGAACAAGATTAGGGCCTGAAGCAATCCTGCGGGTTTGCGGCCAGCTCACAAGAAAGCGATTTGAAGAAAGGAGCTCAGGGGCACTGTAATTCACAAACCTGCAGAGTTATAAATGACAGCTATCGTCCAAAAATATATTGAAGGAAGGCTGCGAAGAGGACTTGAAAGCGGGGCAGAATTGCAGGAAAACGATTTCATGGGGTAGACTGGAATTGCATTTAAAGCATAGGAAAAGAGGCAGAACGTCGACAATGATGCACTTGGCCAAAAAGGGCGTATGCGTTTTTTCCTGAATATATTCAGGAAAAAACGCATACGCCCTTTTTGGCCAACCAAGCAAGCATGTTAAAGAAATCTGCACTACAATGAAGTCTCACTGCCCCCCGGTCAAATGGGCCATCTGAAAAAAGTGTAAAATCCAGAAATGCAGCACAGGCCATGGAGAACAGGGAGCCTTGTTATGCTGATGGGCGGGATGTAAATTGCCAACAGCCACTCTGCAGAAGTGTATGGTGTTTCCTGAAACACCTAAAAAACAAAGCAACGGAGCCTACGGCACTTCCACTTATGGTCCTATAGCTTAGGGAAATTAAAATAAAAAAAACACAGCCACCCCAAAGTTTCAGACGGCTCTGTTTACAAGAACCTCTTCTACGGTACAAGTTAAATATCCCAGAAAGCGAAAAATGGATAAAGAAGTTGTGGTATGTACGTACAATGGAATATCACTCACCAATGAAATCTATGTCATCTGGCTCGTCGTGGCATAATGAGTGGATTCAGGTACGATGATTCTAAGAGAAATAAGTCACACAGAAAATGAAACATCATAAGATATCACTAATACACCGAATGTAATCTTGGCTACACATGAACTGAATTACAAAACAGAACAGGGTCTCAAATTTAGAAAACCAACTTATATTTGCTTAAGGGGAAAGGTGAGTTGGGGTGCTGCATAAAACCAGAGATAGAAATTACCACAGATACTATTCCATACGTCATATATGTAATAGTCAAGGGGGCTTCCCTGGTGGCGCACTGGTTGAGAGTCCGCCTGCCGATGCAGGGGACGCGGGTTCGTGCCCCGGTCCGAGAGGATCCCACATGCCGTGGAGCTACTGGCCCCGTCAGTCATGGCTGTTGAGCCTGCGCGTCCGGAGCCTGTGCTCCGCAACGGGAGAGGCTACAACACTGAGAGGCCCGCGTACAGCAAAAAAAAAAAAAAAATATGTAATAGTCAAGACCTACCCCTTGCTCAACGAAATGGGCTAAACACCCTATATTCAACGCCTAGGAATGCACCTGACTAGTAAGAATCTTCAAACCCATGGATTTATATGTCTCCATAAGAGAATCAAGCGTGTGTACAGCTGCATGAAGGCAGCAGAGAAAATCCGAAAAATCCCATTATCAAAATGAATTACAAAAACAAAACACAATGACAGTGAAATAGAGAGCAATTCTTAAATAATTCATTCAGGTCTTGTGATGCAACCTGGATTTACCTCATCTACACCCAGAGCTGAGTGAGACATAAGGTTGGATACTTCGGGATGATAGCGTTGGTGAGGTTCGATGAGCAAATGCAGACCATTTGAAGTCATACTGCATGGTACCCATTCCATGGGTCCTTACTCTCCAGGTTTAAGCGATTCTTCCTTCAGCTAAAACATGCATAGGAAACCCACAGTATGGTGCACCGTGTGACCGGGAAACGTTTTCAAATGCATCTCAGTTTTCGTCCCCTTTTACTCGGGTTCACAATTCCAGACCCTTTACTAACACTCTCCCCACTTGGAGAGTCAGTGCCTTTAACCTCCTGTTTGGCACAGTTTGCAATTTCTGCGCAAGATGAACAGGAATAGGGAGAACCAATGAGAGACTAGCTGTAGGTGTTTGCATGGGCAAATTTAACGCTCATTTCCAACCAGGAAGAGGAATTAACCAAACGCTCAGCATGCCGTGCCGGAACCAGATTAGGGCCTGAAGCAATCCTGCGGGTTTGCGGCCAGCTCACAAGAAAGCGATTTGAAGAAAGGAGCTCCGGGGCACTGTAATTCAAAACCTGCAGTGTTATAAATGACAGCTATCGTCCAAAAATATATTGAAGGAAGGCTGCGAAGAGGACTTGAAAGCGGGGCAGAATTGCAGGAAAGCGATTTCAGGGGGTAGACGGGAATTGCATTTAAAGCATAGGAAAAGAGGCAGAACGTCGACAATGATGCACTTGGTCAAAAAGGGCGTATGCGTTTTTTCCTGAATATATTCAGGAAAAAGCGCATACGCCCTTTTTGGCCAACCAAGCAAGCATGTTAAAGAAATCTGCACTACAATGAAGTCTCACTGCCCCCCGGTCAAAAGGGCCATCTGAAAAAAGTGTAAAATCCAGAAATGCAACACAGGCCATGGAGAACTGGGAGCCTTGTTATGCTGATGGGTGGGATGTAAATTGCCAACAGCCACTCTGGAGAAGTGTATGGTATTTCCTAAAACACCTAAAAAACAAAGCAACGGAGCCTACGGCACTTCCTCTTATGGTCCTATAGCTTAGGGAAAATAAATCAAAACCACACAGCCACCCCAAAGTTTCAGACGGCTCTGTTTACAAGAACCTCGTCTACGGTACAAGTTAAATATCCCAGAAAGCGAAAAATGGATAAAGAAGTTGTGGTACGTACGTACAATGGAATATCACTCAGCAATGAAATCTATGTCATCTGGCCCGTCGTGGCATAATGAGTGGATTCAGGTACGATGATTCTAAGAGAAATAAGTCACACAGAAAATGAAACATCATAAGTTAACTCTAATACACCGAATGTAATCTTGGCTACACATGAACTGAATTACAAAACAGAACAGGGTCTCAAATTTAGAAAACCAACTTATGTTTGCTTAAGGGGAAAGGTGAGTTGGGGTGCTGCATAAAACCAGAGATAGAAATTAGCACATATACCATTCCATACGTCAAATATGTAATAGTCAAGACCTACCCCTTGCTTAACGAAATGAGCTAAATACCCTATATTCAACGCCTAGGAATACACCTGACTAGTAAGAATCTTCAAACCCATGGATTTATAGGTCTCCATTAGAGAATCAAGCATGTGTACAGCTGCATGAAGGCAGCAGAGAAAATCCGATAAATCCTATTATCAAAATGAATTACAAAAACAAAACACAATGACAGTGAAATAGAGAGCAATTCTTAAATAATTCATTCAGGGCTTGTGATGCAACCTGGATTTACCTCATCTAAACCCAGAGCTGAGTGAGACATAAGGTTGGACACTTCGGGCTGATAGCATTGGTGAGGTTCGATGAGCAAATGCAGACCATTTGAAGTCATACTACATGGTACCCATTCCATGGGTCCCAACTCTCCAGGTTTAAGCGATTCTTCCTTCAGCTAAAGCATGCATGGGAAGCCCACAGTATGGTGCACCGAGTGACCGGGAAACATTTTCAAATGCATCTCAGTTTTTGTCCCCTTTTACTCGGGTTCACAATTCCAGACCCTTTACGAACACTCTCCCCACTTGGAGAGTCAGTGCCTTTAACCTCCTATTTGGCACAGTTTGCAATTTCTGCGCAAGATGAACAGGAATAGGGAGTACCAATGAGAGACTAGCTGTAGGTTTCTGCACGGGCAAATTTAACGCTCATTTCCAACCAGGAAGAGGAATTAACCAAACGCTCAGCATGCCGTGCCGGAACCAGATTAGGGCCTGAAGCAATCCTGCGGGTTTGCGGCCAGCTCAAAAGAAAGCGATTTGAAGAAAGGAGCTCAGGGGCACTCTAATTCACAAACCTGCAGAGTTATAAGTGACAGCTATCATCCAAAAATATATTGAAGGAAGGCTGTGAAGAGGACTTGAAAGCGGGACAAAATTGCAGGAAAACGATTTCAGGGGGTAGACTGGAATTGCATTTAAAGCATAGGAAAAGAGGCAGTACGTCGACAATGATGCACTTGGCCAAAAAGGGCGTATGCGTTTTTTCCTGAATATATTCAGGAAAAAACGCATACGCCCTTTTTGGCCAACCAAGCAAGCATGTTAAAGAAATCTGCACTACAATGAAGTCTCACTGCCCCCCAGTGAAAAGGGCCATCTGAAAAAAGTGTAAAATCCAGAAAGGCAGGACAGGCCATGGAGAACAGGGAGCCTTGTTATGCTGATGGGCGGGATGTGAACTGCCAACAGCCACTCTGGAGAAGTGTATGGTGTTTCCTGAAACACGTAGGAAACAAAGCAACACAGCCTATGGCACTTCCACTTATGGTCCTATAGCTTAGAGAAGTTAAAATCAAAAACACACAGCCACCCCAAAGTTTGGGTCGGCTCTGTTTACAAGAACCTCGTCTACGGTACAAGTTAAATATCCCAGAAAGCGAAAATGGATAAAGAAGTTGTGGTACATACGTACAATGGAAAATCACTCAGCAATGAAATCTATGTGATCTGGCCCTTAGCGGCATAATGAGTGGATTCAGGTACAATGATTCTACGTGAAATAAGTCACACAGAAAAAGGAACATCATAAGATATCACTAATACATGGAATGAAACTTGGCTACACATGAACTGAATTACAAAACAGAAGAGGGTCTCCAAGTTAGAAAACCAACTGATGGTTGCTTATGGGGAAAGGTGAGTTGGGGTGCTGCATAAAACCAGAGATTTATATTAGCACACAAACTGTTCCATAAACCAAATATGTAATAGAAAAGACCTACTCCTTGCTCAACGAAATGGAGTCAACACCCCATATTCAACGCCTAGGAATATACCTGACTAGTAAGGATCTTAAAACCCATGGATTTATATGTCTCCGTAAGAGAATGAAGCGTGTGTACAGCGGCCTAAACGCATCAGTGAAAATCCGATAAATCCCATTATCAAAATAAATTTCAAAAACAAAACACAATGACACTGAAATAGAGGGCAATTCTTAAATAATTCATTCAGGGCTTGTGATACAACCTGGATTTAGCACATCTTCAACCAGAGCTGGGTGAGACATAAGGCTGGACACTTCGGGCTGATAGCATTGGTGAGGTTCGGTGAGCAAATGCAGAACATTTGAAGTCATACTGCATGGTACCCATTCCATGGGTCCCAACTCTCCAGGTTTAAGGGATTCTTCCTTCAGCTAAAACATGCATGGGAAACCCAGAGTATGGTCCACCTTGTGATTTGGATTCGTTTTCAAATGCATCTCAGTTTTTTTCCCCTGGTACTAGGGTTCAATATTCCAGACCCGTCAATAACACTCTCCCCATATATATATTCAGGAAAAAACGCATAAGCCCTTTTTGGCCAACCAAGCAAGCGTGTAAAGAAAATCTGCACTACAATGAAGCCTCACTGCCCCCCGGTCAAAAGGGCCATCTGAAAAAAGTGTAAAATCCAGAAAGGCAGGACAGGCCATGGAGAACATGTAGCCTTGTTATGCTGATGGGCGGGATGTGAACCGCCAACAGCCACTCTGGAGAACTGTATGGTGTTTCCGGAAACACGTAGGAAACAAAGCAACACAGCCTATGGCACTTCCACTTATGGTCCTATAGCTTAGGGACATTAAAATGAAAAACACAGAGCCACCCCAAAGTTTGGGACGGCTCTGTTTACAAGAACCTCGTCTACGATACAAGTTAAATATCCCAGAAATCGAAATATGGATAAAGAAGATGTGGTACGTATGTACAAAGGAATATCACTCAGCAATGATATCTATGTCATCAGGCCAGTAGTGGCATAATGAATGGATTCAGGTATGATGATTTTACGTGAAATAAGTCACACAGAAAAAGAAACATCATAAGTTATCACTAATACATGGAATGTAAACTTGGCTACACATGAACTGATCTACAAAACAGAACACGGTCTCAAATTGAGAAAACGAACTTACGCTTGCTTATGGGGAAAGGTGAGTTGGCGTGCTGCATAAAACCAGAGATTGAAATTAGCACAGATATCTTTCCATAAGCCAAATATATAATAGACAAGACCTACTCCTTGCTCAACGAAATGAACTCAACACCCCATATTCAACGCCTCGGAATATACCTGACTAGTAAGAATCTTAAAACCCATGGATTTATATGTCTCCGTAAGAGAATCAAGCGTGTGTACAGTGGCCTAAACGCAGCAGTGAAAATCGGATAACTTCCTTTATCAAAAAAAATTTCAAAAACAAAACACAATGACAGTGAAATAGAGAGCAATTCTTAAATAATTCATTCAGGGCTTGTGATGCAACCTGGATTTACCACATCTACACCCAGAGCTGGGTGAGACATAAGGCTGGACCCTTTGCGCTGATACCATTGGTGAGGCTCGGTGAGCAAATGCAGACCGTTTGAAGGCATACTGCATGGTACCCATTCCATGGGTCCCAACTCTCCAGGTTTAAGGGATTCTTCCTTCAGCTAAAACATGCATGAGAAACGCAGAGTATATTCCACCATGTGATTGCGAAACGTTTTCAAATGCATCTCAGTTTTTGTGCCCTGGTACTCGGGTTCACCATTCCAGACGCTTTACTAACACTCTCCCCACTTGGAGAGTCAATGCCTTTAACATCCTGTTCAGCACAGTTTGCAATTTCTGAGCAAGATGAACAGGAATAGGGAGAACCAATGAGAGACTAGCTGTAGGTGCCTGCACGGGCAAGTGTAACGACCATTTCCCACCAGGAAGAGGAATTAACCAAAGGGTCAGCGTGCCCTGCCAGAAACAGATTAGCGCCTGAAGCATTCCTGCGGTTTTCGGCCAGCTCACAAGAAAGCGAGTTGAAGAAAGGAGCTCAGGGGCACTCTAATTCACAAACCTGCAGAGTTATGAATGACAGCTATCGTCCAAAAATATATTGAAGTAAGTCTGCGAAGAGGACTGGAAAGGGGGGCAGCATTTGAGGAAAACTATTTCAGGGGGTAGACTGGAATTGCACTTAAAGCATAGGAAATGAGGCAGAATGTCGACAATGATGCACTTTGCCAAAAAGGGCGTATGCATTTTTTCCTGAATATATTCAGGAAAAAACGCATACACCCTTGATGGCCAACCAAGCAAGCCTGTAAAGGAAATCTGCACCAAGGGCAGAAAGCTGTTGGGGGGATGGTGGTGTGAAGAGTTGAGAGATTGGGATTGACATGTATACATTTATATGTATAAAATAGATAACCAATAAGAACCTGCTGTATAAAAAATAAGATTAAAAATTAAAAAAAATAAAATTAAAAAGTAAAACAGAAAAAATATTCTTCCATCCACATACATGTATTTATATGAATAAATTATTTCTATGCTTATATTTGTAAATGCAAAAAAGAGGAATGAAATCTACCTTGAACCAAAAACGAAAAATAGAAAAAACAAACAGAATCCACAAGTTACACAGAGGAAAACCGTATCAGGACACTTGCTCCAGTTGTAAACAATTCTGAAGTTGGTCAGTGGTGGGGAATCATCTCCCATACAGCCAGCAGGCCCCACGCAACAAGCGTCCTCATTGCAAAGCTGGGGGACCGTGCTGAGGCATCTGTGAGTAAACGTGGTCCGAGCCCCAGGCCAGCTGCTGCTGAAATGTTCCCACCCTTCCCAGATAAAACACCTGAATATGTTCAAGGACTTGAAAGCCTAGAGGAAGGGCAATGGAGCCACACGAGTGATTGCATGCCAGCCAACTTGGTGCCTGCAGGCCAGCCAGGATGGTCCTGGCCCTGGGTGCTCTTCTGGAAGCTTTCCATTTCCCTGCCTGAGATACCCCTCCTGTCCCGGCCCCCACTGCTTTCTTCCTTCCTCACGTCTGCCCAGGGAGAAATTCCAGCGCCAGGTATGGGTGACACATCCTCTTCTTTAGCAGGTGGCATCTTGACAACTGCTGCAGAAAGTCCAGCAGAGCCCCACTCACACTGGGCCACCCACAACGCCGTGACCTGTCACTCCCTCCCACCAGCCCAGCCCCGAGACTGCTGACAGGGCAGAGAAAATGGCGTCAGGCACAGCTGCAGGGGTTCTTGCTGCCTGGAGCGGTGTTTATATTGATCTCAAAACAGGCACACCTGGGGAGGGCTGGCCGGCATGGTCAGGCTGCCCAGGTCAGCCAATCATCACCCCTCAGGGTCTCACAGTTGCAGAAAATGGAACTTGCTGAATCGGCCAGGTCCAAGGAACAGGTGTGGGCTCTTGAGAGTCAGGATAGACAATGGGCTGCAGCTCTGGCTTGTATTCTAATCATTTTATCTGGCCCATGAGTGGGAGACAGCTTCAAGAAAACCCTGGCCTAATAAGAGGACCCCAGGAGTCAGGGAGAGGAGGGGTGGGTGGTGGGTGGAGACAGAGGCCTGGTGCCCCGGGTGCAGTGGAAGTCTCTGGAAGACCAGGTGGTGGCAGGCCGTACAGAGTGATGCCCAGGGTCACAGACCTGTCGGAGTTGCTATTTGTTAGTTCAAGTCCTGCTCTGAGGTGCTCTGTGTCAGATCTGAGTGACAGGTGAGCTGAGAGTGCTCTGCAATGAGGGCAATGTGCACGGTTCCTGTGTGCCCTGCCCTGCCACAGTACCTGCAAGTGTAGCTCTGTATCCTGGGAGGGAGCTGACCACGAGAGCCCCATGGGCTGCAGGGGACCTGCCCAGGGAACCCCATATCCTGGGATGGGCCTGACCATGAGAGCCCCATGGGCTGGTGTGGAGGTGGGGTACCTGCCCAGGTGAGCTCCATATCCTGAGATTGGCCTGACCACGAGAGCCCCATGGGCTGCCAGGGGCCTGGTAAAGATGTCAGGATCGTCAGTGAAGCCACCGAGTATATACCTCCAGTAGTTCCTAATTCCTACACCCTGCTGGTCATTCTACCAACCACCAGGAGACGGTATTCTGTATTAGTCTTCAATGATGCCTTCTTTTGTATGCCATTAGTCCCAGAGTCACAAGAAATTTTGGCTTGTAAGTGGCAGGACTCAACATACAACTAAAACAATACATCCAGGCCGTCTTGCCCCAAGTGTTCAAAAATTCCCACACCATCTTTGGGGAAAGCTTAGCTAAAGACGTAAAAGTTCTACCTCTGGAAAAGGAAACACTCCTTCAATATGCTGACGACATTCTGATCACCAGCCCTACTAAGGAGGCCTCTGAACTACCAAGCCAATAAAGGATAGAAGTTGTCCAAGAAAAAGCTCAAATATCACAGACTACGGTGACCTGCCTGGGCTTCATTCTCACAGAAGGTCGGAGAAGCTCATCCCAGGAAAGGGAAGAAACAATTTACAGCCTTACCCCTTTCTAAAACTAGAAGACAGCTTAGGGGTTCCTGGGGAGGCCAGAGTTTGCTGCTTCTGGATCCCTAACTACAGTCTACTAGCTGGGCCTCTATATGAAACACTGAAAGGAAAAGATGATGATCCTTTTGAATAGAATCCAGAAGTGGCCTTTCAAGAATGGAAAGAGCAGTCAATTCAGACCCTTGCCCTGGAACTCCCTAATTTAGCTAAACCCTTTGACCTTTACATTCCTGGTGAAAGGTGAATTGCCATTGGAGTATTAGTGCAAAACCTGGGACCACTTGAAATGGAACAATGCAAGAATGCCATCCAGGTAGGATAAACTATAGTCACCAAGGGGCTTGGCCCACTGCAACATCTGGCCAACATACTGGCGGTATCTAAAAACCTGGAAATCAGCAGCCCAAAAGGCCACCTCCCTCCTAAGGGAAAAGGACCCCACGTGGTGTTCCTAACCCCCAACCATGCCCTGAAGTTGCAGGGTTTGCTCCGTGGGCACACTGACCTCCAGTGAGGAAGCCCTCCTACTCCAACATCCAGAGAGATATCCGGGGGCAACGGGGCACCATGACGACACATGTGACCATCACTTGACCTGGAGTTTCTCTCATAAAACAACAAGAGTGTGTCACAAAAGAGTAGACTACTGCTTGCAGGACTTACTGCACCCAGAGGGGAGGTAATAATCTTGGCAGGGGAACCGTATATCACGCTGTCACCATAGAAAAGCCTACAGACACCGTGATGATGGTGACCAGTAAGACCGGCTGGACTCCTGTTTACTTCAAAAGGCTGTTGACTCAGTGGCCATCATGGTCCTTCATCACAACTGACCCTGGACTGTCCGGGAGTTGAGCAGGCAGGGTCCTGACACCTGGTGCTGTTTTTACGTTAATTCAGAGGCCTAATTGAAGAAAGTGCAGACTACTAGTCAGAGCATCTAGGCTGGCAGAAACGGTCAGCCTAAAGTGTCTGAACAAATGTGTGGCGGGGTGAAAGTGGACCTCACAGCGTCACTGCACATTTCCTTCCCGGACCCTTAAAGGTCATTAGAATCTATAACACTTCCAATGCTCGTGCTCAGGCAGATGAACAGGGAGGCTGGAGGCCTGGGGACAATCAACGTCACCTAGAGGCTGCTGGGGAGAAGTTCTGACCCTCGCCCACGGGTATAAGGGCTCCTAACTCAGCACTCAGCAGTTACAGAAGAAGGGTCTGCACCCTCAGCACTCCAAGAATGAGGAAGAGGACAAAAGGCAGAAGAGGGGTTTGTCCCAGGCAAAGCCCATTAAAAATCCCTGGGAGATAAAAATAGAATCTGGGCAATAAAATAAAGTCTAACCTTTTTTATCCTTTGTGCTTTGTCTAATTTCATGTGCTCCTAGGGTCCCGCATACAGAGGTTCCACACCCGGCACTTCAGACCAGATTTCCTAGTACAGAATGGCTGGGTCGACACATCAGGTCCTGGGGCCCAGTGCAGACTCCGCGATATAGAGCCTGAGCTGCAGCCAACAGGGCCCTCGAGAGCTCTGCCCCCTCCCTCCCACTGAATCTGACAGGATCTCTACACAGCAGCCCAGCCCACAGCCCACGGGGTAGCACATGCTCTCACCTCTCCATTCTCTGATCAAAATATAAAGTTTCCTTTGCTTCTGAACCAAACTCAGTCTCGATCTTTTGGCTCCAATGACACTGGGCGTGGGGACACTTGTTGGGGTCCACTCTGGAGGATCAGTAACAGAAATTGAGAACATTGTAACTTCAATGAACAGATGAGTGAGCCAAACTATAATTAACATAGAACAGTGTATAAGGCTCGGGTAAAATAAGATGTTTCTAACACTTCCATTTGATATTTCCATCACTTTATTATAAGCAAGTTCAGTGAAAAGGTTTGTCTTATTTGTCAGGTCAATATTAGAGAAGCGAAGTGATTTCTTTCCAAGGATGTACATCTAATAATCTTGGTTAAAGCTTCAATCTTGTTTTAAATGCTTTTCCATTGAAAATGATACCTCTCATTCAGCTCCCCCATTTCTGAGAAGTATAAAATCTTATAATTTATTATTACCAAAGTGGAAAGGTGGGAGGAGGGATAAATTAACAGTTTGGGATTAACACATACACACTGCTATGTATAAAATAGATGGTCAACAAGGAACTACTCTATAGCACAGGGAACTACACTCAATATTTTGCAATAACCTATAAGGGGAAATAATCTGAAAAAGAATAGATATTTTTATTGACATCATCTATCAATGACAGTTAAAATGGAACCTAAGGGAAGCTGGTGGTCAGTGCTTCTGACCCTGAAGACTTCAATCATCTAAAGTTTGGACTCTGCCTACTTCCCAAGGCCCTTAATGAACATATGTGTAGCCGTAGCTTAAAAAATTCCCCAGTTTGGGTAGCGGAGAGACACTGATTTTGAAAAAGCCCTGGTGTTCTCCTCACATGAACGGGACACTTCCTACAGCTAAAACATGCCTGTCACACCCAAAGGATGGTATATCGTCTGATCGGGAAGAGTTTGGAAAAGGCATCTCATCTCCTCATCTCCTGGTGCTCGGGTTCACCACTCCGGCGTCTTTACTAACAGTCTCCCCACTTGGAGATGTCAGCACTGTCAACATCCTGTTGCACACAGTTTGGAATTTGTCCAAGGATGAAGCAGAAGGAGGAGGAACAATGAGAGACAAGTCCTAGGTTTTCGGACAGACATATGTCACTCTAATTTCCAATCAGGAAGACGAATTGACCAAAGGCTAGGGTTGCCCATGGAAACAGAATAGGGCTTGAGGAAATCCCGCTGCTTTGTGGCCAGTTCCCATAAACACAAGTTGAAAAATGGAACTCAGGGACACTAAAATTCACGAAACTGCAGAGTTGAAAATATCTATCACTGAAAAATGTCTTGAGGAAAGTCAGAGAAAAGGACTTGTAAGCAACGGAGAATGGCAGGAAAGGGATTGGATGAGGTAGAAAGGACTCGCCATTAAGCACAAGAAAAGGGGCTGAACATTGCCAACATTGCAGTTGGCCAAAAAGGGTGTATGCATCTTTTTCTGTATATATTCAAGAAAAGGGCATACACTTTTTTAGCCAACCAAACAGGTGGGCACTGGAAATCAATACTACAAAACATATCACTTCGCATCAGTCAGAAGAGCCATCCTCATAAAGTGTAAACACCAGAAATGCAGGACAGGGCAAGGAGAAAAGGGAGCCCTGTGAGGCTTATAGTGGAAATGTATATTGCCAATGGTCACTCTGGAAAAGTGTATTGTGATTACTAAAGCATCTAAAAAATGAGCTACAGAGCACAGGGCACTTGCACTCATGGACGTATATCTTGGGAAAAAGAAAAATCGAGAGGACACAGGCACCCCAATGTTTACCGCCTCTCTGTTTAATATATCCTCGATTAGGTTATAATTTATATGTCTCTGGAGGGAAAAAATGGACAGAGGTGTGGCACTTATGTAGAGTGGAATATTACTCAGCCTGAAAATCAATGAAACATGGCCAGTTGTAACAACCCCAGAGGAGTTACGTATGATCATTTGAAGTCACATAATTCAAAAAGACAAAGACATACGATATTACTAATACATGGAATGTAAACGTGGCTACAAATGAACTGAATTACAAAAGAGAACGGGGTCTCAAATTTAGAAAACCAACTTATGCTTGCTTAAGGATCAAGGAGAGTTGGGGTGCTGCATAAAACCAGAGATTGAAATTAGCACAGATACCGTTCCATAAGCCAAATATGTAATAGAAAAAACCTACTTCCTGGTCAACGAAATGGACTCAACACCCCATATTCAGTGCCTAGGAATATACAGGATGAGTAAGAGTCTTAATACCTATGGATTTATATGTCTCCATAAGAGAATCAAGCGTGTGTACAGTGACAAAAACGCAGCAGTGAAAATCAGCTAAATCCCATTATCAAAATAAATTTCAAAAACAAAACACAATGACAGTGAAATAGAGAGCAATTCTTAAATAATTCATTCAGAGCTTGTGATGCAACCTGGATTTACCTCATCTACACCCAGAGCTGCGTGAGACATAAGTTTGGAGACATCGGGCTGATAGCATTGGTGAGGTTCAATGAGCAAATGCAGACCATTTGAAGTCATACTGTATGGTACCCTTTCCATGGGTCCCAACTCTCCAGGTTTAAGCGATTCTTCCTTCAGCTAAAACATGCATAGGAAACCCACAGTATGGTGCACCGTGTGACCGGGAAACATTTTCAAATGCATCTCAGTTTTCGTCCCCTTTTACTCGGGTGCACAATTCCAGACCCTTTATGAACACTCTCCCCACTTGGAGAGTCAGTGCCTTTAACCTCCTGTTTGGCACAGTTTGCAATTTCTGCGCAAGATGAACAGGAATAGGGAGAACCAATGAGAGACTAGTTGTAGGTGTATGCACGGGCAAATTTAACGCTCATTTCCCACCAGGAAGAGGAATTAACCAAACGCTCAGCATGCCGTGCCAGAACTAGATTAGGTCCTGAAGCAATCCTGCCGGTTTGCGGCCAGCTCACAAGAAAGCGATTTGAAGAAAGGAGCTCAGGGGCACTGTAATTCACAAACCTGCAGAGTTATAAATGACTGCTATCATCCAAAAATATATTGAAGGAAGGCTGCGAAGACGACTTGAAAGCGGGGCAGAATTGCAGGAAAACGATTTCAGGGGGTAGACTGGAATTGCATTTAAAGCATAGGAAAAGAGGCAGTACGTCGACAATGATGCACTTGGCCAAAAAGGGCGTATGCGAATTTTCCTGAATATATTCAGGAAAAAACGCATACGCCCTTTTTGGCCAACCAAGCAAGCATGTTAAAGAAATCTGCACTACAATGAAGTCTCACTGCCCCCCGGTCAAAAGGGACATCTGAAAAAAGTGTAAAATGCAGAAATGCAGCACAGGCCATGGAGAACAGGGAGCCTTGTTATGCTGATGGGTGGGATGTAAATTGCCAACAGCCACTCTGGAGAAGTGTATGGTGTTTCCTGAAACACCTAAAAAACAAAGCAACGGAGCCTATGGCACTTCCACTTATGGTCCTATAGCTTAGGGAAATTAAAATCAAAAACACACAGCCACCCCAAAGCTTTAGACAGCTCTGTTTACAAGAACCTCGTCTACGGTACAAGTTAAATATCCCAGAAAGCAAAAAATGGATAAAGAAGTTGTGGTACGTACGTACAATTGAATATCACTCACGAATGAAATCTATGTCATCTGGACCGTCGTGGCATAATGAGTGGATTCAGGTACGATGATTCTAAGAGAAATAAGTCACACAGAAAATGAAACATCATAAGATATCACTAATACACGGAATGTAATCTTGGCTACACATGAACTGAATTACAAAACAGAACTGGGTCCCTAATTTAGAAAACCAACTAATGTTTGCTTAAGGGGAAAGGTGAGTTGGGTTGCTGCATAAAACCAGAGATAGAAATTAGCACAGATACCATTCCATACGTCAAATATGTAATAGTCAAGACCTACCCCTTGCTCAACGAAATGGGCTAAACACCCTATATTCAACGCCTAGGAATACACCTGACCAGAAAGAATTTTCAAACCCATGGATATATATGTCTCCATAAGAGAATCAAACATGTATACAGCTGCATGAAGGCAGCAGAGAAAATCCGATAAATCCCATTATCAAAATGAATTACAAAAACAAAACACAATGACAGTGAAAGAGAGAGCAATTCTTAAATAATTCATTCAGGGCTTGTGGTGCAACCTGGATTTACCTCATCTAAACCCAGAGCTGAGTGAGACATAAGGTTGGGCACTTCGGGCTGATAGCATTGGTGAGGTTCGATGAGCAAATGCAGACCCTTTGAAGTCATACAGCATGGTACCCATTCCATGGGTCCCAACTCTCCAAGTTTAAGGGATTCTTCCTTCAGCTAAAACATGCATGGGAAACCCACAGTATGGTGCACCGTGTGACTGGCAAACGTTTTCAAATGCATCTCAGTTTTCGTCCCCTTTTACTCGGGTTCACCATTCTAGACCCTTTACAAACACTCTCCCCACGTGGAGAGTCAGTGCCTTTAACCTCCTGTTGGGCACAGTTTGCAATTTCTGCGCAAGATGAAAAGGAATAGGGAGAACCAATGAGAGACTAGCTCTAGGTGTCTGCACGGGCAAATTTAACGCTCATTTCCCACCAGGAAGAGGAATTAACCAAAGGCTCAGCATGCCGTGCCGGAACCGGATTAGGGCCTGAGACAATCCTGCGGGTTTGCGGCCATCTCACAAGATAGCGAGTTGAAGAAAGGAGCTCAGGGGCACTGTAACTCACAAACCTGCAGAGTTATAAATGACAGCTATCGTCCAAAAATATATTGAAGGAAGGCTGCGAAGACGACTTGTAACCGGGACAGATTTGCAGGAAAACGATTTCAGGGGGTAGACGGGAATTGCATTTAAAGCATAGGAAAAGAGGCAGAACGTCGACAATGATGCTCTTGGCCAAAAAGGGCGTATGCGTTTTTTCCTGAATATATTCAGGAAAAAACGCATACGCCCCTTTTGGCCAACCAAGCAAGCATGTTAAAGAAATCTGCACTACAATGAAGTCTCACTGCCCCCCGGTCAATAGGGCCATCTGAAAAAAGTGTAAAATCCAGAAAGGCAGCATAGCCCATGGAGAACAGGGAGCCTTGTTATGCTGATGGGTGGGATGTAAATTGCCAACAGCCACTCTGGAGAAGTGTATGGTGTTTTCCGGAACACCTAAAAAACAAAGCAACGGAGCCTACGGCATTTCCACTTATGGTCCTACAGTTTAGGGACATTAAAATGAAAAACACACAGCCACCCCAAAGTGTCGGACGGCTCTATTTACAAGAACCTCGTCTACAGTACAAGGTAAATATCCCAGAATGTGAAAAATGGATAAAGAAGTTGTGGTATATACGTACAAAGGAATATCACTCAGCAATGAAATCTATATCATCAGGCCCGTCGCGGCATAATGAGTGGATTCAGGTACGATGATTCTAAGTGAAATAAGTCACACAGGAAATGAAACATCATAAGATATCACTAATACACGGAATGAAAACTTGGCTACACATGAACTGAATTACAAAACAGAACAGGGTCTCAAATTTAGAAAACCAACTTATGCTTGCTTAAGGGGAAAGGTGAGTTGGCGTGCTGCATAAAACCAGAGATAGAAATTAGCACAGATAACTTTCCATAAGCCAAATATGTCATAGTCAAGACCCACCACTTGCTCAACGAAATGGACTAAACACCACATATTCAACACCTAGGAATACACCTGACTAGTAAGAATCTTCAAACCCATGGATTCATATGCCTCCGTAAGAGAATGAAGCGTGTGTACAGCGGCATGAATGCAGCAGAGAAAATCCGATAAATCCCATTGTCAAAATGAATTACAAAAACAAAACCCAAGGACAGTGAAATAGAGAGCAATTCTTAAATAATTCATTCAGGGCTTGTGATGCAACCTGGATTTACCACATATACACCCAGAGCTGAGTGAGACATAAGGTTGGACACTTTGGGCTGATAGCATTGGTGAGGTTCGATAAGCAAATGCAGACCCTTTGAAGTCATACTGCATGGTAGCCATTCCATGGGTCCCAACTGCCAGGTTTAAGGGATTCTTCCTTCAGCTAAAATATGCATGGGAAACCCACATTATGGTGCACCATGTGACGGGGAAACGTTTTCAAATGCATCTCAGTTTTCGTCTCGTTTTACTTGCGTACACCATTCCAGACCCTTTAATAACACTCTCCCCCTTGGAGAGTCTGTACTTTTAACCTCCTGTTTGGCACAGTTTGCAATTTCTGCGCAAGATGAACAGGAATAGGGAGAACCAATGAGAGACTAGCTGTAGGTGTCTGCACGGGCAAATTTAATGCTCATTTCGCACCAGGAAGAGGAATTAACCAAAGGCTCAACATGCCGTGCAGGAACCAGATTAGGGCCTGAGGCAATCCTGTGGGTTTGCGGCCAGCTCACAAGATAGCGAGTTGAAGAAATGAGCTCAGGGGCACTGTAACTCACAAACCTGCAGAGTTATAAATGACAGCTATCGTCCAAAAATATATTGAAGGAAGCCTGCGAAGACGACTTGTAAGTGGGGCAGAATTGCAGGAAAACGATTTCAGGGGGTAGACGGGAATTGCATTTAAAGCATAGGAAAAGAGGCAGAACGTCAACAATGATGCTCTTGGCCAAAAAGGGCGTATGCGTTTTTTCCTGAATATATTCAGGAAAAAACGCATACGCCCTTTTTGGCCAACCAAGCAAGCATGTTAAAGAAATCTGCACTACAATGAAGTCTCACTGCCCCCCGGTCAAAAGGGCCATCTGAAAAAAGTGTAAAATCCAGAAAGGCAGCACAGCCCATGGAGAACAGGGAGCCTTGTTATGCTGATGGGTGGGATGTGAATTGCCAACAGCCACTCTGGAGAAGTGTATGGTGTCTCCCGGAACATCTAAAAAACAAAGCAACGGAGCCTACGGCACTTCCCCTTATGGTCCTATAGCTTAGGAAAATTAAAATCAAAAACACACAGCCACCCAAAAGTCTCAGGCGGCTCTGTTCACAAGAACCTCGTCTACGGTACAAGTTAAATATCCCAGAATGTGAAAAATGGATAAAGAAGTTGTGGTACGTATGTACAGTGGAATATCACACAGCAATGAAATCTATGTCATCAGGCCCGTCGCGGCATAATGAGTGGATTCAGGTACGATGATTCTAAGTGAAATAAGTCACACAGGAAATGAAACATCATAAGATATCACTAATACACGGAATGAAAACTTGGTTACACATGAACTGAATTACAAAACAGAACAGGGTCTCAAATTTAGAAAACCAACTTATGCTTGCTTAAGGGGAAAGGTGAGTTGGGGTACTGCATAAAACCAGAGATAGAAATTAGCCCAGATACCTTTCCATAAGCCAAATATGTAATAGTCAAGACCTACCCCTTGCTCAACGAAATGGACTAAACACCCCATATTCAACGCCTAGGAATACACCTGACTAGTAAGAATCTTCAAACCCATGGATTTATATGTCTCCGTAAGAGAATGAAGCGTGTGTACAGCGGCATGAATGCAGCAGAGAAAATCCGATAAATCCCATTATCAAAATGAATTACACAAACAAAACCCAAGGACAGTGAAATAGAGAGCAATTCTTAAATAATTCATTCAGGGCTTGTGATGCAACCTGGATTTACCACATGTACACCCAGAGCTGAGTGAGACATAAGGTTGGGCACTTCGGGCTGATAGCATTGGTGAGGTTCGATGAGCAAATGCAGACCCTTTGAAGTCATACAGCATGGTACCCATTCCATGGGTCCCAACTCTCCAAGTTTAAGGGATTCTTCCTTCAGCTAAAACATGCATGGGAAACCCACAGTATGGTGCACCGTGTGACTGGCAAACGTTTTCAAATGCATCTCAGTTTTCGTCCCCTTTTACTCGGGTTCACCATTCCAGACCCTTTACGAACACTCTCCTCACTTGAAGAGTCAGTGCCCTTAACCTCCTGTTGGGCACAGTTTGCAATTTCTGCGCAAGATGAAAAGGAATAGGGAGAACGAATGAGAGACTAGCTCTAGGTGTCTGCACGGGCAAATTTAACGCTCATTTCCCACCAGGAAGAGGAATTAACCAAAGGCTCAGCATGCCGTGCAGGAACCAGATTAGGGCCTGAGGCAATCCTGTGGGTTTGCGGCCAGCTCACAGGATAGCTAGTTGAAGAAATGAGCTCAGGGGCACTGTAACTCACAAACCTGCACAGTTATAAATGACAGCTATCGTCCAAAAATATATTGAAGGAAGGCTGCGAAGACGACTTGTAAGTGGGGCAGAATTGCAGGAAAACGATTTCATGGGGTAGACGGGAATTGCATTTAAAGCATAGGAAAAGAGGCAGAACGTCAACAATGATGCTCTTGGCCAAAAAGGGCGTATGCGTTTTTTCCTGAATATATTCAGGAAAAAACGCATATGCCCTTTTTGGCCAACCAAGCAAGCATGTTAAAGAAATCTGCACTACAATGAAGTCTCACTGCCCCCCGGTCAAAAGGGCCATCTGAAAAAAGTGTAAAATCCAGAAAGGCAGCACAGCCCATGGAGAACAGGGAGCCTTGTTATGCTGATGGGTGGGATGTGAATTGCCAACAACCACTCTGGAGAAGTGTATGGTGTCTCCCGGAACATCTAAAAAACAAAGCAACGGAGCCTACGGCACTTCCCCTTATGGTCCTATAGCTTAGGAAAATTAAAATCAAAAACACACAGCCACCCAAAAGTCTCGGGCGGCTCTGTTCACAAGAACCTCGTCTACGGTACAAGTTAAATATCCCAGAATGTGAAAAATGGATAAAGAAGTTGTGGTACGTACGTACAGTGGAATATCACACAGCAATGAAATCTATGTCCTCAGGCCCGTCGCGGCATAATGAGTGGATTCAGGTACGATGATTCTAAGTGAAATAAATCACACAGAAAATGAAACATCATAAGATATCACTAATACACGGAATGTAAACTTGGCTACACATGAACTGAATTACAAAACAGAACAGGGTCTCAAATTTAGAAAACCAACTTATGCTTGCTTAAGGGGAAAGGTGAGTTGGGGTGCTGCATAAAACCAGAGATAGAAATTAGCACAGATACCTTTCCATAAGCCAAATATGTAATACTCAAGACCTACCCCTTGCTCAACGAAATGGACTAAACACCCCATATTCAACGCCTAGGAATACACCTGACTAGTAAGAATCTTCAAACCCATGGATTTATATGTCTCCGTAAGAGAATGAAGTGTGTGTACAGCGGCATGAATGCAGCAGAGAAAATCCGATAAATCCCATTATCAAAATGAATTACACAAACAAAACCCAAGGACAGTGAAATAGAGAGCAATTCTTAAATAATTCATTCAGGGCTTGTGATGCAACCTGGATTTACCACATCTACACCCAGAGCTGAGTGAGACATAAGGTTGGGCACTTCGGGCTGATAGCATTGGTGAGGTTCGATGAGCAAATGCAGACCCTTTGAAGTCATACAGCATGGTACCCATTCCATGGGTCCCAACTCTCCAAGTTTAAGGGATTCTTCCTTCAGCTAAAACATGCATGGGAAACCCACAGTATGGTGCACCGTGTGACTGGCAAACGTTTTCAAATGCATCTCAGTTTTCGTCCCCTTTTACTCGGGTTCACCATTCCAGACCCTTTACGAACACTCTCCCCACTTGGAGAGTCAGTGCCTTTAACCTCCTGTTGGGCACAGTTTGCAATTTCTGCGCAAGATGAAAAGGAATAGGGAGAACCAATGAGAGACTAGCTCTAGGTGTCTGCACGGGCAAATTTAACGCTCATTTCCCACCAGGAAGAGGAATTAACCAAAGGCTCAGCATGCCGTGCCGGAACCAGATTAGGACCTGAGGCAATCATGTGGGTTTGCGGTCAGCTCACAAGATAGCGAATTGAAGAAATAAGCTCAGGGGCACTGTAACTCACAAACCTGCAGAGTTATAAATGACAGCTATCGTCCAAAAATATATTGAAGGAAGACTGCGAAGACGACTTGAAAGTGGGGCAGAATTGCAGGAAAATGATTTCAGGGGGTAGACGGGAATTGCATTTAAAGCATAGGAAAAGAGGCAGAACGTCGACAATGATGCTCTTGGCCAAAAAGGGCGTATGCGTTTTTTCCTGAATATATTCAGGAAAAAACGCATACGCCCTTTTTGGCCAACCAAGCAAGCATGTTAAAGAAATCTGCACTACAATGAAGTCTCACTGTCCCCCGGTCACAAGGGCCATCTGAAAAAAGTGTAAAATCCAGAAAGGCAGCACAGGCCATGGAGAACAGCGAGCCTTGTTATGCTGATGGGCAGGATGTAAATTGTAAACTGCCACTCTGGAGAAGTGTATGGTGTTTCCCGGAACACCGAAAAAACAAAGCAACGGAGCCTACAGCACTTCCCCTTATGGTCCTATAGCTTAGGAAAATTATAAATCAAAAACACACAGCCACCCAAAAGTCTCGGGCGGCTCTGTTTACAAGAACCTCATCTACGGTACAAGTTAAATATCCCAGAATGTGAAAAATGGATAAAGAAGTTGTGGTACGTATGTACAGTCTAATATCACACAGCAATGAAATCTATGTCATCAGGCCCGTCGCGGCATAATGAGTGGATTCAGGTACGATGATTCTAAGTGAAATAAGTCACACAGGAAATGAAACATCATAAGATATCACTAATACACGGAATGAAAACTTGGTTACACATGAACCGAATTACAAAACAGAACAGGGTCTCAAATTTAGAAAACCAACTTATGCTTGCTTAAGGGGAAAGGTGAGTTGGGGTACTGCATAAAACCAGAGATAGAAATTAGCCCAGATACCTTTCCATAAGCCAAATATGTAATAGTCAAGACCTACCCCTTGCTCAACGAAATGGACTAAACACCCCATATTCAACGCCTAGGAATACACCTGACTAGTAAGAATCTTCAAACCCATGGATTTATATGTCTCTGTAAGAGAATGAAGCGTGTGTACAGCGGCATGAATGCAGCAGAGAAAATCCGATAAATCCCATTATCAAAATGAATTACACAAACAAAACCCAAGGACAGTGAAATAGAGAGCAATTCTTAAATAATTCATTCAGGGCTTGTGATGCAACCTGGATTTACCACATCTACACCCAGAGCTGAGTGAGACATAAGGTTGGGCACTTCGGGCTGATAGCATTGGTGAGGTTCGATGAGCAAATGCAGACCCTTTGAAGTCATACAGCATGGTACCCATTCCATGGGTCCCAACTCTCCAAGTTTAAGGGATTCTTCCTTCAGCTAAAACATGCATGGGAAACCCACAGTATGGTGCACCGTGTGACTGGCAAACGTTTTCAAATGCATCTCAGTTTTCGTCCCCTTTTACTCGGGTTCACCATTCCAGACCCTTTACGAACACTCTCCCCACTTGGAGAGTCAGTGCCTTTAACCTCCTGTTGGGCACAGTTTGCAATTTCTGCGCAAGATGAAAAGGAATAGGGAGAACCAATGAGAGACTAGCTGTAGGTGTCTGCACGGGCAAATTTAACGCTCATTTCCCACCAGGAAGAGGAATTAACCAAAGGCTCAGCATGCCGTGCCGGAACCAGATTAGGGCCTGAGGCAATCCTGTGGGTTTGCGGCCAGCTCACAAGATAGCGAATTGAAGAAATAAGGTCAGGGGCACTGTAACTCACAACCCTGCAGAGTTATAAATGACAGCTATCGTCCAAAAATATATTGAAGGAAGACTGCGAAGACGACTTGTAAGTGGGGCAGAATTGCAGGAAAATGATTTCAGGGGGTAGACGGGAATTGCATTTAAAGCATAGGAAAAGAGGCAGAACGTCGACAATGATGCTCTTGGCCAAAAAGGGCGTATGCGTTTTTTCCTGAATATATTCAGGAAAAAACGCATACGCCCTTTTTGGCCAACCAAGCAAGCATGTTAAAGAAATCTGCACTACAATGAAGTCTCACTGTCCCCCGGTCAAAAGGGCCATCTGAAAAAAGTGTAAAATCCAGAAAGGCAGCACAGCCCATGGAGAACAGGGAGCCTTGTTATGCTGATGGGTGGGATGTGAATTGCCAACAACCACTCTGGAGAAGTGTATGGTGTCTCCCGGAACATCTAAAAAACAAAGCAACGGAGCCTACGGCACTTCCCCTTATGGTCCTATAGCTTAGGAAAATTAAAATCAAAAACACACAGCCACCCAAAAGTCTCGGGCGGCTCTGTTCACAAGAACCTCGTCTACGGTACAAGTTAAATATCCCAGAATGTGAAAAATGGATAAAGAAGTTGTGGTACGTACGTACAGTGGAATATCACACAGCAATGAAATCTATGTCCTCAGGCCCGTCGCGGCATAATGAGTGGATTCAGGTACGATGATTCTAAGTGAAATAAATCACACAGAAAATGAAACATCATAAGATATCACTAATACACGGAATGTAAACTTGGCTACACATGAACTGAATTACAAAACAGAACAGGGTCTCAAATTTAGAAAACCAACTTATGCTTGCTTAAGGGGAAAGGTGAGTTGGGGTGCTGCATAAAACCAGAGATAGAAATTAGCACAGATACCTTTCCATAAGCCAAATATGTAATACTCAAGACCTACCCCTTGCTCAACGAAATGGACTAAACACCCCATATTCAACGCCTAGGAATACACCTGACTAGTAAGAATCTTCAAACCCATGGATTTATATGTCTCCGTAAGAGAATGAAGTGTGTGTACAGCGGCATGAATGCAGCAGAGAAAATCCGATAAATCCCATTATCAAAATGAATTACACAAACAAAACCCAAGGACAGTGAAATAGAGAGCAATTCTTAAATAATTCATTCAGGGCTTGTGATGCAACCTGGATTTACCACATCTACACCCAGAGCTGAGTGAGACATAAGGTTGGGCACTTCGGGCTGATAGCATTGGTGAGGTTCGATGAGCAAATGCAGACCCTTTGAAGTCATACAGCATGGTACCCATTCCATGGGTCCCAACTCTCCAAGTTTAAGGGATTCTTCCTTCAGCTAAAACATGCATGGGAAACCCACAGTATGGTGCACCGTGTGACTGGCAAACGTTTTCAAATGCATCTCAGTTTTCGTCCCCTTTTACTCGGGTTCACCATTCCAGACCCTTTACGAACACTCTCCCCACTTGGAGAGTCAGTGCCTTTAACCTCCTGTTGGGCACAGTTTGCAATTTCTGCGCAAGATGAAAAGGAATAGGGAGAACCAATGAGAGACTAGCTCTAGGTGTCTGCACGGGCAAATTTAACGCTCATTTCCCACCAGGAAGAGGAATTAACCAAAGGCTCAGCATGCCGTGCCGGAACCAGATTAGGACCTGAGGCAGTCATGTGGGTTTGCGGCCAGCTCACAAGATAGCGAATTGAAGAAATAAGCTCAGGGGCACTGTAACTCACAAACCTGCAGAGTTATAAATGACAGCTATCGTCCAAAAATATATTGAAGGAAGACTGCGAAGACGACTTGAAAGTGGGGCAGAATTGCAGGAAAATGATTTCAGGGGGTAGACGGGAATTGCATTTAAAGCATAGGAAAAGAGGCAGAACGTCGACAATGATGCTCTTGGCCAAAAAGGGCGTATGCGTTTTTTCCTGAATATATTCAGGAAAAAACGCATACGCCCTTTTTGGCCAACCAAGCAAGCATGTTAAAGAAATCTGCACTACAATGAAGTCTCACTGTCCCCCGGTCAAAAGGGCCATCTGAAAAAAGTGTAAAATCCAGAAAGGCAGCACAGGCCATGGAGAACAGCGAGCCTTGTTATGCTGATGGGCAGGATGTAAATTGTAAACTGCCACTCTGGAGAAGTGTATGGTGTTTCCCGGAACACCGAAAAAACAAAGCAACGGAGCCTACAGCACTTCCCCTTATGGTCCTATAGCTTAGGAAAATTATAAATCAAAAACACACAGCCACCCAAAAGTCTCGGGCGGCTCTGTTTACAAGAACCTCATCTACGGTACAAGTTAAATATCCCAGAATGTGAAAAATGGATAAAGAAGTTGTGGTACGTATGTACAGTCTAATATCACACAGCAATGAAATCTATGTCATCAGGCCCGTCGCGGCATAATGAGTGGATTCAGGTACGATGATTCTAAGTGAAATAAGTCACACAGGAAATGAAACATCATAAGATATCACTAATACACGGAATGAAAACTTGGTTACACATGAACCGAATTACAAAACAGAACAGGGTCTCAAATTTAGAAAACCAACTTATGCTTGCTTAAGGGGAAAGGTGAGTTGGGGTACTGCATAAAACCAGAGATAGAAATTAGCCCAGATACCTTTCCATAAGCCAAATATGTAATAGTCAAGACCTACCCCTTGCTCAACGAAATGGACTAAACACCCCATATTCAACGCCTAGGAATACACCTGACTAGTAAGAATCTTCAAACCCATGGATTTATATGTCTCTGTAAGAGAATGAAGCGTGTGTACAGCGGCATGAATGCAGCAGAGAAAATCCGATAAATCCCATTATCAAAATGAATTACACAAACAAAACCCAAGGACAGTGAAATAGAGAGCAATTCTTAAATAATTCATTCAGGGCTTGTGATGCAACCTGGATTTACCACATCTACACCCAGAGCTGAGTGAGACATAAGGTTGGGCACTTCGGGCTGATAGCATTGGTGAGGTTCGATGAGCAAATGCAGACCCTTTGAAGTCATACAGCATGGTACCCATTCCATGGGTCCCAACTCTCCAAGTTTAAGGGATTCTTCCTTCAGCTAAAACATGCATGGGAAACCCACAGTATGGTGCACCGTGTGACTGGCAAACGTTTTCAAATGCATCTCAGTTTTCGTCCCCTTTTACTCGGGTTCACCATTCCAGACCCTTTACGAACACTCTCCCCACTTGGAGAGTCAGTGCCTTTAACCTCCTGTTGGGCACAGTTTGCAATTTCTGCGCAAGATGAAAAGGAATAGGGAGAACCAATGAGAGACTAGCTGTAGGTGTCTGCACGGGCAAATTTAACGCTCATTTCCCACCAGGAAGAGGAATTAACCAAAGGCTCAGCATGCCGTGCCGGAACCAGATTAGGGCCTGAGGCAATCCTGTGGGTTTGCGGCCAGCTCACAAGATAGCGAATTGAAGAAATAAGGTCAGGGGCACTGTAACTCACAACCCTGCAGAGTTATAAATGACAGCTATCGTCCAAAAATATATTGAAGGAAGACTGCGAAGACGACTTGTAAGTGGGGCAGAATCGCAGGAAAATGATTTCAGGGGGTAGACGGGAATTGCATTTAAAGCATAGGAAAAGAGGCAGAACGTCGACAATGATGCTCTTGGCCAAAAAGGGCGTATGCGTTTTTTCCTGAATATATTCAGGAAAAAACGCATACGCCCTTTTTGGCCAACCAAGCAAGCATGTTAAAGAAATCTGCACTACAATGAAGTCTCACTGTCCCCCGGTCAAAAGGGCCATCTGAAAAAAGTGTAAAATCCAGAAAGGCAGCACAGGCCATGGAGAACAGCGAGCCTTGTTATGCTGATGGGCAGGATGTAAATTGCGAACTGCCACTCTGGAGAAGTGTATGGTGTTTCCCGGAACACCGAAAAAACAAAGCAACGGAGCCTACAGCACTTCCCCTTATGGTCCTATAGCTTAGGAAAATTATAAATCAAAAACACACAGCCACCCAAAAGTCTCGGGCGGCTCTGTTTACAAGAACCTCGTCTACGGTACAAGTTAAATATCCCAGAATGTGAAAAATGGATAAAGAAGTTGTGGTACGGATGTACAGTGGAATATCACACAGCAATGAAATCTATGTCATCAGGCCCGTCGCGGCATAATGAGTGGATTCAGGTACGATGATTCTAAGTGAAATAAGTCACACAGGAAATGAAACATCATAAGATATCACTAATACACGGAATGAAAACTTGGTTACACATGAACTGAATTACAAAACAGAACAGGGTCTCAAATTTAGAAAACCAACTTATGCTTGCTTAAGGGGAAAGGTGAGTTGGGGTACTGCATAAAACCAGAGATAGAAATTAGCCCAGATACCTTTCGATAAGCCAAATATGTAATAGTCAAGACCTACCCCTTGCTCAACGAAATGGACTAAACACCCCATATTCAACGCCTAGGAATACACCTGACTAGTAAGAATCTTCAAACCCATGGATTTATATGTCTCCGTAAGAGAATGAAGCGTGTGTACAGCGGCATGAATGCAGCAGAGAAAATCCGATAAATCCCATTATGAAAATGAATTACACAAACAAAACCCAAGGACAGTGAAATAGAGAGCAATTCTTAAATAATTCATTCAGGGCTTGTGATGCAACCTGGATTTACCACATCTACACCCAGAGCTGAGTGAGACATAAGGTTGGGCACTTCGGGCTGATAGCATTGGTGAGGTTCGATGAGCAAATGCAGACCCTTTGAAGTCATACAGCATGGTACCCATTCCATGGGTCCCAACTCTCCAAGTTTAAGGGATTCTTCCTTCAGCTAAAACATGCATGGGAAACCCACAGTATCGTGCACCGTGTGACTGGCAAACGTTTTCAAATGCATCTCAGTTTTCGTCCCCTTTTACTCGGGTTCACCATTCCAGACCCTTTACGAACACTCTCCCCACTTGAAGAGTCAGTGCCCTTAACCTCCTGTTGGGCACAGTTTGCAATTTCTGCGCAAGATGAAAAGGAATAGGGAGAACGAATGAGAGACTAGCTCTAGGTGTCTGCACGGGCAAATTTAACGCTCATTTCCCACCAGGAAGAGGAATTATCAAATGCTCAGCATGCCGTGCAGGAACCAGATTAGGGCCTGAGGCAATCCTGTGGGTTTGCGGCCAGCTCACAAGATAGCGATTTGAAGAAAGGAGCTCAGGGGCACTGTAACTCACAAACCTGCAGAGTTATAAATGACAGCTATCGTCCAAAAATATATTGAAGGAAGGCTGCGAAGACGACTTGTAAGTGGGGCAGAATTGCAGGAAAACGTTTTCAGGGGGTAGACGGGAATTGCATTTAAAGCATAGGAAAAGAGGCAGAACGTCAACAATGATGCTCTTGGCCAAAAAGGGCGTATGCGTTTTTTCCTGAATATATTCAGGAAAAAACGCATACGCCCTTTTTGGCCAACCAAGCAAGCATGTTAAAGAAATCTGCACTACAATGAAGTCTCACTGCCCCCCGGTCAAAAGGGCCATCTGAAAAAAGTGTAAAATCCAGAAAGGCAGCACAGCCCATGGAGAACAGGGAGCCTTGTTATGCTGATGGGTGGGATGTGAAGTGCCAACAGCCACTCTGGAGAAGTGTATGGTGTTTCCCGGAACACCGAAAAAACAAAGCTACGGAGCCTACGGCACTTCCACTTATGGTCCTATAGCTTAGGGAAATTAAAATCAAAAACACACAGCCACCCCAAAGTGTCGGACGGCTCTGTTTACAAGAACCTCCTCTACGGTACAAGTTAAATATCCTAGAATGTGAAAAATGGATAAAGAAGTTGTGGTACGTACATACAGTGGAATATCACTCAGCAATGAAATCTATGTCATCAGGCCCGTCGCGGCATAATGAGTGGATTCAGGTACGATGATTTTAAGTGAAATAAGTCACACAGAAAATGAAACATCATAAGATATCTCTAATACACGGAATATAATCTTGGCTACACATGAACTGAATTACAAAACAGAACAGGGTCTCAAATTTAGAAAACCAACTTATGCTTGCTTAAGGGGAAAGGTGAGTTGGGGTGCTGCATAAAACCAGAGATAGAAATTAGCACAGATACCTTTCCATAAGCCAAATATGTAATAGTCAAGACCTACCCCTTGCTCAACGAAATGGACTAAACACCCCATATTCAACGCCTAGGAATACACCTGACTAGTAAGAATCTTCAAACCCATGGATTTATATGTCTCCGTAAGAGAATGAAGCGTGTGTACAGCGGCATGAATGCAGCAGAGAAAATCCGATAAATCCCATTATCAAAATGAATTACACAAACAAAACCCAAGCACAGTGAAATAGAGAGCAATTCTTAAATAATTCATTCAGGGCTTGTGATGCAACCTGGATTTACCACATCTACACCCAGAGCTGAGTGAGACATAAGGTTGGGCACTTCGGGCTGATAGCATTGGTGAGGTTCGATGAGCAAATGCAGACCCTTTGAAGTCATACAGCATGGTACCCATTCCATGGGTCCCAACTCTCCAAGTTTAAGGGATTCTTCCTTCAGCTAAAACATGCATGGGAAACCCACAGTATGGTGCACCGTGTGACTGGCAAACGTTTTCAAATGCATCTCAGTTTTCGTCCCCTTTTACTCGGGTTCACCATTCCAGACCCTTTACGAACACTCTCCCCACTTGGAGAGTCAGTGCCTTTAACCTCCTGTTGGGCACAGTTTGCAATTTCTGCGCAAGATGAAAAGGAATAGGGAGAACCAATGAGAGACTAGCTCTAGGTGTCTGCACGGGCAAATTTTACGCTCATTTCCCACCAGGAAGAGGAATTAACCAAAGGCTCAGCATGCCGTGCCGGAACCAGATTAGGGCCTGAGGCAATCCTGTGGGTTTGCGGCCAGCTCACAAGATAGCTAGTTGAAGAAATGAGCTCAGGGGCACTGTAACTCACAAACCTGCAGAGTTATAAATGACAGCTATCGTCCAAAAATATATTGAAGGAAGGCTGCGAAGACGACTTGAAAGTGGGGCAGAATTGCAGGAAAACGATTTCAGGGGGTAGACGGGAATTGCATTTAAAGCATAGGAAAAGAGGCAGAACGTCGACAATGATGCTCTTGGCCAAAAAGTGCGTATGCGTTTTTTCCTGAATATATTCAGGAAAAAACGCATACACCCTTTTTGGCCAACCAAGCAAGCATGTTAAAGAAATCTGCACTACAATGAAGTCTCACTGCCCCCCGGTCAAAAGGGCCATCTGAAAAAAGTGTAAAATCCAGAAAGGCAGCACAGCCCATGGAGAACAGGGAGCCTTGTTATGCTGATGGGTGGGATGTGAATTGCCAACAACCACTCTGGAGAAGTGTATGGTGTCTCCCGGAACATCTAAAAAACAAAGCAACGGAGCCTACGGCACTTCCCCTTATGGTCCTATAGCTTAGGAAAATTAAAATCAAAAACACACAGCCACCCAAAAGTCTCTGGCGGCTCTGTTCACAAGAACCTCGTCTATGGTACAAGTTAAATATCCCAGAATGTGAAAAATGGATAAAGAAGTTGTGGTACGTACGTACAGTGGAATATCACACAGCAATGAAATCTATGTCATCAGGCCCGTCGCGGCATAATGAGTGGATTCAGGTACGATGATTCTAAGTGAAATAAGTCACACAGAAAATGAAACATCATAAGATATCACTAATACACGGAATGTAAACTTGGCTACACATGAACTGAATTACAAAACAGAACAGGGTCTCAAATTTAGGAAACCAACTTATGCTTGCTTAAGGGGAAAGGTGAGTTGGGGTGCTGCATAAAACCAGAGATAGAAATTAGCACAGATACCTTTCCATAAGCCAAATATGTAATAGTCAAGACCTACCCCTTGCTCAACGAAATGGACTAAACACCCCATATTCAACGCCTAGGAATACACCTGACTAGTAAGAATCTTCAAACCCATGGATTTATATGTCTCCGTAAGAGAATGAAGCGTGTGTACAGCGGCATGAATGCAGCAGAGAAAATCCGATAAATCCCATTATCAAAATGAATTACACAAACAAAACCCAAGGACAGTGAAATAGAGAGCAATTCTTAAATAATTCATTCAGGGCTTGTGATGCAACCTGGATTTACCACATCTACACCCAGAGCTGAGTGAGACATAAGGTTGGGCACTTCGGGCTGATAGCATTGGTGAGGTTCGATGAGCAAATGCAGACCCTTTGAAGTCATACAGCATGGTACCCATTCCATGGGTCCCAACTCTCCAAGTTTAAGGGATTCTTCCTTCAGCTAAAACATGCATGGGAAACCCACAGTATGGTGCACCGTGTGACTGGCAAACGTTTTCAAATGCATCTCAGTTTTCGTCCCCTTTTACTCGGGTTCACCATTCCAGACCCTTTACGAACACTCTCCCCACTTGGAGAGTCAGTGCCTTTAACCTCCTGTTGGGCACAGTTTGCAATTTCTGCGCAAGATGAAAAGGAATAGGGAGAACCAATGAGAGACTAGCTGTAGGTGTCTGCACGGGCAAATTTAACGCTCATTTCCCACCAGGAAGAGGAATTAACCAAAGGCTCAGCATGCCGTGCCGGAACCAGATTAGGACCTGAGGCAATCCTGTGGGTTTGCGGCCAGCTCACAAGATAGCGAATTGAAGAAATAAGCTCAGGGGCACTGTAACTCACAAACCTGCAGAGTTATAAATGACAGCTATCGTCCAAAAATATATTGAAGGAAGACTGCGAAGACGACTTGAAAGTGGGGCAGAATTGCAGGAAAATGATTTCAGGGGGTAGACGGGAATTGCATTTAAAGCATAGGAAAAGAGGCAGAACGTCGACAATGATGCTCTTGGCCAAAAAGGGCGTATGCGTTTTTTCCTGAATATATTCAGGAAAAAACGCATACGCCCTTTTTGGCCAACCAAGCAAGCATGTTAAAGAAATCTGCACTACAATGAAGTCTCACTGTCCCCCGGTCAAAAGGGCCATCTGAAAAAAGTGTAAAATCCAGAAAGGCAGCACAGGCCATGGAGAACAGGGAGCCTTGTTATGCTGATGGGCAGGATGTAAATTGCGAACTGCCACTCTGGAGAAGTGTATGGTGTTTCCCGGAACATCTAAAAAACAAAGCAACGGAGCCTACAGCACTTCCCCTTATGGTCCTATAGCTTAGGAAAATTATAAATCAAAACCACACAGCCACCGAAAAGTCTCGGGCGGCTCTGTTTACAAGAACCTCGTCTACGGTACAAGTTAAATATCCCAGAATGTGAAAAATGGATAAAGAAGTTGTGGTACGTATGTACAGTGGAATATCACACAGCAATGAAATCTATGTCATCAGGCCCGTCGCGGCATAATGAGTGGATTTAGCTACGATGATCCTAAGTGAAATAAGTCACACAGGAAATGAAATATCCTAAGATATCACTAATACACGGAATGAAAACTTGGCTACACATGAACTGAATTACAAAACAGAACAGGGTCTCAAATTTAGAAAACCAACTTATGCTTGCTTAAGGGGAAAGGTGAGTTGGGGTACTGCATAAAACCAGAGATAGAAATTAGCACAGATACCTTTCCATAAGCCAAATATGTAATAGTCAAGACCTACCCCTTGCTCAACGAAATGGACTAAACACCCCATATTCAACGCCTAGGAATACACCTGACTAGTAAGAATCTTCAAACCCATGGATTTATATGTCTCCGTAAGAGAATGAAGCGTGTGTACAGCGGCATGAATGCAGCAGAGAAAATCCGATAAATCCCATTATCAAAATGAATTACACAAACAAAACCCAAGGACAGTGAAATAGAGAGCAATTCTTAAATAATTCATTCAGGGCTTGTGATGCAACCTGGATTTACCACATCTACACCCAGAGCTGAGTGAGACATAAGGTTGGGCACTTCGGGCTGATAGCATTGGTGAGGTTCGATGAGCAAATGCAGACCCTTTGAAGTCATACAGCATGGTACCCATTCCATGGGTCCCAACTCTCCAAGTTTAAGGGATTCTTCCTTCAGCTAAAACATGCATGGGAAACCCACAGTATGGTGCACCGTGTGACTGGCAAACGTTTTCAAATGCATCTCAGTTTTCGTCCCCTTTTACTCGGGTTCACCATTCCAGACCCTTTACGAACACTCTCCCCACTTGGAGAGTCAGTGCCTTTAACCTCCTGTTGGGCACAGTTTGCAATTTCTGCGCAAGATGAAAAGGAATAGGGAGAACCAATGAGAGACTAGCTGTGTGGTGTCTGCACGGGCAAATTTAATGCTCATTTCGCACCAGGAAGAGGAATTAACCAAAGGCTCAACATGCCGTGCCTGAAACAGATTAGGGCCTGACAATCGTGCGGGTTTGCAGCCAGCTCACAAGATAGCGAGTTGAAGAAAGGAGCTCAGGGGCACTGTAACTCACAAACCTGCAGAGTAATAAATGACAGCTATCGTCCAAAAATATATTGAAGGAGGTCTGCAAAGACGACTTGTAAGCGGGACAGATTTGCAGGAAAACGATTTCAGGGGGTAGACGGGAATTGCATTTAAAGCATAGGAAAAGAGGCAGAACGTCAACAATGATGCTCTTGGCCAAAAAGGACGTATGCGTTTTTTCCTGAATATATTCAGGAAAAAACGCATACGCCCTTTTTGGCAAACCAAGCAAGCATGTTAAAGAAATCTGCACTACAATGAAGTCTCATTGCTCCCCGGGCAAAAGGGCCATATGAAAAAAGTGTAAAGTCCAGAAAGGCAGCACAGGCAATGGAGAACAGGGAGCCTTGTTATGCTGTTGGGCGGGATGTAAATTGCCAACAGCCACTCTGGAAAACTGTATGGTGTTTTCCGGAACACCTAAAAAACAAAGCAACGGAGCCTACGGCATTTCCACTTATGGTCCTACAGTTTAGGGACATTAAAATGAAAAACACACAGCCACCCCAAAGTGTCGGATGGCTCTATTTACAAGAACCTCGTCTACAGTACAAGGTAAATATCCCAGAATGTGAAAAATGGATAAAGAAGTTGTGGTATATACGTACAATGGAATATCACTCAGCAATGAAATCTATGTCATCAGGCCCGTCGCGGCATAATGAGTGGATTCAGGTACGATGATTCTAAGTGAAATAAGTCACACAGAAAATGAAACATCATAAGATATCACTAATATACGGAATGTAAACTTGGCTACACATGAACTGAATTACAAAACAGAACAGGGTCTCAAATTTAGAAAACCAACTTATGCTTGCTTAAGGGGAAAGGTGAGTTGGCGTGCTGCATAAAACCAGAGATAGAAATTAACACAGATAACTTTCCATAAGCCAAATATGTCATAGTCAAGACCCACCACTTGCTCAACGAAATGGACTAAACACCACATATTCAACACCTAGGAATACACCTGACTAGTAAGAATCTTCAAACCCATGAATTCATATGCCTCCGTAAGTGAATGAAGCGTGTGTACAGCGGCATGAATGCAGCAGAGAAAATCCGATAAATCCCATTGTCAAAATGAATTACAAAAACAAAACCCAAGGACAGTGAAATAGAGAGCAATTCTTAAATAATTCATTCAGTGCTTGTGATGCAACCTGGATTTACCACATATACACCCAGAGCTGAGTGAGACATAAGGTTGGACACTTTGGGCTGATAGCATTGGTGAGGTTCGATAAGCAAATGCAGACCCTTTGAAGTCATACTGCATGGTAGCCATTCCATGGGTCCCAACTGCCAGGTTTAAGGGATTCTTCCTTCAGCTAAAATATGCATGGGAAACCCACATTATGGTGCACCATGTGACGGGGAAACGTTTTCAAATGCATCTCAGTTTTCGTCTCGTTTTACTTGGGTACACCATTCCAGACCCTTTAATAACACTCTCCCCCTTGGAGAGTCTGTACTTTTAACCTCCTGTTTGGCACAGTTTGCAATTTCTGCGCAAGATGAACAGGAATAGGGAGAACCAATGAGAGACTAGCTGTAGGTGTCTGCACGGGCAAATTTAATGCTCATTTTGCACCAGGAAGAGGAATTAACCAAAGGCTCAACATGCCGTGCCTGAACCAGATTAGGGCCTGACAATCGTGCAGGTTTGCATCCAGCTCACAAGATAGCGAGTTGAAGAAAGGAGCTCAGGGGCACTATAACTCACAAACCTGCAGAGTAATAAATGACAGCTATCGTCCAAAAATATATTGAAGGAGGTCTGCAAAGACGACTTGTAAGCGGGACAGATTTGCAGGAAAACGATTTCAGGGGGTAGACGGGAATTGCATTTAAAGCATAGGAAAAGAGGCAGAACGTCAACAATGATGCTCTTGGCCAAAAAGGGCGTATGCGTTTTTTCCCTGAATATATTCAGGAATAAACGCATACGCCCTTTTTGGCCAACCAAGCAAGCATGTTAAAGAAATCTGCACTACAATGAAGTCTCACTGCCCCCCGGTCAAAAGGGCCATCTGAAAAAAGTGTAAAATCCAGAAAGGCAGCACAGGCCATGGAGAACAGGGAGCCTTGTTATGCTGATGGGCGGGACGTAAATTGCCAACAGCCACTCTGGAGAAGTGTATGGTGTTTCCCGGAACACCGAAAAAACAAAGCTACGGAGCCTACGGCACTTCCACTTATGGTCCTATAGCTTAGGGAAATTAAAATCAAAAACACACAGCCACCCCAAAGTGTCGGACGGCTCTGTTTACAAGAACCTCGTCTACGGTACAAGTTAAATATCCCAGAATGTGAAAAATGGATAAAGAAGTTGTGGTACGTATGTACAGTGGAATATCACACAGCAATGAAATCTATGTCATCAGGCCCGTCGCGGCATAATGAGTGGATTCAGGTACGATGATTCTAAGTGAAATAAGTCACACAGAAAATGAAACATCATAAGATATCACTACTACACGGAATGTAAACTTGGCTACACATGAACTGAATTACAAAACAGAACAGGGTCTCAAATTTAGAAAACCAACTTATGCTTGCTTAAGGGGAAAGGTGAGTTGGGGTGCTGCATAAAACCAGAGATAGAAATTAGCACAGATACCTTTCCATAAGCCAAATATGTAATAGTCAAGTCCTACCCCTTGCTCAACGAAATGGACTAAACACCCATATTCAACGCCTAGGAATACACCTGACTAGTAAGAATCTTCAAACCCATGGATTTATATGTCTCCGTAAGAGAATGAAGCGTGTGTAAAGCGGCATGAATGCAGCAGAGAAAATCCGATAAATCCCATTATCAAAATGAATTACACAAACAAAACCCAAGGACAGTGAAATAGAGAGCAATTCTTAAATAATTCATTCAGGGCTTGTGATGCAACCTGGATTTCCCACATCTACACCCAGAGCTGAGTGAGACATAAGGTTGGGCACTTCGGGCTGATAGCATTGGTGAGGTTCGATGAGCAAATGCAGACCCTTTGAAGTCATACAGCATGGTACCCATTCCATGGGTCCCAACTCTCCAAGTTTAAGGGATTCTTCCTTCAGCTAAAACATGCATGGGAAACCCACAGTATGGTGCACCGTGTGACTGGCAAACGTTTTCAAATGCATCTCAGTTTTCGTCCCCTTTTACTCGGGTTCACCATTCCAGACCCTTTACGAACACTCTCCCCACTTGGAGAGCCAGTGCCTTTAACCTCCTGTTGGGCACAGTTTGCAATTTCTGCGCAAGATGAAAAGGAATAGGGAGAACCAATGAGAGACTAGCTGTAGGTGTCTGCACGGGCAAATTTAACGCTCATTTCCCACCAGGAAGAGGAATTAACCAAAGGCTCAGCATGCCGTGCCGGAACCAGATTAGGGCCTGAGGCAATCCTGTGGGTTTGCGGCCAGCTCACAAGATAGCGAGTTGAAGAAATGAGCTCAGGGGCACTGTAACTCACAAACCTGCAGAGTTATAAATGACAGCTATCGTCCAAAAATATATTGAAGGATGGCTGCGAAGACGACTTGAAAGTGGGGCAGAATTGCAGGAAAACGATTTCAGGGGGTAGACGGGAATTGCATTTAAAGCATAGGAAAAGAGGCAGAACGTCGACAATGATACTCTTGGCCAAAAAGGGCGTATGCGTTTTTTCCTGAATATATTCAGGAAAAAACGCATACGCCCTTTTTGGCCAACCAAGCAAGCATGTTAAAGAAATCTGCACTACAATGAAGTCTCACTGCCCCCCGGTCAAAAGGGCCATCTGAAAAAAGTGTAAAATCCAGAAAGGCAGCACAGGCCATGGAGAACATGGAGCCTTGTTATGCTGATGGGCGGGATGTAAATTGCCAACAGCCACTCTGGAGAAGTGTATGGTGTTTCCCGGAACATCTAAAAAACAAAGCAACGGAGCCTACGGCACTTCCCCTTATGGTCCTATAGCTTAGGAAAATTAAAATCAAAAACACACAGCCACCCAAAAGTCTCGGGCGGCTCTGTTCACAAGAACCTCGTCTACGGTACAAGTTAAATATCCCAGAATGTGAAAAATGGATAAAGAAGTTGTGGTACGTATGTACAGTGGAATATCACACAGCAATGAAATCTATGTCATCAGGCCCGTCGCGGCATAATGAGTGGATTCAGGTACGATGATTCTAAGTGAAATAAGTCACACAGAAAATGAAACATCATAAGATATCACTACTACACGGAATGTAAACTTGGCTACACATGAACTGAATTACAAAACAGAACAGGGTCTCAAATTTAGAAAACCAACTTATGCTTGCTTAAGGGGAAAGGTGAGTTGGGGTGCTGCATAAAACCAGAGATAGAAATTAGCACAGATACCTTTCCATAAGCCAAATATGTAATAGTCAAGACCTACCCCTTGCTCAACGAAATGGACTAAACACCCCATATTCAACGCCTAGGAATACACCTGACTAGTAAGAATCTTCAAACCCATGGATTTATATGTCTCCGTAAGAGAATGAAGCGTGTGTACAGCGGCATGAATGCAGCAGAGAAAATCCGATAAATCCCATTATCAAAATGAATTACACAAACAAAACCCAAGGACAGTGAAATAGAGAGCAATTCTTAAATAATTCATTCAGGGCTTGTGATGCAACCTGGATTTACCACATCTACACCCAGAGCTGAGTGAGACATAAGGTTGGGCACTTCGGGCTGATAGCATTGGTGAGGTTCGATGAGCAAATGCAGACCCTTTGAAGTCATACAGCATGGTACCCATTCCATGGGTCCCAACTCTCCAAGTTTAAGGGATTCTTCCTTCAGCTAAAACATGCATGGGAAACCCACAGTATGGTGCACCGTGTGACTGGCAAACGTTTTCAAATGCATCTCAGTTTTCGTCCCCTTTTACTCGGGTTCACCATTCCAGACCCTTTACGAACACTCTCCCCACTTGGAGAGTCAGTGCCTTTAACCTCCTGTTGGGCACAGTTTGCAATTTCTGCGCAAGATGAAAAGGAATAGGGAGAACCAATGAGAGACTAGCTGTAGGTGTCTGCACGGGCAAATTTAACGCTCATTTCCCACCAGGAAGTGGAATTCACCAAAGGCTCAGCATGCCGTGCCGGAACCAGATTAGGGCCTGAGGCAATCCTGTGGGTTTGCGGCCAGCTCACAAGATAGCGAGTTGAAGAAATAAGCTCAGGGGCACTGTAACTCACAAACCTGCAGAGTTATAAATGACAGCTATCGTCCAAAAATATATTGAAGGAAGACTGCGAAGATGACTTGAAAGTGGGGCAGAATTGCAGGAAAATGATTTCAGGGGGTAGACGGGAATTGCATTTAAAGCATAGGAAAAGAGGCAGAACGTCGACAATGATGCTCTTGGCCAAAAAGGGCGTATGCGTTTTTTCCTGAATATATTCAGGAAAAAACGCATACGCCCTTTTTGGCCAACCAAGCAAGCATGTTCAAGAAATCTGCACTACAATGAAGTCTCACTGTCCCCCGGTCAAAAGGGCCATCTGAAAAATGTGTAAAATCCAGAAAGGCAGCACAGGCCATGGAGAACAGCGAGCCTTGTTATGCTGATGGGTGGGATGTGAATTGCCAACAGCCACTCTGGAGAAATGTATGGTGTTTCCCGGAACACCGAAAAAACAAAGCTACGGAGCCTACGGCACTTCCACTTATGGTCCTATAGCTTAGGGAAATTAAAATCAAAAACACACAGCCACCCCAAAGTGTCGGACGGCTCTGTTTACAAGAACCTCGTCTACGGTACAAGTTAAATATCCCAGAATGTGAAAAATGGATAAAGAAGTTGTGGTACGTACGGACAATGGAATATCACTCAGCAATGAAATCTATGTCCTCAGGCCCGTCGCGGCATAATGAGTGGATTCAGGTACGATGATTCTAAGTGAAATAAGTCACACAGAAAATGAAACATCATAAGATATCACTAATACACGGAATGTAAACTTGGCTACACATGAACTGAATTACAAAACAGAACAGGGTCTCAAATTTAGAAAACCAACTTATGCATGCTTAAGGGGAAAGGTGAGTTGGGGTGCTGCATAAAACCAGAGATAGAAATTAGCACAGATACCTTTCCATAAGCCAAATATGTAATAGTCAAGACCTACCCCTTGCTCAACGAAATGGACTAAACACCCCATATTCAACGCCTAGGAATACACCTGACTAGTAAGAATCTTCAAACCCATGGATTTATATGTCTCCGTAAGAGAATGAAGCGTGTGTACAGCGGTATGAATGCAGCAGAGAAAATCCGATAAATCCCATTATCAAAATGAATTACACAAACAAAACCCAAGGACAGTGAAATAGAGAGCAATTTTTAAATAATTCATTCAGGGATTGTGATGCAACCTGGATTTACCACATCTACACCCAGAGCTGAGTGAGACATAAGGTTGGGCACTTCGGGCTGATAGCATTGGTGAGGTTCGATGAGCAAATGCAGACCCTGTGAAGTCATACAGCATGGTACCCATTCCAGGGGTCCCAACTCTCCAAGTTTAAGGGATTCTTCCTTCAGCTAAAACATGCATGGGAAACCCACAGTATGGTGCACCGTGTGACTGGCAAACGTTTTCAAATGCATCTCAGTTTTCGTCCCCTTTTACTCGGGTTCATCATTCCAGACCCTTTACGAACACTCTCCCCACTTGGAGAGCCAGTGCCTTTAACCTCCTGTTGGGCACCGTTTGCAATTTCTGCACAAGATGAAAAGGAATAGGGAGAACGAATGAGAGACTAGCTCTAGGTGTCTGCACGGGCAAATTTAACGCTCATTTCCCACCAGGAAGAGGAATTAACCAAAGGCTCAGCATGCCGTGCCGGAACCAGATTAGGGCCTGAGGCAATCCTGTGGGTTTGCGGCCAGTTCACCAGATAGCGAGTTGAAGAAATGAGCTCAGGGGCACTGTAACTCACAAACCTGCAGAGTTATAAATGACAGCTATCGTCCAAAAATATATTGAAGGAAGGCTGCGAAGACGACTTGTAAGTGGGGCAGAATTGCAGGAAAACGATTTCAGGGGGTACACGGGAATGGCATTTAAAGCATAGGAAAAGAGGCAGAACGTCGACAATGATGCTCTTGGCCAAAAAGGGCGTATGCGTTTTTTCCTGAATATATTCAGGAAAAAACGCATACGCCCTTTTTGGCCAACCAAGCAAGCATGTTAAAGAAATCTGCACTACAATGAAGTCTCACTGCCCCCCGGTCAAAAGGGCCATCTGAAAAAAGTGTAAAATCCAGAAAGGCAGCACAGGCCATGGAGAACAGGGAGCCTTGTTATGCTGATGGGTGGGATGTGAATTGCCAACAGCCACTCTGGAGAAGTGTATGGTGTTTCCCGGAACACCGAAAAAACAAAGCTACGGAGCCTACGGCACTTCCACTTATGGTCCTATAGCTTAGGGAAATTAAAATCAAAAACACACAGCCACCCCAACGTGTCGGACGGCTCTGTTTACAAGAACCTCGTCTACGGTACAAGTTAAATATCCCAGAATGTGAAAAATGGATAAAGAAGTTGTGGTACGTACGGACAATGGAATATCACTCAGCAATGAAATCTATGTCATCAGGCCCGTCGCGGCATAATGAGTGGATTCAGGTACGATGATTCTAAGTGAAATAAGTCACACAGAAAATGAAACATCATAAGATATCACTAATACACGGAATGTAAACTTGGCTACACATGAACTGAATTACAAAACAGAACAGGGTCTCAAATTTAGAAAACCAACTTATGCTTGCTTAAGGGGAAAGGTGAGTTGGGGTGCTGCATAAAACCAGAGATAGAAATTAGCACAGATACCTTTCCATAAGCCAAATATGTAATAGACAAGACCTTCCCCTTGCTCAACGAAATGGACTAAACACCCCATATTCAACGCCTAGGAATACACCTGACTACTAAGAATCTTCAAACCCATGGATTTATATGTCTCCGTAAGAGAATGAAGCGTGTGTACAGCGGTATGAATGCAGCAGAGAAAATTCGATAAATCCCATTATCAAAATGAATTACACAAACAAAACCCAATGACAGTGAAATAGAGAGCAATTCTTAAATAATTCATTCAGGGCTTGTGATGCAACCTGGATTTACCACATCTACACCCAGAGCTGAGTGAGAAATAAGGTTGGGCACTTCGGGCTGATAGCATTGGTGAGGTTCGATGAGCAAATGCAGACCCTTTGAAGTCATACAGCATGGTACCCATTCCATGGGTCCCAACTCTCCAAGTTTAAGGGATTCTTCCTTCAGCTAAAACATGCATGGGAAACCCACAGTATGGTGCACCGTGTGACTGGCAAACGTTTTCAAATGCATCTCAGTTTTCGTCCCCTTTTACTCGGGTTCACCATTCCAGACCCTTTACGAACACTCTCCCCATTTGGAGAGCCAGTGCCTTTAACCTCCTGTAGGGCACAGTTTGCAATTTCTGCGCAAGATGAAAAGGAATAGGGAGAACCAATGAGAGACTAGCTCTAGGTGTCTGCACGGGCAAATTTAACGCTCATTTCCCACCAGGAAGAGGAATTAACCAAAGGCTCAGCATGCCGTGCCGGAACCAGATTAGGGCCTGAGGCAATCCTGTGGGTTTGCGGCCAGCTCACAAGATAGCGAGTTGAAGAAATGAGCTCAGGGGCACTGTAACTCACAAACCTGCAGAGTTATAAATGACAGCTATCGTCCAAAAATATATTGAAGGAAGGCTGCGAAGACGACTTGTAAGTGGGGCAGAATTGCAGGAAAACGATTTCAGGGGGTAGACGGGAATTGCATTTAAAGCATAGGAAAAGAGACAGAACGTCGACAATGATGCTCTTGGCCAAAAAGGGCGTATGCGTTTTTTCCTGAATATATTCAGGAAAAAACGCATACGCCCTTTTTGGCCAACCAAGCAAGCATGTTAAAGAAATCTGCACTACAATGAAGTCTCACTGCCCCCCGGTCAAAAGGGCCATCTGAAAAAAGTGTAAAATCCAGAAAGGCAGCACAGGCCATGGAGAACAGGGAGCCTTGTTATGCTGATGGGTGGGATGTGAATTGCCAACAGCCACTCTGGAGAAGTGTATGGTGTTTCCCGGAACACCGAAAAAACAAAGCTACGGAGCCTACGGCACTTCCACTTATGGTCCTATAGCTTAGGGAAATTAAAATCAAAAACACACAGCCACCCCAAAGTGTCGGACGGCTCTGTTTACAAGAACCTCGTCTACGGTACAAGTTAAATATCCCAGAATGTGAAAAATGGATAAAGAAGTTGTGGTACGTACGGACAATGGAATATCACTCAGCAATGAAATCTATGTCATCAGGCCCGTCGCGGCATAATGAGTGGATTCAGGTACGATGATTCTAAGTGAAATAAGTCACACAGAAAATGAAACATCATAAGATATCACTACTACACGGAATGTAAACTTGGCTACACATGAACTGAATTACAAAACAGAACAGGGTCTCAAATTTAGAAAACCAACTTATGCTTGCTTAAGGGGAAAGGTGAGTTGGGGTGCTGCATAAAACCAGAGATAGAAATTAGCACAGATACCTTTCCATAAGCCAAATATGTAATAGACAAGACCTACCCCTTGCTCAACGAAATGGACTAAACACCCCATATTCAACGCCTAGGAATACACCTGACTAGTAAGAATCTTCAAACCCATGAATTTATATGTCTCCGTAAGAGAAAGAAGCGTGTGTACAGCGGTATGAATGCAGCAGAGAAAATCCGATAAATCCCATTATCAAAATGAATTACACAAACAAAACCCAAGGACAGTGAAATAGAGAGCAATTCTTAAATAATTCATTCAGGGCTTGTGATGCAACCTGGATTTACCACATCTACACCCAGAGCTGAGTGAGACATAAGGTTGGGCACTTCGGGCTGATAGCATTGGTGAGGTTCGATGAGCAAATGCAGACCCTTTGAAGTCATACAGCATGGTACCCATTCCATGGGTCCCAACTCTCCAAGTTTAAGGGATTCTTCCTTCAGCTAAAACATGCATGGGAAACCCACAGTATGGTGCACCGTGTGACTGGCAAACGTTTTCAAATGCATCTCAGTTTTCGTCCCCTTTTACTCGGGTTCACCATTCCAGACCCTTTACGAACACTCTCCCCACTTGGAGAGCCAGTGCCTTTAACCTCCTGTTGGGCACAGTTTGCAATTTCTGCGCAAGATGAAAAGGAATAGGGAGAACCAATGAGAGACTAGCTCTAGGTGTCTGCACGGGCAAATTTAACGCTCATTTCCCACCAGGAAGAGGAATTAACCAAAGGCTCAGCATGCCGTGCCGGAACCAGATTAGGGCCTGAAGCAATCCTGTGGGTTTGCGGCCAGCTCACAAGAAAGCGAGTTGAAGAAAGGAGCTCAGGGGCACTGTAATTCACAAACCTGCAGAGTTATAAATGACAGCTATCGTCCAAAAATATATTGAAGGAAGGCTGCGAAGAGGACTTGAAAGCGGGGCAGAATTGCAGGAAAACGATTTCAGGGGGTAGACTGGAATTGCATTTAAAGCATAGGAAAAGAGGCAGAACGTCGACAATGATGCACTTGGCCAAAAAGGGCGTATGCGTTTTTTCCTGAATATATTCAGGAAAAAACGCATACGCCCTTTTTGGCCAACCAAGCAAGCATGTTAAAGAAATCTGCACTACAATGAAGTCTCACTGCCCCCCGGTCAAAAGGGCCATCTGAAAAAAGTGTAAAATCCAGAAAGGCAGCACAGGCCATGGAGAACAGGGAGCCTTGTTATGCTGATGGGTGGGATGTAAATTGCCAACAGCCACTCTGCAGAAGTGTATGGTGTTTCCTGAAACACCTAAAAAACAAAGCAACAGAGCCTACGGCACTTCCACTTATGGTCCTATAGCTTAGGGAAATTAAAATCAAAAACACACAGCCACGCCAAAGTTTCAGATGGCTCTGTTTACAAGAACCTCGTCTACGGTACAAGTTAAATATCCCAGAAAGCGAAAAATGAATAAAGAAGTTGTGGTACGTACGTACAATGGAATATCAGTCACCAATGAAATCTATGTCATCTGGCCCGTCGTGGCATAATGAGTGGATTCAGGTACGATGATTCTAAGTGAAAAAAGTCACACAGAAAATGAAACATCATAAGATATCACTAATACACCGAATGTAATCTTGGCTACACATGAACTGAATTACAAAACAGAACAGGGTATCAAATTTAGAAAACCAACTAATGTTTGCTTAAGGGGAAAGGTGAGTTGGGGTGCTGCATAAAACGACAAATAGAAATTAGCACAGATACCATTCCATACGTCAAATATGTAATAGTCAAGACCTACCCCTTGCTCAACGAAATGGGCTAAACACCCTATATTCAAAGCCTAGGAATACACCTGACTAGTAAGACTCTTCAAACCCATGGATTTACATGTCTCCATAAGAGAATCAAGCGTGTGTACAGCTGCATGAAGGCAGCAGAGAATATCCGATAAATCCTATTATCAAAATGAATTACAAAAACAAAACACAATGACAGTGAAATAGAGAGCAATTCTTAAATAATTCATTCAGGGCTTGTGATGCAACCTGGATTTACCTCATCTAAACCCAGAGCTGAGTGAGACATAAGGTTGGACCCTTCGGGCTGATAGCATTGGTGAGGTTCGATGAGCAAATGCAGACCTTTTGAAGTCATAATACATGGTACACATTCCGTGGGTCCCAACTCTCCAGGTTTAAGCGATTCTTCCTTCAGATAAACCATGCATGGGAAACCCACAGTATGGTGCACCATGTGACCGGGAAACGTTTTCAAATGCATCTCAGTTTTTGTCCTCTTTTACTTGGGTTCACAACTCCAGACCCTTTACTAACACTCTCCCCACTTTGAGAGTCAGTGCCTTTAACCTCCTGTTTCGCACACTTTGCAATTTCTGCGCAAGATGAACAGGAATAGGGAGAACCAATGAGTGACTAGCTGTAGGTGTCTGCAGGGGCTAATTTAACGCTCATTTCCCACCAGGAAGAGGATTTAACCAAACGCTCAGCATGCCGTGCCGGAACCAGATTAGGGCCTGAAGCAATCCTGCGGGTTTGCGGCCAGCTCACAAGAAAGCGATTTGAAGAAAGGAGCTCCGTGGCACTGTAATTCACAAACCTGCAGAGTTATAAATGACAGCTATCGTCCAAAAATATATTGAAGGAAGGCTGCGAAGACGACTTGAAAGCGGGGCAGAATTTCAGGAAAACGATTTCATGGGGTAGACTGGAATTGCATTTAAAGCATAGGAAAAGAGGCAGAACGTCGACAATGATGCACTTGGCCAAAAAGGGCGTATGCGTTTTTTCCTGAATATATTCAGGAAAAAACGCATACGCACTTTTTGGCCAACCAAGCAAGCATGTTAAAGAAATCTGCACTACAATGAAGTCTCACTGCCCCCCGGTCAAAAGGGCCATCTGAAAAAAGTGTAAAATCCAGAAAGGCAGCACAGGCCATGGAGAACAGGGAGCCTTGTTATGCTGATGGGCGGGATGTAAATTGCCAACAGCCACTCTGCAGAAGTGTATGGTGTTTCCTGAAACACCTAAAAAACAAAGCAACAGAGCCTACGGCACTTCCACTTGTGGTCCTATAGCTTAGGGAAATTAAAATAAAAAACACACACCCACCCCAAAGTTTCAGACGGCTCTGTTTACAAGAACCTCGTCTACGGTACAAGTTAAATATCCCAGAAAGCGAAAAATGGATAAACAAGTTGTGGTACGTACGTACAATGGAATATCACTCACCAATGAAATCTATGTCATCTGGCCCGTCGTGGCATAATGAGTGGATTCAGGTACGATGATTCTAAGAGAAATAAGTCACACAGAAAATGAAACATCATAAGATATCACTAATACACCGAATGTAATCTTGGCTACACATGAACTGAATTACAAAACAGAACAGGGTCTCAAATTTAGAAAACCAACTTATGTTTGCTTAAGGGGAAAGGTGAGTTGGGGTGCTGCATAAAACCAGAGATAGAAATTAGCACAGATACCATTCCATACGTCATATATGTAATAGTCAAGGGGGCTTCCCTGGTGGCGCACTGGTTGAGAGTTCGCCTGCCGATGCAGGGGACGCGGGTTCGTGCCCCGGTCCGAGAGGATCCCACATGCCGCGGAGCTACTGGCCCCGTGAGTCATGGCCGTTGAGCCTGCGCATCCGGAGCCTGTGCTCCGCAACGGGAGAGGCCACAACACTGAGAGGCCCGCGTACAGCAAAAAAAAAAAAAAAAAAATATGTAATAGTCAAGACCTACACCTTGCTAAACGAAATGGGCTAAACACCCTATATTCAACGCCTAGGAATACACCTGACTAGTAAGAATCTTCAAACCCATGGATTTATATGTCTCCATAAGAGAATCAAGCATGTGTACAGCTGCATGAAGGCAGCAGAGAAAATCCGATAAATCCTATTATCAAAATGAATTACAAAAACAAAACACAATGACAGTGAAATAGAGAGCAATTCTTAAATAATTCATTTAGGGCTTGTGATGCAACCTGGATTTACCTCATCTACACCCAGAGCTGAGTGAGACATAAGGTTGGACACTTCGGGTTGATACCACTGGTGAGGTTCGATGAGCAAATGCAGACCATTTGAAGTCATACTGCATGGTACCCATTCCATGGGTCCCAACTCTCCAGGTTTAAGCGATTCTTCCTTCAGCTAAAGCATGCATGGGAAGCCCACAGTATGGTGCACCGTGTGACCAGGAAACCTTTTCAAAGGCATCTCAATTTTCGTCCCCTTTTACTCGGGTTCACAATTCCAGACCCTTTTCTAACACTCTCCAGACTTTGAGAGTCAGGGCCTTTAACCTCCTGTTTGGCACAGTTTGCAATTTCTGCGCAAGATGAACAGGAATAGGGAGAACCAATGAGAGACTAGATGTAGGTGTCTGCACGGGCAAATTTAACGCACATTTCCCACCAGAAAGACGAATTAACCAAAGGCTCAGCATGCCGTGCCGGAAAAAGATTAGGGCCTGAAGCAATCCTGCGGGTTTGCGGCCAGCTCACAAGAAAGCGATTTGAAGAAAGGAGCTCAGGGGCACTGTAATTCACAAACCTGCAGAGTTATAAATGACAGCTATCGTCCAAAAATATATTGAAGGAAGGCTGCGAAGAGGACTTGAAAGCGGGGCAGAATTGCAGGAAAACGATTTCAGGGGGTAGACAGGAATTGCATTTAAAGCATAGGAAAAGAGGCAGGACGTCAACAATGATGCACTTGGCCAAAAAGGGCGTATGCGTTTTTTCCTGAATATATTCAGGAAAAAACGCATACGCACTTTTTGGCCAACCAAGCAAGCATGTTAAAGAAATCTGCACTACAATGAAGTCTCACTGCCCCCCGGTCAAAAGGGCCATCTGAAAAAAGTGTAAAATCCAGAAATGCAGCACAGGCCATGGAGAACAGGGAGCCTTGTTATGCTGATGGGTGGGATGTAAATTGCCAACAGCCACTCTGGAGAAGTGTATGGTGTTTCCTGAAACACCTAAAAAACAAAGCAACAGAGCCTACGGCACTTCCACTTATGGTCCTATAGCTTACGGAAATTAAAATCAAAAACACACAGCCACCCCAAAGTTTCAGACGGCTCTGTTTACAAGAACCTCGTCTACGGTACAAGTTAAATATCCCAGAAAGCGGAAAATGGATAAAGAAGTTGTGGTACGTACGTACAATGGAATATCAGTCACCAAGGAAACCTATGTCATCTGGCCCGTCGTGGCATAATGAGTGGATTCAGGTACGATGATTCTAAGTGAAATAAGTCACACAGAAAATGAAACATCATAAGTTATCTCTAATACACCGAATGTAATCTTGGCTACACATGAACTGAATTACAAAACAGAACAGGGTCTCAAATTTAGAAAACCAACTTATGTTTGCTTAAGGGGAAAGGTGAGTTGGGGTGCTGCATAAAACCAGAGATAGAAATTAGCACAGATACCATTCCATACGTCAAATATGTAATAGTCAAGACCTACCTCTTGCTCAACGAAATGGGCTAAACACCCTATATTCAACGCCTAGGAATACACCTGACTAGTAAGAATCTTCAAACCCATGGATTTATATGTCTCTATAAGAGAATCAAGCGTGTGTACAGCTGCATGAATGCAGCAGAGAAAATCCGATAAATCCTATTATCAAAATGAATTACAAAAACAAAACACAATGACAGTGAAATAGAGAGCAATTCTTAAATAATTCATTCAGGGCTTGTGATGCAACCTGGATTTACCTCATCTACACCCAGAGCTGAGTGAGACATAAAGTTGGACACTTCGGGCTGATAGCATTGGTGAGGTTCGATGAGCAAATGCAGACCATTTGAAGTCATACTGCATGGTACCCATTCCATGGGTCCCAACTCTCCAGGTTTAAGTGATTCTTCCTTCAGCTAAAGCATGCATGGGAAACCCACAGTATGGTGCACCGTGTGACCGGGAAACGTTTTCAAATGCATCTCAGTTTTCGTCCCCTTTTACTCGGGTTCACAATTCCAGACCCTTTACAAACACTCTCCCCACTTGGAGAGTCAGTGCCTTTAACCTGCTGTTTGGCATAGTTTGCAATTTCTGCGCAAGATGAACAGGAATAGGGAGAAACAATGAGAGACTAGCTGTAGTTGTCTGCACGGGCAAATTTAACGCTCATTTCCAACCAGGAAGAGGAATTAACCAAACGCTCAGCATGCCGTGCCGGAACCAGATTAGGGCCTGAAGCAATCCTGCGGGTTTGCGGCCAGCTCACAAGAAAGCGATTTGAAGAAAGGAGCTCAGGGGCACTGTAATTCACAAACCTGCAGAGTTATAAATGACAGCTATCGTCCAAAAATATATTGAAGGAAGGCTGCGAAGAGGACTTGAAAACGGGGCAGAATTTCAGGAAAACGATTTCAGGGGGTAGACTGGAAATGCATTTAAAGCATAGGAAAAGAGGCAGAACGTCGACAATGATGCACTTGGCCAAAAAGGGCGTATGCGATTTTTCCTGAATATATTCAGGAAAAAACGCATACGCCCTTTTTGGCCAACCAAGCAAGCATGTTAAAGAAATCTGCACTACAATGAAGTCTCACTGCCCCCCGGTCAAAAGGGCCATCTGAAAAAAGTGTAAAATCCAGAAATGCAGCACACGCCATGGAGAACAGGGAGCCTTGTTATGCTCATGGGTGGGATGTAACTTGCCAACAGCCACTCTGCAGAAGTGTATGGTGTTTCCTGAAACACCTAAAAATCAAAGCAACGGAGCCTACGGCACATCCACTTATGTTCCTATAGCTTAGGGTAATTAAAATAAAAAACACACAGCCACCCCAAAGTTTCAGACGGCTCTGTTTACAAGAACCTCTTCTACGGTACAAGTTAAATATCCCAGAAAGCGAAAAATGGATAAAGAAGTTGTGGTACGTACGTACAATGGAATATCACTCACCAATGAAATCTATGTCATCTGGCCCGTCGTGGCATAATGAGTGGATTCAGGTACGATGATTCTAAGAGAAATAAGTCACACAGAAAATGAAACATCATAAGATATCACTAATACACCGAATGTAATCTTGGCTACACATGAACTGAATTACAAAACAGAACAGGGTCTCAAATTTAGAAAACCAACTTATGTTTGCTTAAGGGGAAAGGTGAGTTGGGGTGCTGCATAAAACCAGAGATAGAAATTAGCACAGATACTATTCCATACGTCATATATGTAATAGTCAAGGGGGCTTCCCTGGTGGCGCACTGGTTGAGAGTCCGCCTGCCGATACAGGGGACGCGTGTTCGTGCCCCGGTCCGCGAGGATCCCACATGCCGTGGAGCTACTGGCCCCGTCAGTCATGGCTGTTGAGCCTGCGCGTCCGGAGCCTGTGCTCCACAACGGGAGAGGCTACAACACTGAGAGGCCCGCGTACAGCAAAAAAAAAAAAAAAAATATGTAATAGTCAAGACCTAACCCTTGCTCAACGAAATGGGCTAAACACCCTATATTCAACACCTAGGAATACACCTGACTAGTAAGAATCTTCAAACCCATGGATTTATATGTCTCCATAAGAGAATCAAGCGTGTGTACAGCTGCATGAATGCAGCAGAGAAAATCCGATAAATCCTATTATCAAAATGAATTACAAAAACAAAACACAATGACAGTGAAATAGAGAGCAATTCTTAAATAATTCATTCAGGGCTTGTGATGCAACCTGGATTTACCTCATCTACACCCAGAGCTGAGTGAGACATAAAGTTGGACACTTCGGGCTGATAGCATTGGTGAGGTTTGATGAGCAAATGCAGACCATTTGAAGTCATACTGCATGGTACCCATTCCATGGGTCCCAACTCTCCAGGTTTAAGTGATTCTTCCTTCAGCTAAAACATGCATGGGAAACCCACAGTATGGTGCACCGTGTGACCGGGAAACGTTTTCAAATGCATCTCAGTTTTTGTCCCATTTTACTCTGGTTCACAATTCCAGACCCTTTACAAACACTCTCCCCACTTGGAGAGTCAGTGCCTTTAACCTGCTGTTTGGCACAGTTTGCAATTTCTTCACAAGATGAACAGGAATAGGGAGAACCAATGAGAGACTAGCTGTAGGTGTCTGCACGGGCAAATTTAACGCTTATTTCCAACCAGGAAGAGGAATTAACCAAACGCTCAGCATGCCGTGCCGGAACCAGATTAGGGCCTGAAGCAACCCTGCGAGTTTGCGGCCAGCTCACAAGAAAGCGATTTGAAGAAAGGAGCTCCGGGGCACTCTAATTCACAAACCTGCAGAGTTATAAATGTCAGCTATCGTCCAAAAATATATTGAAGGAAGCCTGCGAAGAGGACTTGAAAGCGGGGCAGAATTGCAGGAAAACGATTTCAGGGGGTAGACTGGAATTGCACTTAAAGCATAGGAAAAGAGGCAGAACGTCGACAATGATGCACTTGGCCAAAAAGGGCGTATGCGTTTTTTCCTGAATATATTCAGGAAAAAACGCATACGCCCCTTTTGGCCAACCAAGCCAGCATGTTAAAGAAATCTGCACTACAATGAAGTCTCACTGCCCCCCGGTCAAAAGGGCCATCTGATAAAAGTGTAAAATCCAGAAATGCAGCACAGGCCATGGAGAACAGGGAGCCTTGTTATGCTGATGGGTGGGATGTAAATTGCCAACAACCACTCTGGAGATGTGTATTGTGTATCCTGAAACACCTAAAAAACAAAGCAACGGAGCCTACGGCACTTCCACTTATGGTCCTATAGCTTAGGGAAATTAAAATCAAAAACACACAGCCACCCCAAAATTTCAGACGGCTCTGTTTACAAGAACCTCGTCTACGGTACAAGTTAAATATCCCAGAAAGCGAAAAATGGATAAAGAAGTTGTGGTACGTACGTACAATGGAATATCACTCACCAATGAAATCTATGTCATCTGGCCCGTCGTGGCATAATGAGTGGATTCAGGTACGATGATTCTAAGAGAAATAAGTCACACAGAAAATGAAACATCATAAGTTATCTCTAATACACCGAATGTAATCTTGGCTACACATGAACTGAATTACAAAACAGAACAGGGTCTCAAATTTGGAAAACCAACTTATGTTTGCTTAAGGGGAAAGGTGAGTTGGGGTGCTGCATAAAACCAGAGATAGAAATTAGCACAGATACCATTCCATACGTCAAATATGTAATAGTCAAGACCTACCCCTTGCTCAACGAAATGGGCTAAACACCCTATATTCAACGCCTAGGAATACACCTGACTAGTAAGAATCTTCAAACCCATGGATTTATATGTCTCCATAAGAGAATCAAGCATGTGTACAGCTGCATGAAGGCAGCAGAGAAAATCCGATAAATCCTATTATCAAAATGAATTACAAAAACAAAACAAAATGACAGTGAAATAGAGAGCAATTCTTAAATAATTCATTCAGGGCTTGTGATGCAACCTGGATTTACCTCATCTAAACCCAGAGCTGAGTGAGACATAAGGTTGGACACTTCGGGCTGATAGCATTGGTGAAGTTCGATGAGCAAATGCAGACCATTTGAAGTCATACTACATGGTACCCATTCCATGGGTCCCAACTCTCCAGGTTTAAGCGATTCTTCCTTCAGGTAAAGCATGCATGGGAAGCCCACAGTATGGTGCACCGTGTGACCGGGAAACATTTTCAAATGCATCTCAGTTTTTGTCCCCGTTTACTCGGGTTCAGAATTCCAGACCCTTTACAAACACTCTCCCCACTTGGAGAGTCAGTGCCTTTAACCTGCTGTTTGGCACAGTTTGCAATTTCTGCGCAAGAGGAATAGGAATAGGAAGAACCAATGAGAGACTAGCTGTAGGTGTCTGCACGGGCAAATTTAACGCTCATTTCCAACCAGGAAGAGGAATTAACCAAACGCTCAGCATGCCGTGCCGGAACCAGATTAGGGCCTGAAGCAATCCTGCGGGTTTGCGGCCAGCTCAAAAGAAAGCGATTTGAAGAAAGGAGCTCAGGGCACTGTAATTCACAAACCTGCAGAGTTATAAATGACAGCTATCGTCCAAAAATATATTGAAGGAAGGCTGCGAAGAGGACTTGAAAGCGGGGCAAAATTGCAGGAAACCGATTTCAGGGGGTAGACTGGAATTGCATTTAAAGCATAGGAAAAGAGGCAGAACGTCGACAATGATGCACTTGGCCAAAAAGGGCGTATGCGTTTTTTCCGGAATATACGCATACGCCCTTTTTGGCCAACCAAGCAAGCATGTTAAAGACATCTGCACTACAATGAAGTCTCACTGCCCCCAGGTCAAAAGGGCCATCTGAAAAAAGTGTAAAATCCAGAAAGGCAGCACAGGCCATGGAGAACAGGGAGCTTTGTTATGCTCATGGGTGGGATGTAAATTGTCAACAGCCACTCTGGAGAAGTGTATTGTGTTTCCTGAAACACCTAAAAAACAAAGCAACAGAGCCTACGGCACTTCCACTTATGGTCCTATAGCTTAGGGAAATTAAAATAAAAAACACACAGCCACCCCAAAGTTTCAGACGGCTCTGTTTACAAGAACCTCGTCTACGGTACAAGTTAAATATCCCAGAAAGCGAAAAATGGATAAAGAATTTGTGGTACGTACGTACAATGGAATATCACTCACCAATGAAATCTATGTCATCTGGACCGTCGTGGCATAATGAGTGGGTACAGGTACGATGATTCTAAGAGAAATAAGTCACACAGAAAATGAAACATCATAAGTTATGTCTAATACACCGAATATAATCTTGGCTACACATGAACTGAATTACAAAACAGAACAGGGTCTCAAATTTAGAAAACCAACTTATGTTTGCTTAGGGGGAAAGGTGAGTTGGGGTGCTGCATAAAACCAGAGATAGAAATTAGCACAGATACCATTCCATACGTCAAATATGTAATAGTCAAGACCTACCCCTTGCTCAACGAAATGGGCTAAACACCCTATATTCAACGCTTAGGAATACACCTGACTAGTAAGTATCTTCAAACCCATGGATTTATACGTCTCCATTTGAGAATCAAGCATGTGTACAGCTGCATGAATGCAGCAGAGAAAATCCGATAAATCCTATTATCAAAATGAATTACAAAAACAAAACACAATGACTGTGAAATAGAGAGCAATTCTTAAATAATTCATTCAGGGCTTGTGATGCAACCTGGATTTACCTCATCTAAACCAAGAGCTGAGTGAGACATAAGGTTGGACACTTCGGGCTGATAGCATTGGTGAGGTTCGATGAGCAAATGCAGACCATTTGAAGTCATACTACATGGTACCCATTCCATGGGTCCCAACTCTCAAGGTTTAAGCGATTCTTCCTTCAGCTAAAGCATGCATGGGAAACCCACAGTATGCTGCACCGTGTGACCGGGAAACATTTTCAAATGCATCTCAGTTTTTATCCCCTTTTACTCGGGTTCACAATTCCAGACCCTTTACTAACACTCTCCCCACTTGGAGAGTCAGTGCCTTTAACCACCTGTTTGGCACAGATTGCAATTTCTGCGCAAGATGAACAGGAATAGGGAGAACCAATGAGAGACTAGCTGTAGGTGTCTGCACAGGCAAATTTAATGCTCATTTCCAACCAGGAAGAGGAATTAACCAAACGCTCAGCATGCCGTGCCGGAACCAGATTAGGGCCTGAAGCAATCCTGCGGGTTTGCGGCCAGCTCAAAAGAAAGCGATTTGAAGAAAGGAACTCAGGGGCACTGTAATTCACAAACCTGCAGAGTTGTAAATGACAGCTATCGTCCAAAAATATATTGAAAGAAGGCTGGGAAGGGGACTTGAAAGCGGGGCAAAATTGCAGGAAAACGATTTCAGGGGGTAGACTGGAATTGCATTTAAAGCATAGGAAAAGAGGCAGAACGTCGACAATGATGCACTTGGCCAAAAAGGGCGTATGCGTTTTTTCCTGAATATATTCAGGAAAAAACGCATACGCCCTTTTTGGCCAACCAAGCCAGCATGTTAAAGAAATCTGCACTACAATGAAGTCTCACTGCCCCCCGGTCAAAAGGGCCATCTGAAAAGAGTGTAAAATCCAGAAATGCAGCACAGGCCATGGAGAACTGGGAGCCTTGTTATGCTGATGGGTGGGATGTAAATTGCCAACAGCCACTCTGGAGAAGTGTATGGTGTTTCCTGAAACACCTAAAAAACAAAGCAACGGAGCCTACGGCACTTCCACTTATGGTCCTATAGCTTAGGGAAATTAAAATAAAAAACACACAGCCACCCCAAAGTTTCAGACGGCTCTGTTTACAAGAACCTCGTCTACGGTACAAGTTAAATATCCCAGAAAGCGAAAAATGGATAAACAAGTTGTGGTACGTACGTACAATGGAATATCACTCACCAATGAAATCTATGTCATCTGGCCCGTCGTGGCATAATGAGTGGATTCAGGTACGATGATTCTAAGAGAAATAAGTCACACAGAAAATGAAACATCATAAGTTAACTCTAATACACCGAATGTAATCTTGGCTACACATGAACTGAATTACAAAACAGAACAGGGTCTCAAATTTAGAAAACCAACTTATGTTTGCTTAAGGGGAAAGGTGAGTTGGGGTGCTGCATAAAACCAGAGATAGAAATTAGCACATATACCATTCCATACGTCAAATATGTAATAGTCAAGACCTACCCCTTGCTTAACGAAATGGGCTAAACACCCTATATTCAACGCCTAGGAATACACCTGACTAGTAAGAATCTTCAAACCCATGGATTTATATGTCTCCATAAGAGAATCAAGCATGTGTACAGCTGCATGAAGGCAGCAGAGAAAATCCGATAAATCCTATTATCAAAATGAATTACAAAAACAAAACACAATGACAGTGAAATAGAGAGCAATTCTTAAATAATTCATTCAGGGCTTGTGATGCAACCTGGATTTACCTCATCTAAACCAAGAGCTGAGTGAGACATAAGGTTGGACACTTCGGGCTGATAGCATTGGTGAGGTTCGATGAGCAAATGCAGACCATTTGAAGTCATACTACATGGTACCCATTCCATGGGTCCCAACTCTCCAGGTTTAAGCGATTCTTCCTTCAGCTAAAGCATGCATGGGAAGCCCACAGTATGGTGCACCGTGTGACCGGGAAACATTTTCAAATGCATCTCAGTTTTTGTCCCCTTTTACTCGGGTTCACAATTCCAGACCCTTTACTAACACTCTCCCCACTTGGAGAGTCAGTGCCTTTAAACTCCTATTTGGCACAGTTTGCAATTTCTGCGCAAGATGAACAGGAATAGGGAGTACCAATGAGAGACTAGCTGTAGGTGTCTGCACGGGCAAATTTAACGCTCATTTCCAACCAGGAAGAGGAATTAACCAAACGCTCAGCATGCCGTGCCGTAACCAGATTAGGGCCTGAAGTAATCCTGCGGGTTTGCGGCCAGCTCAAAAGAAAGCGATTTGAAGAAAGGAGCTCAGGGGCACTCTAATTCACAAACCTGCAGAGTTATAAGTGACAGCTATCATCCAAAAATATATTGAAGGAAGGCTGTGAAGAGGACTTGAAAGCGGGGCAAAATTGCAGGAAAACGATTTCAGGGGGTAGACTGGAATTGCATTTAAAGCATAGGAATAAGGCAGTACGTCGACAATGATGCACTTGGCCAAAAAGGGCATATGCGTTTTTTCCTGAATATATTCAGGAAAAAACGCATACGCCCTTTTTGGCCAACCAAGCAAGCATGTTAAAGAAATCTGCACTACAATGAAGTCTCACTGCCCCCCAGTCAAAAGGGCCATCTGAAAAAAGTGTAAAATCCAGAAAGGCAGCACAGGCCATGGAGAACAGGGAGCCTTGTTATGCTCATGGGCGGGATGTGAACTGCCAACAGCCACTCTGGAGAAGTGTATGGTGTTTCCTGAAACACGTAGGAAACAAAGCAACACAGCCTATGGCACTTCCACTTATGGTCCTATAGCTTAGGGAAGTTAAAATCAAAAACACACAGCCACCCCAAAGTTTGGGTCGGCTCTGTTTACAAGAACCTCGTCTACGGTACAAGTTAAATATCCCAGAAAGCGAAAATGGATAAAGAAGTTGTGGTACATACGTACAATGGAAAATCACTCAGCAATGAAATCTATGTCATCTGGCCCTTAGCGGCATAATGAGTGGATTCAGGTACAATGATTCTACGTGAAATAAGTCACACAGAAAAAGGAACATCATAAGATATCACTAATACATGGAATGAAACTTGGCTACACATGAACTGAATTACAAAACAGAAGAGGGTCTCCAAGTTAGAAAACCAACTGATGGTTGCTTATGGGGAAAGGTGAGTTGGGGTGCTGCATAAAACCAGAGATTGATATTAGCACAGAAACTGTTCCATAAACCAAATATGTAATAGAAAAGACCTACTCCTTGCTCAACGAAATGGGGTCAACACCCCATATTCAACGCCTAGGAATATACCTGACTAGTAAGGATCTTAAAACCCATGGATTTATATGTCTTCGTAAGAGAATCAAGCGTGTGTACAGCGGCCTAAACACATCAGTGAAAATCCGATAAATCCCATTATCAAAATAAATTTCAAAAACAAAACACAATGACACTGAAATAGAGGGCAATTCTTAAATAATTCATTCAGGGCTTGTGATACAACCTGGATTTAGCACATCTTCAACCAGAGCTGGGTGAGACATAAGGCTTGACACTTTGGGCTGATAGCATTGGTGAGGTTCGGTGAGCAAATGCAGAACATTTGAAGTCATACTGCATGGTACCCATTCCATGGGTCCCAACTCTCCAGGTTTAAGGGATTCTTCCTTCAGCTAAAACATGCATGGGAAACCCAGAGTATGGTCCACCTTGTGATTTGGATTCGTTTTCAAATGCATCTCAGTTTTTTTCCCCTGGTACTAGGGTTCAATATTCCAGACCCGTCAATAACACTCTCCCCATATATATATTCAGGAAAAAACGCATACGCCCTTTTTGGCCAACCAAACAAGCGTGTAAAGGAAATCTGCACTACAATGAATCCTCACTGCCCCCCGGTCAAAAGGGCCATCTGAAAAAAGTGTAAAATCCAGAAAGGCAGGACAGGCCATGGAGAACATGTAGCCTTGTTATGCTGATGGGCGGGATGTGAACCGCCAACAGCCACTCTGGAGAACTGTATGGTGTTTCCGGAAACACGTAGGAAACAAAGCAACACAGCCTATGGCACTTCCACTTATGGTCCTATAGCTTAGGGACATTAAAATGAAAAACACAGAGCCACCCCAAAGTTTGGGACGGCTCTGTTTACAAGAACCTCGTCTACGATACAAGTTAAATATCCCAGAAATCGAAATATGGATAAAGAATATGTGGTACGTATGTACAAAGGAATATCACTCAGCAATGATATCTATGTCATCAGGCCAGTAGTGGCATAATGAATGGATTCAGGTATGATGATTTTACGTGAAATAAGTCACACAGAAAAAGAAACATCATAAGTTATCACTAATATATGGAATGTAAACTTGGCTACACATGAACTGATCTACAAAACAGAACACGGTCTCAAATTTAGAAAACGAACTTACGCTTGCTTATGGGGAAAGGTGAGTTGGCGTGCTGCATAAAACCAGAGATTGAAATTAGCACAGATATCTTTCCATAAGCCAAATATATAATAGACAAGACCTACTCCTTGCTCAACGAAATGAACTCAACACCCCATATTCAACGCCTCGGAATATACCTGACTAGTAAGAATCTTAAAACCCATGGATTTATATGTCTCCGTAAGAGAATCAAGCGTGTGTACAGTGGCCTAAACGCAGCAGTGAAAATCGGATAACTTCCTTTATCAAAAAAAATTTCAAAAACAAAACACAATGACAGTGAAATAGAGAGCAATTCTTAAATAATTCATTCAGGGCTTGTGATGCAACCTGGATTTACCACATCTACACCCAGAGCTGGGTGAGATAAGGCTGGACCCTTCGCGCTGATACCATTGGTGAGGCTCGGTGAGCAAATGCAGACCGTTTGAAGGCATACTGCATGGTACCCATTCCATGGGTCCCAACTCTCCAGGTTTAAGGAATTCTTCCTTCAGCTAAAACATGCATGAGAAACGCAGAGTATATTCCACCATGTGATTGCGAAACGTTTTCAAATGCATCTCAGTTTTTGTGCCCTGGTACTCGGGTTCACCATTCCAGACGCTTTACTAACACTCTCCCCACTTGGAGAGTCAATGCCTTTAACATCCTGTTCAGCACAGTTTGCAATTTCTGAGCAAGATGAACAGGAATAGGGAGAACCAATGAGAGACTAGCTGTAGGTTCCTGCACGGGCAAGTGTAACGACCATTTCCCACCAGGAAGAGGAATTAACCAAAGGGTCAGCGTGCCCTGCCAGAAACAGATTAGCGCCTGAAGCATTCCTGCGGTTTTCGGCCAGCTCACAAGAAAGCGAGTTGAAGAAAGGAGCTCAGGGGCACTCTAATTCACAAACCTGCAGAGTTATGAATGACAGCTATCGTCCAAAAATATATTGAAGTAAGTCTGCGAAGAGGACTGGAAAGGGGGGCAGCATTTGAGGAAAACTATTTCAGGGGGTAGACTGGAATTGCACTTAAAGCATAGGAAATGAGGCAGAATGTCGACAATGATGCACTTTGCCAAAAAGGGCGTATGCATTTTTTCCTGAATATATTCAGGAAAAAACGCATACACCCTTGATGGCCAACCAAGCAAGCCTGTAAAGGAAATCTGCACCAAGGGCAGAAAGCTGTTGGGGGGATGGTGGTGTGAAGAGTTGAGAGATTGGGATTGACATGTATACATTTATATGTATAAAATAGATAACCAATAAGAACCTGCTGTATAAAAAATAAGATTAAAAATTAAAAAAAATAAAATTAAAAAGTAAAACAGAAAAAATATTCTTCCCTCCACATACATGTATTTATATGAATAAATTATTTCTATGCTTATATTTGTAAATGCAAAAAAGAGGAATGAAATCTACCTTGAACCAAAAACGAAAAATAGAAAAAACAAACAGAATCCACAAGTTACACAGAGGAAAACCGTATCAGGACACTTGCTCCAGTTGTAAACAATTCTGAAGTTGGTCAGTGGTGGGGAATCATCTCCCATACAGCCAGCAGGCCCCACGCAACAAGCGTCCTCATTGCAAAGCTGGGGGACCGTGCTGAGGCATCTGTGAGTAAACGTGGTCCGAGCCCCAGGCCAGCTGCTGCTGAAATGTTCCCACCCTTCCCAGATAAAACACCTGAATATGTTCAAGGACTTGAAAGCCTAGAGGAAGGGCAATGGAGCCACACGAGTGATTGCATGCCAGCCAACTTGGTGCCTGCAGGCCAGCCAGGATGGTCCTGGCCCTGGGTGCTCTTCTGGAAGCTTTCCATTTCCCTGCCTGAGATACCCCTCCTGTCCTGGCCCCCACTGATTTCTTCCTTCCTCACGTCTGCCCAGGGAGAAATTCCAGCGCCAGGTATGGGTGACACATCCTCTTCTTTAGCAGGTGGCATCTTGACAACTGCTGCAGAAAGTCCAGCAGAGCCCCACTCACACTGGGCCACCCACAACGCCGTGACCTGTCACTCCCTCCAACCAGCCCAGCCCCGAGACTGCTGACAGGGCAGAGAAAATGGCGTCAGGCACAGCTGCAGGGGTTCTTGCTGCCTGGAGCGGTGTTTATATTGATCTCAAAACAGGCACACCTGGGGAGGGCTGGCCGGCATGGTCAGGCTGCCCAGGTCAGCCAATCATCACCCCTCAGGGTCTCACAGTTGCAGAAAATGGAACTTGCTGAATCGGCCAGGTCCAAGGAACAGGTGTGGGCTCTTGAGAGTCAGGATAGACAATGGGCTGCAGCTCTGGCTTGTATTCTAATCATTTTATCTGGCCCATGAGTGGGAGACAGCTTCAAGAAAACCCTGGCCTAATAAGAGGACCCCAGGAGTCAGGGAGAGGAGGGGTGGGTGGTGGGTGGAGACAGAGGCCTGGTGCCCCGGGTGCAGTGGAAGTCTCTGGAAGACCAGGTGGTGGCAGGCCGTACAGAGTGATGCCCAGGGTCACAGACCTGTCGGAGTTGCTATTTGTTAGTTCAAGTCCTGCTCTGAGGTGCTCTGTGTCAGATCTGAGTGACAGGTGAGCTGAGAGTGCTCTGCAATGAGGGCAATGTGCACGGTTCCTGTGTGCCCTGCCCTGCCACAGTACCTGCAAGTGTAGCTCTGTATCCTGGGAGGGAGCTGACCACGAGAGCCCCATGGGCTGCAGGGGACCTGCCCAGGGAACCCCATATCCTGGGATGGGCCTGACCATGAGATCCCCATGGGCTGGTGTGGAGGTGGGGTACCTGCCCAGGTGAGCTCCATATCCTGAGATTGGCCTGACCACGAGAGCCCCATGGGCTGCCAGGGGCCTGGTAAAGATGTCAGGATCGTCAGTGAAGCCACCGAGTATATACCTCCAGTAGTTCCTAATTCCTACACCCTGCTGGTCATTCTACCAACCACCAGGAGACGGTATTCTGTATTAGTCTTCAATGATGCCTTCTTTTGTATGCCATTAGTCCCAGAGTCACAAGAAATTTTGGCTTGTAAGTGGCAGGACTCAACATACAACTAAAACAATACATCCAGGCCGTCTTGCCCCAAGTGTTCAAAAATTCCCACACCATCTTTGGGGAAAGCTTAGCTAAAGACGTAAAAGTTCTACCTCTGGAAAAGGAAACACTCCTTCAATATGCTGACGACATTCTGATCACCAGCCCTACTAAGGAGGCCTCTGAACTACCAAGCCAATAAAGGATAGAAGTTGTCCAAGAAAAAGCTCAAATATCACAGACTACGGTGACCTGCCTGGGCTTCATTCTCACAGAAGGTCGGAGAAGCTCATCCCAGGAAAGGGAAGAAACAATTTACAGCCTTACCCCTTTCTAAAACTAGAAGACAGCTTAGGGGTTCCTGGGGAGGCCAGAGTTTGCTGCTTCTGGATCCCTAACTACAGTCTACTAGCTGGGCCTCTATATGAAACACTGAAAGGAAAAGATGATGATCCTTTTGAATAGAATCCAGAAGTGGACTTTCAAGAATGGAAAGAGCAGTCAATTCAGACCCTTGCCCTGGAACTCCCTAATTTAACTAAACCCTTTGACCTTTACATTCCTGGTGAAAGGTGAATTGCCATTGGAGTATTAGTGCAAAACCTGGGACCACTTGAAATGGAACAATGCAAGAATGCCATCCAGGTAGGATAAACTATAGTCACCAAGGGGCTTGGCCCACTGCAACATCTGGCCAACATACTGGCGGTATCTAAAAACCTGGAAATCAGCAGCCCAAAAGGCCACCTCCCTCCTAAGGGAAAAGGACCCCACGTGGTGTTCCTAACCCCCAACCATGCCCTGAAGTTGCAGGGTTTGCTCCGTGGGCACACTGACCTCCAGTGAGGAAGCCCTCCTACTCCAACATCCAGAGAGATATCCGGGGGCAACGGGGCACCATGACGATACATGTGACCATCACTTGACCTGGAGTTTCTCTCATAAAACAACAAGAGTGTGTCACAAAAGAGTAGACTACTGCTTGCAGGACTTACTGCACCCAGAGGGGAGGTAATAATCTTGGCAGGGGAACCGTATATCACGCTGTCACCATAGAAAAGCCTACAGACACCGTGATGATGGTGACCAGTAAGACCGGCTGGACTCCTGTTTACTTCAAAAGGCTGTTGACTCAGTGGCCATCATGGTCCTTCATCACAACTGACCCTGGACTGTCCGGGAGTTGAGCAGGCAGGGTCCTGACACCTGGTGCTGTTTTTACGTTAATTCAGAGGCCTAATTGAAGAAAGTGCAGACTACTAGTCAGAGCATCTAGGCTGGCAGAAACGGTCAGCCTAAAGTGTCTGAACAAATGTGTGGCGGGGTGAAAGTGGACCTCACAGCGTCACTGCACATTTCCTTCCCGGACCCTTAAAGGTCATTAGAATCTATAACACTTCCAATGCTCGTGCTCAGGCAGATGAACAGGGAGGCTGGAGGCCTGGGGACAATCAACGTCACCTAGAGGCTGCTGGGGAGAAGTTCTGACCCTCGCCCACGGGTATAAGGGCTCCTAACTCAGCACTCAGCAATTACAGAAGAAGGGTCTGCACCCTCAGCACTCCAAGAATGAGGAAGAGGACAAAAGGCAGAAGAGGGGTTTGTCCCAGGCAAAGCCCATTAAAAATCCCTGGGAGATAAAAATAGAATCTGGGCAATAAAATAAAGTCTAACCTTTTTTATCCTTTGTGCTTTGTCTAATTTCATGTGCTCCTAGGGTCCCGCATACAGAGGTTCCACACCCGGCACTTCAGACCAGATTTCCTAGTACAGAATGGCTGGGTCGACACATCAGGTCCTGGGGCCCAGTGCAGACTCCGCGATATAGAGCCTGAGCTGCAGCCAACAGGGCCCTCGAGAGCTCTGCCCCCTCCCTCCCACTGAATCTGACAGGATCTCTACACAGCAGCCCAGCCCACAGCCCACGGGGTAGCACATGCTCTCACCTCTCCATTCTCTGATCAAAATATAAAGTTTCCTTTGCTTCTGAACCAAACTCAGTCTCGATCTTTTGGCTCCAATGACACTGGGCGTGGGGACACTTGTTGGGGTCCACTCTGGAGGATCAGTAACAGAAATTGAGAACGTTGTAACTTCAATGAACAGATGTGTGAGCCAAACTATAATTAACATAGAACAGTGTATAAGGCTCGGGTAAAATAAGATGTTTCTAACACTTCCATTTGATATTTCCATCACTTTATTATAAGCAAGTTCAGTGAAAAGGTTTGTCTTATTTGTCAGGTCAATATTAGAGAAGCGAAGTGATTTCTTTCCAAGGATGTACATCTAATAATCTTGGTTAAAGCTTCAATCTTGTTTTAAATGCTTTTCCATTGAAAATGATACCTCTCATTCAGCTCCCCCATTTCTGAGAAGTATAAAATCTTATAATTTATTATTACCAAAGTGGAAAGGTGGGAGGAGGGATAAATTAACAGTTTGGGATTAACACATACACACTGCTATGTATAAAATAGATCGTCAACAAGGAACTACTCTATAGCACAGGGAACTACACTCAATATTTTGCAATAACCTATAAGGGGAAATAATCTGAAAAAGAATAGATATTTTTATTGACATCATCTATCAATGACAGTTAAAATGGAACCTAAGGGAAGCCGGTGGTGAGTGCTTCTGACCCTGAAGACTTCAATCATCTAAAGTTTGGACTCTGCCTACTTCCCAAGGCCCTTAATGAACATATGTGTAGCCGTAGCTTAAAAAATTCCCCAGTTTGGGTAGCGGAGAGACACTGATTTTGAAAAAGCCCTGGTGTTCTCCTCACATGAACGGGACACTTCCTACAGCTAAAACATGCCTGTCACACCCAGAGGATGGTATATCGTCTGATCGGGAAGAGTTTGGAAAAGGCATCTCATCTCCTCATCTCCTGGTGCTCGGGTTCACCACTCTGGCGTCTTTACTAACAGTCTCCCCACTTGGAGATGTCAGCACTGTCAACATCCTGTTGCACACAGTTTGGAATTTGTCCAAGGATGAAGCAGAAGGAGGAGGAACAATGAGAGACAAGTCCTAGGTTTTCGGACAGACATATGTCACTCTAATTTCCAATCAGGAAGACGAATTGACCAAAGGCTAGGGTTGCCCATGGAAACAGAATAGGGCTTGAGGAAATCCCGCTGCTTTGTGGCCAGTTCCCATAAACACAAGTTGAAAAATGGAACTCAGGGACACTAAAATTCACGAAACTGCAGAGTTGAAAATATCTATCACTGAAAAATGTCTTGAGGAAAGTCAGAGAAAAGGACTTGTAAGCAACGGAGAATGGCAGGAAAGGGATTGGATGAGGTAGAAAGGACTCGCCATTAAGCACAAGAAAAGGGGCTGAACATTGCCAACATTGCAGTTGGCCAAAAAGGTTGTATGCATCTTTTTCTGTATATATTCAAGAAAAGGGCATACACTTTTTTAGCCAACCAAACAGGTGGGCACTGGAAATCAATACTACAAAACATATCACTTCGCATCAGTCAGAAGAGCCTTCCTCATAAAGTGTAAACACCAGAAATGCAGGACAGGGCAAGGAGAAAAGGGAGCCCTGTGAGGCTTATAGTGGAAATGTATATTGCCAACGGTCACTCTAGAAAAGTGTATTGTGATTACTAAAGCATCTAAAAAATGAGCTACAGAGCACAGGGCACTTGCACTCATGGACGTATATCTTGGGAAAAAGAAAAATCGAGAGGACACAGGCACCCCAATGTTTACCGCCTCTCTGTTTAATATATCCTCGATTAGGTTGTAATTTATATGTCTCTGGAGGGAAAAAATGGACAGAGGTGTGGCACTTATGTAGAGTGGAATATTACTCAGCCTGAAAATCAATGAAACATGGCCAGTTGTAACAACCCCAGAGGAGTTACGTATGATCATTTGAAGTCACATAATTCAAAAAGACAAAGACATACGATATTACTAATACATGGAATGTAAACGTGGCTACAAATGAACTGAATTACAAAAGAGAACGGGGTCTCAAATTTAGAAAACCAACTTATGATTGCTTAAGGATCAAGGAGAGTTGGGGTGCTGCATAAAACCAGAGATTGAAATTAGCACAGATACCGTTCCATAAGCCGAATATGTAATAGAAAAAACCTACTTCCTGGTCAACGAAATGGACTCAACACCCCATATTCAGTGCCTAGGAATATACAGGATGAGTAAGACTCTTAATACCTATGGATTTATATGTCTCCATAAGAGAATCAAGCGTGTGTACAGTGACAAAAACGCAGCAGTGAAAATCAGCTAAATCCCATTAACAAAATAAATTTCAAAAACAAAACACAATGACAGTGAAATAGAGAGCAATTCTTAAATAATTCATTCAGGGCTTGTGATGCAACCTGGATTTACCTCATCTACACCCAGAGCTGCGTGAGACATAAGTTTGGAGACATCGGGCTGATAGCATTGGTGAGGTTCAATGAGCAAATGCAGACCATTTGAAGTCATACTGTATGGTACCCTTTCCATGAGTCCCAACTCTCCAGGTTTAAGCGATTCTTCCTTCAGCTAAAACATGCATAGGAAACCCACAGTATGGTGCACCGTGTGACCGGGAAACATTTTCAAATGCATCTCAGTTTTCGTCCCCTTTTACTCGGGTGCACACTTCCAGACCCTTTACTAACACTATCCCCACTTGGAGAGTCAGTGCCTTTAACCTCCTGTTTGGCACAGTTTGCAATTTCTGCGCAAGATGAACAGGAATAGGGAGAACCAATGAGAGACTAGTTGTAGGTTTCTGCACGGGCAAATTTAACGCTCATTTCCGACCAGGAAAAGGAATTAACCAAACGCTCAGCATGCCGTGCCGGAACTAGATTAGGTCCTGAAGCAATTCTGCTGGTTTGCGGCCAGCTCACAAGAAAGCGATTTGAAGAAAGGAGCTCAGGGGCACTGTAATTCACAAACCTGCAGAGTTATAAATGACTGCTATCATCCAAAAATATATTGAAGGAAGGCTGCGAAGAGGACTTGAAAGCGGGGCAGAATTGCAGGAAAACGATTTCAGGGGGTAGACTGGAATTGCATTTAAAGCATAGGAAAAGAGGCAGAACGTCGACAATGATGCACTTGGCCAAAAAGGGCGTATGCGAATTTTTCTGAATATATTCAGGAAAAAACGCATACGCCCTTTTTGGCCAACCAAGCAAGCATGTTAAAGAAATCTGCACTACAATGAATTCTCACTGCCCCCCGGTCAAAAGGGACATCTGAAAAAAGTGTAAAATGCAGAAATGCAGCACAGGCCATGGAGAACAGGGAGCCTTGTTATGCTGATGGGTGGGATGTAAATTGCCAACAGCCACTCTGGAGAAGTGTATGGTGTTTCCTGAAACACCTAAAAAACAAAGCAACGGAGCCTATGGCACTTCCACTTATGGTCCTATAGCTTAGGGAAATTAAAATCAAAAACACACAGCCACCCCAAAGCTTTAGACAGCTCTGTTTACAAGAACCTCGTCTACGGTACAAGTTAAATATCCCAGAAAGCAAAAAATGGATAAAGAAGTTGTGGTACGTACGTACAATTGAATATCACTCACGAATGAAATCTATGTCATCTGGACCGTCGTGGCATAATGAGTGGATTCAGGTACGATGATTCTAAGAGAAATAAATCACACAGAAAATGAAACATCATAAGATATCACTAACACACGGAATGTAATCTTGGCTACACATGAACTGAATTACAAAACAGAACAGGGTCTCAAATTTAGAAAACCAACTAATGTTTGCTTAAGGGGAAAGGTGAGTTGGGTTGCTGCATAAAACCAGAGATAGAAATTAGCACAGATACCATTCCATACGTCAAATATGTAATAGACAAGACTACCCCTTGCTCAACGAAATGGGCTAAACACCCTATATTCAACGCCTAGGAATACACCTGACTAGAAAGAATTTTCAAACCCATGGATTTATATGTCTCCATAAGAGAATCAAACATGTGTACAGCTGCATGAAGGCAGCAGAGAAAATCCGATAAATCCCATTATCAAAATGAATTACAAAAACAAAACACAATGACAGTGAAATAGAGATCAATTCTTAAATAATTCATTCAGGGCTTGTGGTGCAACCTGGATTTACCTCATCTAAACCCAGAGCTGAGTCAGACATAAGGTTGGGCACTTCGGGCTGATAGCATTGGTGAGGTTCGATGAGCAAATGCAGACCCTTTGAAGTCATACAGCATGTTACCCATTCCATGGGTCCCAACTCTCCAAGTTTAAGGGATTCTTCCTTCAGCTAAAACATGCATGGGAAACCCACAGTATGGTGCACCGTGTGACTGGCAAACGTTTTCAAATGCATCTCAGTTTTCGTCCCCTTTTACTCGGGTTCACCATTCTAGACCCTTTACAAACACTCTCCCCAATTGGAGAGTCAGTGCCTTTAACCTCCTGTTGGGCACAGTTTGCAATTTCTGCGCAAGATGAAAAGGAATAGGGAGAACGAATGAGAGACTAGCTCTAGGTGTCTGCACGGGCAAATTTAACGCTCATTTCCCACCAGGAAGAGTAATTAACCAAAGGCTCAGCCTGCCGTGCAGGAACCAGATTAGGGCCTGAGGCAATCCTGCGGGTTTGCGGCCAGCTCACAAGATAGCGAGTTGAAGAAAGGAGCTCATGGGTACTGTAACTCACAAACCTGCAGAGTTATAAATGACAGCTATCGTCCAAAAATATATTGAAGGAAGGCTGCGAAGACGACTTGTAAGTGGGGCAGAATTGCAGGAAAACTATTTCAGGGGGTACACGGGAATTGCATTTAAAGCATAGGAAAAGAGGCAGAACGTCGACAACGATGCTCTTGGCCAAAAAGGGCGTATGCGTTTTTTCCTGAATATATTCAGGAAAAAACGCATACGCCCTTTTTGGCCAACCAAGCAAGCATGTTAAAGAAATCTGCACTACAATGAAGTCTCACTGCCCCCCGGTCAAAAGGGCCATCTGAAAAAAGTGTAAAATCCAGAAAGGCAGCACAGGCCATGGAGAACAGGGAGCCTTGTTATGCTGATGGGCGGGATGTAAATTGCCAACAGCCACCCTGGAGAAGTGTATGGTGTTTCCCGGAACACCGAAAAAACAAAGCTACGGAGCCTACGGCACTTCCACTTATGGTCCTATAGCTTAGGGAAATTAAAATAAAAAACACACAGCCACCCCAAAGTGTCGGACGGCTCTGTTTACTAGAACCTCGTCTACGGTACAAGTTAAATATCCCAGAATGTGAAAAATGGATAAAGAAGTTGTGGTACGTACGTACAATGGAATATCACTCCGCAATGAAATCTATGTCATCAGGCCCGTCGCGGCATAATGAGTGGATTCAGGTACGATGATTCTAAGTGAAATAAGTCACACAGAAAATGAAACATCATAAGATATCACTACTACACGGAATGTAAATTTGGCTACACATGAACTGAATTACAAAACAGAACAGGGTCTCAAATTTAGAAAACCAACTTATGCTTGCTTAAGGGGAAAGGTGAGTTGGGGTGCTGCATAAAAACAGAGATAGAAATTAGCACAGATACCTTTCCATAAGCCAAATATGTAATAGTCAAGTCCTACCCCTTGCTCAACGAAATGGACTAAACACCCCATATTCAACGCCTAGGAATACACCTGACTAGTAAGAATCTTCAAACCCATGGATTTATATGTCTCCGTAAGAGAATGAAGCGTGTGTACAGCGGCATGAATGCAGCAGAGAAAATCCGATAAATCCCATTATCAAAATGAATTACACAAACAAAACCCAAGGACAGTGAAATAGAGAGCAATTCTTAAATGATTCATTCAGGGCTTGTGATGCAACCTGGATTTACCACATCTACACCCAGAGCTGAGTGAGACATAAGGTTGGGCACTTCGGGCTGATAGCATTGGTGAGGTTCGATGAGCAAATGCAGACCCTTTGATGTCATACAGGATGGTACCCATTCCATGGGTCCCAACTCTCCAAGTTTAAGGGATTCTTCCTTCAGCTAAAACACGCATGGGAAACCCACAGTACGGTGCACCGTGTGACTGGGAAACGTTTTCAAATGATTCTCAGTTTTCGTCCCCTTTTACTCGGGTTCACCATTCCAGACCCTTTACGAACACTCTCCCCACTTGGAGAGTCAGTGCCTTTAACCTCCTGTTGGGCACAGTTTGCAATTTCTGCGCAAGATGTAAAGGAATAGGGAGAACGAATGAGAGACTAGCTCTAGGTGTCGGCACGGGCAAATTTAACGCTCATTTCCCACCAGGAAGAGGAATTAACGAAAGGCTCAACATGCCGTGCCGGAACCAGATTAGGGCCTGAGGCAATCCTGTGGGTTTGCGGCCAGCTCACAAGATAGCGAGTTGAAGAAAGGAGCTCAGGGGCACTGTAACTCACAAACCTGCAGAGTTATAAATGACAGCTATCGTCCAAAAATATATTGAAGGAAGGCTGCGAAGACGACTTGTAAGTGGGGCAGAATCGCAGGAAAACGATTTCAGGGGGTAGACGGGAATTGCATTTAAAGCATAGGAAAAGAGGCAGAACGTCGACAATGATGCTCTTGGCCAAAAAGGGCGTATGGGTTTTCTCCTGAATATATTCAGGAAAAAACGCATACGCCCTTTTTGGCCAACCAAGCAAGCATGTTAAAGAAATCTGCACTACAATGAAGTCTCACTGCCCCCCGGTCAAAAGGGCCATCTGAAAAAAGTGTAAAATCCAGAAACGCAACACAGGCCACGGAGAACAGGGAGCCTTGTTATGCTGATGGGCGGGATGTAAATTGCCAACAGCCACTCTGGAGAAGTGTATGGTGTTTCCCGGAACACCGAAAAAACAAAGCTACGGAGCCTACGGCACTTCCACTTATGGTCCTATAGCTTAGGGAAATTAAAATCAAAAACACACAGCCACCCCAAAGTGTCGGACGGCTCTGTTTACAAGAACCTCGTCTACGGTACAAGTTAAATATCCCAGAATGTGAAAAATGGATAAAGAAGTTGTGGTACGTACGTACAATGGAATATCACTCAGCAATGAAATCTATGTCATCAGGCCCGTCGCTGCATAATGAGTGGATTCAGGTACGATGATTCTAAGTGAAATAAGTCACACAGAAAATGAAACATCATAAGATATCACTACTACACGGAATGTAAACTTGGCTACACATGAACTGAATTACAAAACAGAACAGGGTCTCAAATTTAGAAAACCAACTTATGCTTGCTTAAGGGGAAAGGTGAGTTGGGGTGCTGCATAAAACCAGAGATAGAAATTAGCACAGATACCTTTCCATAAGCCAAATATGTAATAGTCAAGACCTACCCCTTGCTCAACGAAATGGACTAAACACCCCATGTTCAACGCCTAGGAATACACCTGACTAGTAAGAATCTTCAAACCCATGGATTTATATGTCTCCGTAAGAGAATGAAGCGTGTGTACAGCGGCATGAATGCAGCAGAGAAAATCCGATAAATCCCATTATCAAAATGAATTACACAAACAAAACCCAAGGACAGTGAAATAGAGAGCAATTCTTAAATAATTCATTCAGGGCTTGTGATGCAACCTGGATTTACCACATCTACACCCAGAGCTGAGTGAGACATAAGGTTGGGCACTTCGGGCTGATAGCATTGGTGAGGTTCGATGAGCAAATGCAGACCCTTTGAAGTCATACAGCATGGTACCCATTCCATGGGTCCCAACTCTCCAAGTTTAAGGGATTCTACCTTCAGCTAAAACATGTATGGGAAACCCAAAGTACGGTGCACCGTGTGACTGGCAAACGTTTTCAAATGATTCTCAGTTTTCGTCCCCTTTTACTCGGGTTCACCATTCCAGACCCTTTACGAACACTCTCCCCACTTGGAGAGTCAGTGCCTTTAACCTCCTGTTGGGCACAGTTTGCAATTTCTGCGCAAGATGAAAAGGAAGAGGGAGAACCAATGAGAGACTAGCTCTAGGTGTCTGCACGGGCAAATTTAACGCTCATTTCCCACCAGGAAGAGGAATTAACGAAAGGCTCAGCATGCCGTGCTGGAACCAGATTAGGGCCTGAGGCAATGCTGTGGGTTTGCGGCCAGCTCACAAGATAGCGAGTTGAAGAAAGGAGCTCAGGGGCACTGTAACTCACAAACCTGCAGAGTTATAAATGACAGCTATCGTCCAAAAATATATTGAAGGAAGGCTGCGAAGACTACTTGTAAGCGGGACAGATTTGCAGGAAAACGATTTCAGGGGGTAGACGGGAATTGCATTTAAAGCATAGGAAAAGAGGCAGAACGTCGACAATGATGCTCTTGGCCAAAAAGGGCGTATGCGTTTTTTCCTGAATATATTCAGGAAAAAACGCATACGCCCTTTTTGGCCAACCAAGCAAGCATGTTAAAGAAATCTGCACTACAATGAAGTCTCACTGCCCCCCGGTCAAAAGGGCCATCTGAAAAAAGTGTAAAATCCAGAAAGGCAGCACAGGCCATGGAGAACAGGGAGCCTTGTTATGCTGATGGGCGGGATGTAAATTGCCAACAGCCACCCTGGAGAAGTGTATGGTGTTTCCCGGAACACCGAAAAAACAAAGCTACGGAGCCTACGGCACTTCCACTTATGGTCCTATAGCTTAGGGAAATTAAAATAAAAAACACACAGCCACCCCAAAGTGTCGGACGGCTCTGTTTACTAGAACCTCGTCTACGGTACAAGTTAAATATCCCAGAATGTGAAAAATGGATAAAGAAGTTGTGGTACGTACGTACAATGGAATATCACTCCGCAATGAAATCTATGTCATCAGGCCCGTCGCGGCATAATGAGTGGATTCAGGTACGATGATTCTAAGTGAAATAAGTCACACAGAAAATGAAACATCATAAGATATCACTACTACACGGAATGTAAATTTGGCTACACATGAACTGAATTACAAAACAGAACAGGGTCTCAAATTTAGAAAACCAACTTATGCTTGCTTAAGGGGAAAGGTGAGTTGGGGTGCTGCATAAAAACAGAGATAGAAATTAGCACAGATACCTTTCCATAAGCCAAATATGTAATAGTCAAGTCCTACCCCTTGCTCAACGAAATGGACTAAACACCCCATATTCAACGCCTAGGAATACACCTGACTAGTAAGAATCTTCAAACCCATGGATTTATATGTCTCCGTAAGAGAATGAAGCGTGTGTACAGCGGCATGAATGCAGCAGAGAAAATCCGATAAATCCCATTATCAAAATGAATTACACAAACAAAACCCAAGGACAGTGAAATAGAGAGCAATTCTTAAATGATTCATTCAGGGCTTGTGATGCAACCTGGATTTACCACATCTACACCCAGAGCTGAGTGAGACATAAGGTTGGGCACTTCGGGCTGATAGCATTGGTGAGGTTCGATGAGCAAATGCAGACCCTTTGATGTCATACAGGATGGTACCCATTCCATGGGTCCCAACTCTCCAAGTTTAAGGGATTCTTCCTTCAGCTAAAACACGCATGGGAAACCCACAGTACGGTGCACCGTGTGACTGGGAAACGTTTTCAAATGATTCTCAGTTTTCGTCCCCTTTTACTCGGGTTCACCATTCCAGACCCTTTACGAACACTCTCCCCACTTGGAGAGTCAGTGCCTTTAACCTCCTGTTGGGCACAGTTTGCAATTTCTGCGCAAGATGTAAAGGAATAGGGAGAACGAATGAGAGACTAGCTCTAGGTGTCGGCACGGGCAAATTTAACGCTCATTTCCCACCAGGAAGAGGAATTAACGAAAGGCTCAACATGCCGTGCCGGAACCAGATTAGGGCCTGAGGCAATCCTGTGGGTTTGCGGCCAGCTCACAAGATAGCGAGTTGAAGAAAGGAGCTCAGGGGCACTGTAACTCACAAACCTGCAGAGTTATAAATGACAGCTATCGTCCAAAAATATATTGAAGGAAGGCTGCGAAGATGACTTGTAAGTGGGGCAGAATCGCAGGAAAACGATTTCAGGGGGTAGACGGGAATTGCATTTAAAGCATAGGAAAAGAGGCAGAACGTCGACAATGATGCTCTTGGCCAAAAAGGGCGTATGGGTTTTCTCCTGAATATATTCAGGATAAAACGCATACGCCCTTTTTGGCCAACCAAGCAAGCATGTTAAAGAAATCTGCACTACAATGAAGTCTCACTGCCCCCCGGTCAAAAGGGCCATCTGAAAAAAGTGTAAAATCCAGAAACGCAACACAGGCCACGGAGAACAGGGAGCCTTGTTATGCTGATGGGCGGGATGTAAATTGCCAACAGCCACTCTGGAGAAGTGTATGGTGTTTCCCGGAACACCGAAAAAACAAAGCTACGGAGCCTACGGCACTTCCACTTATGGTCCTATAGCTTAGGGAAATTAAAATCAAAAACACACAGCCACCCCAAAGTGTCGGACGGCTCTGTTTACAAGAACCTCGTCTACGGTACAAGTTAAATATCCCAGAATGTGAAAAATGGATAAAGAAGTTGTGGTACGTACGTACAATGGAATATCACTCAGCAATGAAATCTATGTCATCAGGCCCGTCGCGGCATAATGAGTGGATTCAGGTACGATGATTCTAAGTGAAATAAGTCACACAGAAAATGAAACATCATAAGATATCACTACTACACGGAATGTAAACTTGGCTACACATGAACTGAATTACAAAACAGAACAGGGTCTCAAATTTAGAAAACCAACTTATGCTTGCTTAAGGGGAAAGGTGAGTTGGGGTGCTGCATAAAACCAGAGATAGAAATTAGCACAGATACCTTTCCATAAGCCAAATATGTAATAGTCAAGACCTACCCCTTGCTCAACGAAATGGACTAAACACCCCATGTTCAACGCCTAGGAATACACCTGACTAGTAAGAATCTTCAAACCCATGGATTTATATGTCTCCGTAAGAGAATGAAGCGTGTGTACAGCGGCATGAATGCAGCAGAGAAAATCCGATAAATCCCATTATCAAAATGAATTACACAAACAAAACCCAAGGACAGTGAAATAGAGAGCAATTCTTAAATAATTCATTCAGGGCTTGTGATGCAACCTGGATTTACCACATCTACACCCAGAGCTGAGTGAGACATAAGGTTGGGCACTTCGGGCTGATAGCATTGGTGAGGTTCGATGAGCAAATGCAGACCCTTTGAAGTCATACAGCATGGTACCCATTCCATGGGTCCCAACTCTCCAAGTTTAAGGGATTCTACCTTCAGCTAAAACATGTATGGGAAACCCAAAGTACGGTGCACCGTGTGACTGGCAAACGTTTTCAAATGATTCTCAGTTTTCGTCCCCTTTTACTCGGGTTCACCATTCCAGACCCTTTACGAACACTCTCCCCACTTGGAGAGTCAGTGCCTTTAACCTCCTGTTGGGCACAGTTTGCAATTTCTGCGCAAGATGAAAAGGAAGAGGGAGAACCAATGAGAGACTAGCTCTAGGTGTCTGCACGGGCAAATTTAACGCTCATTTCCCACCAGGAAGAGGAATTAACGAAAGGCTCAGCATGCCGTGCTGGAACCAGATTAGGGCCTGAGGCAATGCTGTGGGTTTGCGGCCAGCTCACAAGATAGCGAGTTGAAGAAAGGAGCTCAGGGGCACTGTAACTCACAAACCTGCAGAGTTATAAATGACAGCTATCGTCCAAAAATATATTGAAGGAAGGCTGCGAAGACTACTTGTAAGCGGGACAGATTTGCAGGAAAACGATTTCAGGGGGTAGACGGGAATTGCATTTAAAGCATAGGAAAAGAGGCAGAACGTCGACAATGATGCTCTTGGCCAAAAAGGGCGTATGCGTTTTTTCCTGAATATATTCAGGAAAAAACGCATACGCACTTTTTGGCCAACCAAGCAAGCATGTTAAAGAAATCTGCACTACAATGAAGTCTCACTGCCCCCCGGTCAAAAGGGCCATCTGAAAAAAGTGTAAAATCCAGAAAGGCAGCACAGGCCATGGAGAACAGGGAGCCTTGTTATGCTGATGGGCGGGATGTAAATTGCCAACAGCCACTCTGGAGAAGTGTATGGTGTTTCCCGGAACACCGAAAAAACAAAGCTACGGAGCCTACGGCACTTCCACTTATGGTCCTATAGCTTAGGGAAATTAAAATCAAAAACACACAGCCACCCCAAAGTGTCGGACGGCTCTGTTTACAAGAACCTCGTCTACGGTACAAGTTAAATATCCCAGAATGTGAAAAATGGATAAAGAAGTTGTGGTACGTACGTACAATGGAATATCACTCAGCAATGTAATCTATGTCATCAGGCCCGTCGCGGCATAATGAGTGGATTCAGGTACGATGATTCTAAGTGAAATAAGTCACACAGAAAATGAAACATCATAAGATATCACTACTACACGGAATGTAAACTTGGCTACACATGAACTGAATTACAAAACAGAACAGGGTCTCAAATTTAGAAAACCAACTTATGCTAGCTTAAGGGGAAAGGTGAGTTGGGGTGCTGCATAAAACCAGAGATAGAAATTAGCACAGATACCTTTCCATAAGCCAAATATGTAATAGTCAAGACCTACCCCTTGCTCAACAAAATGGACTAAACACCCCATATTCAACGCCTAGGAATACACCTGACTAGTAAGAATCTTCAAACCCATGGATTTATATGTCTCCGTAAGAGAATGAAGCGTGTGTACAGCGGCATGAATGCAGCAGAGAAAATCCGATAAATCCCATTATCAAAATGAATTACACAACAAAACACAAGGACAGTGAAATAGAGAGCAATTCTTAAATAATTCATACAGGGCTTGTGATGCAACCTGGATTTACCACATCTACACCCAGAGCTGAGTGAGCCATAAGGTTGGGCACTTCGGACTGATAGCATTGGTGAGGTTCGATGAGCAAATGCAGACCCTTTGAAGTCATACAGCATGGTACCCATTCCATGGGTCCCAACTCTCCAAGTTTAAGGGATTCTTCCTTCAGCTAAAACATGCATGGGAAACCCACAGTATGGTGCACCGTGTGACTGGCAAACGTTTTCAAATGATTCTCAGTTTTCGTCCCCTTTTACTCGGGTTCACCATTCCATACCCTTTACGAACACTCTCCCCACTTGGAGAGTCAGTGCCTTTAACCTCCTGTTGGGCACAGTTTGCAATTTCTGCGCAAGATGAAAAGGAATAGGGAGAACCAATGAGAGACTAGCTCTAGGTGTCTGCACGGGCAAATTTAACGCTCATTTCCCACCAGGAAGAGGAATTAACCAAAGGCTCAGCATGCCGTGCCGGAACCAGATTAGGGCCTGAGGCAATCCTGTGGGTTTGCGGCCAGCTCACAAGATAGCGAGTTGAAGAAAGGAGCTCAGGGGCACTGTAACTCACAAACCTGCAGAGTTATAAATGACAGCTATCGTCCAAAAATATATTGAAGGAAGGCTGCGAAGACTACTTGTAAGCGGGACAGATTTGCAGGAAAACGATTTCAGGGGGTAGACGGGAATTGCATTTAAAGCATAGGAAAAGAGGCAGAACGTCGACAATGATGCTCTTGGCCAAAAAGGGCGTATGCGTTTTTTCCTGAATATATTCAGGAAAAAACGCATACGCCCTTTTTGGCCAACCAAGCAAGCATGTTAAAGAAATCTGCACTACAATGAAGTCTCACTGCCCCCCGGTCAAAAGGGCCATCTGAAAAAAGTGTAAAATCCAGAAAGGCAGCACAGGCCATGGAGAACAGGGAGCCTTGTTATGCTGATGGGCGGGATGTAAACTGCCAACAGCCACTCTGGAGAAGTGTATGGTGTTTCCCGGAACACCGAAAAAACAAAGCTACGGAGCCTACGGCACTTCCACTTATGGTCCTATAGCTTAGGGAAATTAAAATCAAAAACACACAGCCACCCCAAAGTGTCGGACGGCTCTGTTTACAAGAACCTCGTCTACGGTACAAGTTAAATATCCCAGAATGTGAAAAATGGATAAAGAAGCTGTGGTACGTACGTACAATGGAATATCACTCAGCAATGTAATCTATGTCATCAGGCCCGTCGCGGCATAATGAGTGGATTCAGGTACGATGATTCTAAGTGAAATAAGTCACACAGAAAATGAAACATCATAAGATATCACTACTACACGGAATGTAAACTTGGCTACACATGAACTGAATTACAAAACAGAACAGGGTCTCAAATTTAGAAAACCAACTTATGCTTGCTTAAGGGGAAAGGTGAGTTGGGGTGCTGCATAAAACCAGAGATAGAAATTAGCACAGATACCTTTCCATAAGCCAAATATGTAATAGTCAAGACCTACCCCTTGCTCAACGAAATGGACTAAACACCCCATATTCAACGCCTAGGAATACACCTGACTAGTAAGAATCTTCAAACCCATGGATTTATATGTCTCCGTAAGAGAATGATGCGTGTGTACAGCGGCATGAATGCAGCAGAGAAAATCCGATAAATCCCATTATCAAAATGAATTACACAAACAAAACCCAAGGACAGTGAAATAGAGAGCAATTCTTAAATAATTCATTCAGGGCTTGTGATGCAACCTGGATTTACCACATCTACACCCAGAGCTGAGTGAGACATAAGGTTGGGCACTTCGGCCTGATAGCATTGGTGAGGTTCGATGAGCAAATGCAGACCCTTTGAAGTCATACAGGATGGTACCCATTCCATGGGTCCCAACTCTCCAAGTTTAAGGGATTCTTCCTTCAGCTAAAACACGCATGGGAAACCCACAGTACGGTGCACCGTGTGACTGGGAAACGTTTTCAAATGATTCTCAGTTTTCGTCCCCTTTTACTCGGGTTCACCATTCCAGACCCTTTACGAACACTCTCCCCACTTGGAGAGTCAGTGCCTTTAACCTCCTGTTGGGCACAGTTTGCAATTTCTGCGCAAGATGTAAAGGAATAGGGAGAACGAATGAGAGACTAGCTCTAGGTGTCGGCACGGGCAAATTTAACGCTCATTTCCCACCAGGAAGAGGAATTAACGAAAGGCTCAACATGCCGTGCCGGAACCAGATTAGGGCCTGAGGCAATCCTGTGGGTTTGCGGCCAGCTCACAAGATAGCGAGTTGAAGAAAGGAGCTCAGGGGCACTGTAACTCACAAACCTGCAGAGTTATAAATGACAGCTATCGTCCAAAAATATATTGAAGGAAGGCTGCGAAGACGACTTGTAAGTGGGGCAGAATCGCAGGAAAACGATTTCAGGGGGTAGACGGGAATTGCATTTAAAGCATAGGAAAAGAGGCAGAACGTCGACAATGATGCTCTTGGCCAAAAAGGGCGTATGGGTTTTCTCCTGAATATATTCAGGAAAAAACGCATACGCCCTTTTTGGCCAACCAAGCAAGCATGTTAAAGAAATCTGCACTACAATGAAGTCTCACTGCCCCCCGGTCAAAAGGGCCATCTGAAAAAAGTGTAAAATCCAGAAAGGCAACACAGGCCACGGAGAACAGGGAGCCTTGTTATGCTGATGGGCGGGATGTAAATTGCCAACAGCCACTCTGGAGAAGTGTATGGTGTTTCCCGGAACACCGAAAAAACAAAGCTACGGAGCCTACGGCACTTCCACTTATGGTCCTATAGCTTAGGGAAATTAAAATCAAAAACACACAGCCACCCCAAAGTGTCGGACGGCTCTGTTTACAAGAACCTCGTCTACGGTACAAGTTAAATATCCCAGAATGTGAAAAATGGATAAAGAAGTTGTGGTACGTACGTACAATGGAATATCACTCAGCAATGAAATCTATGTCATCAGGCCCGTCGCTGCATAATGAGTGGATTCAGGTACGATGATTCTAAGTGAAATAAGTCACACAGAAAATGAAACATCATAAGATATCACTACTACACGGAATGTAAACTTGGCTACACATGAACTGAATTACAAAACAGAACAGGGTCTCAAATTTAGAAAACCAACTTATGCTTGCTTAAGGGGAAAGGTGAGTTGGGGTGCTGCATAAAACCAGAGATAGAAATTAGCACAGATACCTTTCCATAAGCCAAATATGTAATAGTCAAGACCTACCCCTTGCTCAACGAAATGGACTAAACACCCCATGTTCAACGCCTAGGAATACACCTGACTAGTAAGAATCTTCAAACCCATGGATTTATATGTCTCCGTAAGAGAATGAAGCGTGTGTACAGCGGCATGAATGCAGCAGAGAAAATCCGATAAATCCCATTATCAAAATGAATTACACAAACAAAACCCAAGGACAGTGAAATAGAGAGCAATTCTTAAATAATTCATTCAGGGCTTGTGATGCAACCTGGATTTACCACATCTACACCCAGAGCTGAGTGAGACATAAGGTTGGGCACTTCGGGCTGATAGCATTGGTGAGGTTCGATGAGCAAATGCAGACCCTTTGAAGTCATACAGCATGGTACCCATTCCATGGGTCCCAACTCTCCAAGTTTAAGGGATTCTTCCTTCAGCTAAAACATGTATGGGAAACCCAAAGTACGGTGCACCGTGTGACTGGCAAACGTTTTCAAATGATTCTCAGTTTTCGTCCCCTTTTACTCGGGTTCACCATTCCAGACCCTTTACGAACACTCTCCCCACTTGGAGAGTCAGTGCCTTTAACCTCCTGTTGGGCACAGTTTGCAATTTCTGCGCAAGATGAAAAGGAAGAGGGAGAACCAATGAGAGACTAGCTCTAGGTGTCTGCACGGGCAAATTTAACGCTCATTTCCCACCAGGAAGAGGAATTAACGAAAGGCTCAGCATGCCGTGCCGGAACCAGATTAGGGCCTGAGGCAATCCTGTGGGTTTGCGGCCAGCTCACAAGATAGCGAGTTCAAGAAAGGAGCTCAGGGGCACTGTAACTCACAAACCTGCAGAGTTATAAATGACAGCTATCGTCCAAAAATATATTGAAGGAAGGCTGCGAAGACTACTTGTAAGCGGGACAGATTTGCAGGAAAACGATTTCAGGGGGTAGACGGGAATTGCATTTAAAGCATAGGAAAAGAGGCAGAACGTCGACAATGATGCTCTTGGCCAAAAAGGGCGTATGCGTTTTTTCCTGAATATATTCAGGAAAAAACGCATACGCCCTTTTTGGCCAACCAAGCAAGCATGTTAAAGAAATCTGCACTACAATGAAGTCTCACTGCCCCCCGGTCAAAAGGGCCATCTGAAAAAAGTGTAAAATCCAAAAAGGCAGCACAGGCCATGGAGAACAGGGAGCCTTGTTATGCTGATGGGCGGGATGTAAATTGCCAACAGCCACTCTGGAGAAGTGTATGGTGTTTCCCGGAACACCGAAAAAACAAAGCTACGGAGCCTACGGCACTTCCACTTATGGTCCTATAGCTTAGGGAAATTAAAATCAAAAACACACAGCCACCCCAAAGTGTCGGACGGCTCTGTTTACAAGAACCTCGTCTACGGTACAAGTTAAATATCCCAGAATGTGAAAAATGGATAAAGAAGTTGTGGTACGTACGTACAATGGAATATCACTCAGCAATGAAATCTATGTCATCAGGCCCGTCGCGGCATAATGAGTGGATTCAGGTACGATGATTCTAAGTGAAATAAGTCACACAGAAAATGAAACATCATAAGATATCACTAATACACGTAATGTAAACTTGGCTACACATGAACTGAATTACAAAACAGAACAGGGTCTCAAATTTAGAAAACCAACTTATGCTTGCTTAAGGGGAAAGGTGAGTTGGGGTGCTGCATAAAACCAGAGATAGAAATTAGCACAGATACCTTTCCATAAGCCAAATATGTAATAGTCAAGACCTACCCCTTGCTCAACGAAATGGACTAAACACCCCATATTCAACGCCTAGGAATACACCTGACTAGTAAGAATCTTCAAACCCATGGATTTATATGTCTCCGTAAGAGAATGAAGCGTGTGTACAGCGGCATGAATGCAGCAGAGAAAATCCGATAAATCCCATTATCAAAATGAATTACACAAACAAAACCCAAGGACAGTGAAATAGAGAGCAATTCTTAAATAATTCATTCAGGGCTTGTGATGCAACCTGGATTTACCACATCTACACCCAGAGCTGAGTGAGACATAAGGTTGGGCACTTCGGGCTGATAGCATTGGTGAGGTTCGATGAGCAAATGCAGACCCTGTGAAGTCATACAGCATGGTACCCATTCCATGGGTCCCAACTCTCCAAGTTTAAGGGATTCTTCCTTCAGCTAAAACATGCATGGGAAACCCACAGTATACTGCACCGTGTGACTGGCAAGCGTTTTCAAATGATTCTCAGTTTTCGTCCCCTTTTACTCGGGTTCACCATTCCAGACCCTTTACGAACACTCTCCCCACTTGGAGAGTCAGTGCCTTTAACCTCCTGTTGGGCACAGTTTGCAATTTCTGCGCAAGATGTAAAGGAATAGGGAGAACCAATGAGAGACTAGCTCTAGGTGTCTGCACGGGCAAATTTAACGCTCATTTCCCACCAGGAAGAGGAATTAACCAAAGGCTCAGCATGCCGTGCCTGAACCAGATTAGGGCCTGAGGCAATCTTGTGGGTTTGCGGCCAGCTCACAAGATAGCGAGTTGAAGAAATGATCTCAGGGGCACTGTAACTCACAAACCTGCAGAGTTATAAATGACAGCTATCGTCCAAAAATATATTGAAGGAAGGCTGCGAAGACGACTTGTAAGCGGGACAGATTTGCAGGAAAACGATTTCAGGGCGTAGACGGGAATTGCATTTAAAGCATAGGAAAAGAGGCAGAACGTCGACAATGATGCTCTTGGCCAAAAAGGGCGTATGCGTTTTTTCCTGAATATATTCAGGAAAAAACGCATACGCCCTTTTTGGCCAACCAAGCAAGCATGTTAAAGAAATCTGCACTACAATGAAGTCTCACTGCCCCCCGGTCAAAAGGGCCATCTGAAAAAAGTGTAAAATCCAGAAAGGCAGCACAGGCCATGGAGAACAGGGAGCCTTGTTATGCTGATGGGCGGGATGTAAATTGCCAACAGCCACCCTGGAGAAGTGTATGGTGTTTCCCGGAACACCGAAAAAACAAAGCTACGGAGCCTACGGCACTTCCACTTATGGTCCTATAGCTTAGGGAAATTAAAATCAAAAACACACAGCCACCCCAAAGTGTCGGACGGCTCTGTTTACAAGAACCTCATCTACGGTACAAGTTAAATATCCCAGAATGTGAAAAATGGATAAAGAAGTTGTGGTACGTACGTACAATGGAATATCACTCAGCAATGAAATCTATGTCATCAGGCCCGTCGCGGCATAATGAGTGGATTCAGGTACGATGATTCTAAGTGAAATAAGTCACACAGAAAATGAAACATCATAAGATATCACTAATACACGGAATGTAAACTTGGCTACACATGAACTGAATTACAAAACAGAACAGGGTCTCAAATTTAGAAAACCAACTTATGCTTGCTTAAGGGGAAAGGTGAGTTGGGGTGCTACATAACACCAGAGATAGAAATTAGCACAGATACCTTTACATAAGCCAAATATGTAATAGTCAAGACCTACCCCTTGCTCAACGAAATGGGCTAATCACCCTATATTCAACGCTTAGGAATACACCTGACTAGTAAGAATCTTCAAACCCATGGATTTATATGTCTCCGTAAGAGAATGAAGCGTGTGTACAGCGGCATGAATGCAGCAGAGAAAATCCGATAAATCCCATTATCAAAATGAATTACACAAACAAAACCCAAGGACAGTGAAATAGAGAGCAATTCTTAAATAATTCATTCAGGGCTTGTGATGCAACCTGGATTTACCACATCTACACCCAGAGCTGAGTGAGACATAAGGTTGGGCACTTCGGGCTGATAGCATTGGTGAGGTTCGATGAGCAAATGCAGACCCTTTGAAGTCATACAGCATGGTACCCATTCCATGGGTCCCAACTCTCCAAGTTTAAGGGATTCTTCCTTCAGCTAAAACATGCATGGGAAACCCACAGTACGGTGCACCGAGTGACTGGCAAACGTTTTCAAATGCATCTCAGTTTTCGTCCCCTTTTACTCGGGTTCACCATTCCAGACCCTTTACGAACACTCTCCCCACTTGGAGAGTCAGTGCCTTTAACCTCCTGTTGGGCACAGTTTGCAATTTCTGCGCAAGATGAAAAGGAATAGGGAGAACCAATGAGAGACTAGCTCTAGGTGTCTGCACGGGCAAATTTAACGCTCATTTCCCACCAGGAAGAGGAATTAACCAAAGGCTCAGCATGCCGTGCCGGAACCAGATTAGGGCCTGAGGCAATCCTGTGGGTTTGCGGCCAGCTCACAAGATAGCGAGTTGAAGAAAGGAGCTCAGGGGCACTGTAACTCACAAACCTGCAGAGTTATAAATGACAGCTATCGTCCAAAAATATATTGAAGGAAGGCTGCGAAGACGACTTGTAAGTGGGGCAGAATCGCAGGAAAACGATTTCAGGGGGTAGACGGGAATTGCATTTAAAGCATAGGAAAAGAGGCAGAACGTCGACAATGATGCTCTTGGCCAAAAAGTGCGTATGCGTTTTTTCCTGAATATATTCAGTAAAAAACGCATACGCACTTTTTGGCCAACAAAGCAAGCATGTTAAAGTAATCTGCTCTACAATGAAGTCTCACTGCCCCCCGGTCAGAAGGGCCATCTGAAAAAAGTGTAAAATCCAGAAAGGCAGCACAGTCCATGGAGAACAGGGAGCCTTGTTATGCTGATGGGCGGGATGTAAATTGCCAACAGCCACTCTGGTGAAGTGTATGGTGTTTCCCGGAACACCGAAAAAACAAACTACGGAGCCTACGGCACTTCCACTTATGGTCCTATAGCTTAGGGAAATTAAAATAAAAAACACACAGCCACCCCAAAGTGTCGGACGGCTCTGTTTACAAGAACCTCGTCTACGGTACAAGTTAAATATCCCAGAATGTGAAAAATGGATAAAGAAGTTGTGGTACGTACGTACAATGGAATATCACTCAGCAATGAAATCTATGTCATCAGGCCCGTCGCGGCATAATGAGTGGATTCAGGTACGATGATTCTAAGTGAAATAAGTCACACAGAAAATGAAACATCATAAGATATCACTAATACACGTAATGTAAACTTGGCTACACATGAACTGAATTACAAAACAGAACAGGGTCTCAAATTTAGAAAACCAACTTATGCTTGCTTAAGGGGAAAGGTGAGTTGGGGTGCTGCATAAAACCAGAGATAGAAATTAGCACAGATACCTTTCCATAAGCCAAATATGTAATAGTCAAGACCTACCCCTTGCTCAACGAAATGAACTAAACACCCCATATTCAACGCCTAGGAATACACCTGACTAGTAAGAATCTTCAAACCCATGGATTTATATGTCTCCGTAAGAGAATGATGAGTGTGTACAGCGGCATGAATGCAGCAGAGAAAATCCGATAAATCCCATTATCAAAATGAATTACACAAACAAAACCCAAGGACAGTGAAATAGAGAGCAATTCTTAAATAATTCATTCAGGGCTTGTGATGCAACCTGGATTTACCACATCTACACCCAGAGCTGAGTGAGACATAAGGTTGGGCACTTCGGGCTGATAGCATTGGTGAGGTTCGATGAGCAAATGCAGACCCTGTGAAGTCATACAGCATGGTACCCATTCCATGGGTCCCAACTCTCCAAGTTTAAGGGATTCTTCCTTCAGCTAAAACATGCATGGGAAACCCACAGTATACTGCACCGTGTGACTGGCAAGCGTTTTCAAATGATTCTCAGTTTTCGTCCCCTTTTACTCGGGTTCACCATTCCAGACCCTTTACGAACACTCTCCCCACTTGGAGAGTCAGTGCCTTTAACCTCCTGTTGGGCACAGTTTGCAATTTCTGTGCAAGATGAAAAGGAATAGGGAGAACGAATGAGAGACTAGCTCTAGGTGTCTGCACGGGCAAATTTAACGCTCATTTCCCACCAGGAAGAGGAATTAACCAAACGCTCAGCATGCCGTGCCGGAACCAGATTAGGGCCTGAGGCAATCCTGTGGGTTTGCGGCCAGCTCACAAGATAGCGAGTTGAAGAAATGAGCTCAGGGGCACTGTAACTCACAAACCTGCAGAGTTATAAATGACAGCTATCGTCCAAAAATATATTGAAGGAAGGCTGCGAAGACGACTTGTAAGTGGGGCAGAATTGCAGGAAAACTATTTCAGGGGGTAGACGGGAATTGCATTTAAAGCATAGGAAAAGAGGCAGAACGTCGACAATGATGCTCTTGGCCAAAAAGGGCGTATGCGTTTTTTCCTGAATATATTCAGGAAAAAACGCATACGCCCTTTTTGGCCAACCAAGCAAGCATGTTAAAGAAATCTGCACTACAATGAAGTCTCACTGCCCCCCGGTCAAAAGGGCCATCTGAAAAAAGTGTAAAATCCAGAAAGGCAGCACAGGCCATGGAGAACAGGGAGCCTTGTTATGCTGATGGGCGTGATGTAAATTGCCAACAGCCACCCTGGAGAAGTGTATGGTGTTTCCCGGAACACCGAAAAAACAAAGCTACGGAGCCTACGGCACTTCCACTTATGGTCCTATAGCTTAGGGAAATTAAAATCAAAAACACACAGCCACCCCAAAGTGTCGGACGGCTCTGTTTACAAGAACCTCGTCTACGGTACAAGTTAAATATCCCAGAAAGCGAAAAATGAATAAAGAAGTTGTGGTACGTACGTACAATGGAATATCAGTCACCAATGAAATCTATGTCATCTGGCCCGTCGTGGTATAATGAGTGGATTCAGGTACGATGATTCTAAGTGAAAAAAGTCACACAGAAAATGAAACATCATAAGATATCACTAATACACCGAATGTAATCTTGGCTACACATGAACTGAATTACAAAACAGAACAGGGTCTCAAATTTAGAAAACCAACTAATGTTTGCTTAAGGGGAAAGGTGAGTTGGGGTGCTGCATAAAACGAGAGATAGAAATTAGCACAGATACCATTCCATACGTCAAATATGTAATAGTCAAGACCTACCCCTTGCTCAACGAAATGGGCTAAACACCCTATATTCAAAGCCTAGGAATACACCTGACTACTAAGCCTCTTCAAACCCATGGATTTACATGTCTCCATAAGAGAATCAAGCGTGTGTACAGCTGCATGAAGGCAGCAGAGAAAATCCGATAAATCCTATTATCAAAATGAATTACAAAAACAAAACACAATGACAGTGAAATAGAGAGCAATTCTTAAATTATTCATTCAGGGCTTGTGATGCAACCTGGATTTACCTCATCTAAACCCAGAGCTGAGTGAGACATAAGGTTGGACCCTTCGGGCTGATAGCATTGGTGAGGTTCGATGAGCAAATGCAGACCTTCTGAAGTCATAATACATGGTACACATTCCATGGGTCCCAACTCTCCAGGTTTAAGCGATTCTTCCTTCAGCTAAACCATGCATGGGAAACCCACAGTATGGTGCACCATGTGACCGGGAAACGTTATCAAATGCATCTCAGTTTTTGTCCTCTTTTACTCGGGTTCACAATTCCAGACCCTTTACTAACACTCTCCCCACTTGGAGAGTCAGTGCCTTTAACCTCCTGTTTCGCACACTTTGCAATTTCTGCGCAAGATGAACAGGAATAGGGAGAACCAATGAGTGACTAGCTGTAGGTGTCTGCAGGGGCTAATTTAACGCTCATTTCCAACCAGGAAGAGGATTTAACCAAACGCTCAGCATGCCGGGCCGGAACCAGATTAAGGTCTGAAGCAATCCTGCGGGTTTGCGGACAGCTCACAAGAAAGCGATTTGAAGAAAGGAGCTCAGGGGCACTGTAATTCACAAACCTGCAGAGTTATAAATGACAGCTATCGTCCAAAAATATATTGAAGGAAGGCTGCGAAGAGGACTTGAAAGCGGGGCAGAATTTCAGGAAAACGATTTCATGGGGTAGACTGGAATTGCATTTAAAGCATAGGAAAAGAGGCAGAACGTCGACAATGATGCACTTGGCCAAAAAGGGCGTATGCGTTTTTTCCTGAATATATTCAGGAAAAAACGCATACGCCCTTTTTGGCCAACCAAGCAAGCATGTTAAAGAAATCTGCACTACAATGAAGTCTCATGCCCCCCGGTAAAAACGGCCATCTGAAAAAAGTGTAACATCCAGAAATGCAACACAGGCCATGGAGAACAGGGAGCCTTGTTATGCTGATGGGTGGGATGTAAATTGCCAACAGCCACTCTGCAGAAGTGTATGGTGTTTCCTGAAACACCTAAAAAACAAAGCAACAGAGCCTACGGCACTTCCACTTATGGTCCTATAGCTTAGGGAAATTAAAATAAAAAACACACAGCCACCCCAAAGTTTCAGACGGCTCTGTTTACAAGAACCTCTTCTACGGTACAAGTTAAATATCCCAGAAAGCGAAAAATGGATAAAGAATTTGTGGTACGTACGTACAATGGAATATCACTCACCAATGAAATCTATGTCATCTGGCCCGTCGTGGCATAATGAGTGGATTCAGGTACGATGATTCTAAGAGAAATAAGTCACACAGAAAATGAAACATCATAAGATATCACTAATACACCGAATGTAATCTTGGCTACACATGAACTGAATTACAAAACAGAACAGGGTCTCAAATTTAGAAAACCAACTTATGTTTGCTTAAGGGGAAAGGTGAGTTGGGGTGCTGCATAAAACCAGAGATAGAAATTAGCACAGATACCATTCCATACGTCATATATGTAATAGTCAAGGGTGCTTCCCTGGTGGCGCACTGGTTGAGAGTTCGCCTGCCGATGCAGGGGACGCGGGTTCGTGCCCCGGTCCGAGAGGATCCCACATGCCGCGGAGCTACTGGCCCCGTGAGTCATGGCCGTTGAGCCTGCGCGTCCGGAGCCTGTGCTCCGCAACGGGAGAGGCCACAACACTGAGAGGCCCGCGTACAGCAAAAAAAAAAAAAAATATGTAATAGTCAAGACCTACCCCTTGCTCAACGAAATGGGCTAAACACCCTATATTCAACGCCTAGGAATACACCTGACTAGTAAGAATCTTCAAACCCATGGATTTATATGTCTCCATAAGAGAATCAAGCATGTGTACAGCTGCATGAAGGCAGCAGAGAAAATCCGATAAATCCTATTATCAAAATGAATTACAAAAACAAAACACAATGACAGTGAAAGAGAGAACAATTCTTAAATAATTCATTCAGGGCTTGTGATGCAACCTGGATTTACCTCACCTACACCCAGAGCTGAGTGAGACATAAGGTTGGACACTTCGGGGTGATACCACTGGTGAGGTTCGATGAGCAAATGCAGACCATTTGAAGTCATACTACATGGTACCCATTCCATGGGTCCCAACTCTCCAGGTTTAAGCGATTCTTCCTTCAGCTAAAGCATGCATGGGAAGCCCACAGTATGGTGCACCGTGTGACCAGGAAACGTTTTCAAAGGCATCTCAATTTTCGTCCCCTTTTACTCGGGTTCACAATTCCAGACCCTTTTCTAACACTCTCCAGACTTGGAGAGTCAGTGCCTTTAACCTCCTGTTTGGCACAGTTTGCAATTTCTGCGCAAGATGAACAGGAATAGGGAGAACCAATGAGAGACTAGCTGTAGGTGTCTACACGGGCAAATTTAACGCACATTTCCCACCAGAAAGACGAATTAACCAAAGGCTCAGCATGCCGTGCCGGAACAAGATTAGGGCCTGAAGCAATCCTGCGGGTTTGCGGCCAGCTCACAAGAAAGCGATTTGAAGAAAGGAGCTCAGGGGCACTGTAATTCACAAACCTGCAGAGTTATAAATGACAGCTATCGTCCAAAAATATATTGAAGGAAGGCTGCGAAGAGGACTTGAAAGCGGGGCAGAATTTCAGGAAAACGATTTCAGGGGGTAGACTGGAATTGCATTTAAAGCATAGGAAAAGAGGCAGAACGTCGACAATGATGCACTTGGCCAAAAAGGGCGTATGCGTTTTTTCCTGAATATATTCAGGAAAAAACGCATACGCCCTTTTTGGCCAACCAAGCAAGCATGTTAAAGAAATCTGCACTACAATGAAGTCTCACTGCCCCCCGGTCAAAAGGGCCATCTGAAAAAAGTGTAAAATCCAGAAAGGCAGCACAGGCCATGGAGAACAGGGAGCCTTGTTATGCTCATGGGTGGGATATACATTGCCAACAGCCACTCTGGAGAAGTGTATGGTGTTTCCTGAAACACCTAAAAAACAAAGCAACGGAGCCTACGGCACTTCCACTTATGGTCCTATAGCTTAGGGAAATTAAAATAAAAAACACACAGCCACCCCAAAGTTTCAGACGGCTCTGTTTACAAGAACCTCGTCTACGGTACAAGTTAAATATCCCAGAAAGCGAAAAATGGATAAAGAAGTTGTGGTACGTACGTACAATGGAATATCACTCACCAATGAAATCTATGTCATCTGGCCCGTCGTAGCATAATGAGTGGATTCAGGTACGATGATTCTAAGAGAAATAAGTCACACAGAAAATGAAACATCATAAGTTATCTCTAATACACCGAATGTAATCTTGGCTACACATGAACTGAATTACAAAACAGAACAGGGTCTCAAATTTAGAAAACCAACTTATGTTTGCTTAAGGGGAAAGGTGAGTTGGGGTGCTGCATAAAACCAGAGATAGAAATTAGCACAGATACCATTCCATACGTCAAATATGTAATAGTCAAGACCTACACCTTGCTCAACGAAATGGGCTAAACACCCTATATTCAACGCCTAGGAATACACCTGACTAGTAAGAATCTTCAAACCCATGGATTTATATGTCTCCATAAGAGAATCAAGCGTGTGTACAGCTGCATGAAGGTAGCAGAGAAAATCCGATAAATACTATTATCAAAATGAATTACAAAAACAAAACACAATGACAGTGAAATAGAGAGCAATTCTTAAATAATTCATTCAGGGCTTGTGATGCAACCTGGATTTACCTCATCTACACCCAGAGCTGAGTGAGACATAAAGTTGGACACTTCGGGCTGATAGCATTGGTGAGGTTCGAAGAGCAAATGCAGACCATTTGAAGTCATACTGCATGGTACCCATTCCATGGGTCCCAACTCTCCAGGTTTAAGCGATTCTTCCTTCAGCTAAAACATGCATGGGAAACCCACAGTATGGTGCACCGTGTGACCGGGAAACGTTTTCAAATGCATCTCAGTTTTCGTCCCCTTTTACTCGGGTTCACAATTCCAGACCCTTTACTAACACTCTACCCACTTGGAGAGTCAGTGCCTTTAACCTGCTGTTTGGCACAGTTTGCAATTTCTGCGCAAGATGAACAGGAATAGGGAGAACAAATGAGAGACTAGCTGTAGGTGTCTGCACGGACAAATTTAATGCTCATTTCCCACCAGGAAGAGGAATTAACCAAACGCTCAGCATGCCGTGCCGGAACCAGATTAGGGCCTGAAGCAACCCTGCGAGTTTGCGGCCAGCTCACAAGAAAGCGATTTGAAGAAAGAAGCTCCGGGGCACTCTAATTCACAAACCTGCAGAGTTATAAATGACAGCTATCGTCCAAAAATATATTGAAGGAAGCCTGCGAAGAGGACTTGAAAGCGGGGCAGAATTGCAGGAAAACGATTTCAGGGGATAGACTGGAATTGCATTTAAAGCATAGGAAAAGAGGCAGAACGTCGACAATGATGCACTTGGCCAAAAAGGGCGTATGCGTTTTTTCCTGAATATATTCAGGAAAAAACGCATACGCCCTTTTTGGCCAACCAAGCAAGCATGTTAAAGAAATCTGCACTACAATGAAGTCTCACTGCCCCCCGGTCAAAAGGGCCATCTGAAAAAAGTGTAAAATCCAGAAATGCAGCACAGGCCATGGAGAACAGGGAGCCTTGTTATGCTGATGGGCGGGATGTAAATTGCCAACAGCCACTCTGGAGAAGTGTATGGTGTTTCCTGAAACACCTAAAAAACAAAGCAACAGAGCCTACGGCACTTCCACTTATGGTCCTATAGCTTAGGGAAATTTAAATCAAAAACACACAGCCAAGCCAAAGTTTCAGATGGCTCTGTTTACAAGAACCTCTTCTACGGTACAAGTTAAATATCCCAGAAAGCGAAAAATGGATAAAGAAGTTGTGGTACGTACGTACAATGGAATATCAGTCACCAAGGAAAGCTATGTCATCTGGCCCGTCGTGGTGTAATGAGTGGATTCAGGTACGATGATTCTAAGTGAAATAAGTCACACAGAAAATGAAACATCATAAGATATCACTAACACACCGAATGTAATCTTGGCTACACATGAACTGAATTACAAAACAGAACAGGGTCTCAAATTTAGAAAACCAGCTTATGTTTGCTTAAGGGGAAAGGTGAGTTGGGGTGCTGCATAAAACCAGAGATAGAAATTAGCACAGATACCTTTCCATACGTCAAATATGTAATAGTCAAGACCTACCCCTTGCTCAACGAAATGGGCTAAACACCCTATATTCAACGCCTAGGAATACACCTGACTAGTAAGAATCTTCAAACCCATGGATTTATATGTCTCCATAAGAGAATGAAGCGTGTGTACAGCGGCATGAATGCAGCAGAGAAAATCCGATAAATCCCATTATCAAAATGAATTACACAAACAAAACCCAAGGACAGTGAAATAGAGAGCAATTCTTAAATAATTCATTCAGGGCTTGTGATGCAACCTGGATTTACCACATCTACACCCAGAGCTGAGTGAGACATAAGGTTGGGCACTTCGGGCTGATAGCATTGGTGAGGTTCGATGAGCAAATGCAGACCATTTGAAGTCATACTGCATGGTACCCATTCCATGGGTCCCAACTCTCCAGGTTTAAGCGATTCTTCCTTCAGCTAAAACATGCATGGGAAACCCACAGTATGGTGCACCGTGTGACCGGGAAACGTTTTCAAATGCATCTCAGTTTTCGTCCCCTTTTACTCGGGTTCACAATTCCAGACCCTTTACTAACACTCTCCCCACTTGGAGAGTCAGTGCCTTTAACCTCCTGTTTGGCACAGTTTGCAATTTCTGCGCAAGATGAACAGGAATAGGGAGAACCAATGAGAGACTAGCTGTAGGTGTCTGCACGGGCAAATTTAACGCTCATTTCCCACCAGGAAGAGGAATTAACCGAAGGCTCAGCATGCTGTGCCGGAACCAGTTTAGGGCCTGAAGCAATCCTGAGGGTTTGCGGCCAGCTCCCAAGAAAGCGATTTGAAGAAAGGAGCTCCGGGTCACTGTAATTCAAAACCTGCAGTGTTGTAAATGACAGCTATCGTCCAAAAATATATTGAAGGAAGGCTGCGAAGAGGACTTGAAAGCGGGGCAGAATTTCAGGAAAACGATTTCATGGGGTAGACTGGAATTGCATTTAAAGCATAGGAAAAGAGGCAGAACGTCGACAATGATGCACTTGGCCAAAAAGAGCGTATGCGTTTTTTCCTGAATATATTCAGGAAAAAACGCATACGCTCTTTTTGGCCAACCAAGCAAGCATGTTAAAGAAATCTGCACTACAATGAAGTCTCACTGCCCCCCGGTCAAAAGGGCCATCTGAAAAAAGTGTAAAATCCAGAAATGCAGCACAGGCCATGGAGAACAGGGAGCCTTGTTATGCTGATGGGTGGGATGTAAATTGCCAACATCCACTCTGGAGAAGTGTATGGTGTTTCCTGAAACACCTAAAAAACAAAGCAACGGAGCCTACGGCACTTCCACTTATGGTCCTATAGCTTAGGGAAATTAAAATCAAAAACACACAGCCACCCCAAAGTTTCAGACGGCTCTGTTTACAAGAACCTCGTCTACGGTACAAGTTAAATATCCCAGAAAGCAAAAAATGGATAAAGAAGTTGTGGTACGTACGTACAATGGAATATCACTCACCAATGAAGTCTATGTCATCTGGCCCGTCGTGGCATAATGAGTGGATTCAGGTACGATGATTCTAAGTGAAATAAGTCACACAGAAAATGAAACATCATAAGATATCACTAATACACCGAATGTAATCTTGGCTACACATGAACTGAATTACAAAACAGAACAGGGTCTCAAATTTAGAAAACCAACTTATGTTTGCTTAAGGGGAAAGGTGAGTTGGGGTGCTGCATAAAACCAGAGATAGAAATTAGCACAGATACCATTCCATACGTCAAATATGTAATAGTCAAGACCTACCCCTTGCTCAACGAAATGGGCTAAACACCCTATATTCAACGCCTAGGAATACACCTGACTAGTAAGAATCTTCAAACCCATGGATTTATATGTCTCCATAAGAGAATCAAGCATGTGTACAGCTGCATGAAGGCAGCAGAGAAAATCCGATAAATCCTATTATCAAAATGAATTACAAAAACAAAACACAATGACAGTGAAATAGAGAGCAATTCTTAAATAATTCATTCAGGGCTTGTGATGCAACCTGGATTTACCTCATCTAAACCCAGAGCTGAGTGAGACCTAAGGTTGGACACTTCGGGCTGATAGCATTGGTGAGGTTCGATGAGCAAATGCAGACCATTTGAAGTCATACTACATGGTACCCATTCCATGGGTCCCAACTCTCCAGGTTTAAGCGATTCTTCCTTCAGGTAAAGCATGCATGGGAAGCCCACAGTATGGTGCACCGTGTGACCGGGAAACATTTTCAAATGCATCTCAGTTTTTGTCCCCGTTTACTCGGGTTCAGAATTCCAGACCCTTTACAAACACTCTCCCCACTTGGAGAGTCAGTGCCTTTAACCTGCTGTTTGGCACAGTTTGCAATTTCTGCGCAAGAGGAATAGGAATAGGAAGAACCAATGAGAGACTAGCTGTAGGTTTCTGCACGGGCAAATTTAACGCTCATTTCCAACCAGGAAGAGGAATTAACCAAACGCTCAGCATGCCGTGCCGGAACCAGATTAGGGCCTGAAGCAATCCTGCGGGTTTGCGGCCAGCTCAAAAGAAAGTGATTTGAAGAAAGGAGCTCAGGGGCACTGTAATTCACAAACCTGCAGAGTTATAAATGACAGCTATCGTCCACAAATATATTGAAGGAAGGCTGCGAAGAGGACTTGAAAGCGGGGCAAAATTGCAGGAAAACGATTTCAGGGGTTAGACTGGAATTGCATTTAAAGCATAGGAAAAGAGGCAGAACGTCGACAATGATGCACTTGGCCAAAAAGGGCGTATGCGTTTTTTCCGGAATATACGCATATGCCCTTTTTGGCCAACCAAGCAAGCATGTTAAAGAAATCTGCACTACAATGAAGTCTCACTGCCCCCCGGTCAAAAGGGCCATCTGAAAAAAGTGTAAAATCCAGAAAGGCAGCACAGGCCATGGAGAACAGGGAGCCTTGTTATGCTGATGGGTGGGATGTAAATTGCCAACAGCCACTCTGGAGAAGTGTATGGTGTTTCCTGAAACACCTAAAAAACAAAGCAACAGAGCCTACGGCACTTCCACTTATGGTCCTATAGCTTAGGGAAATTTAAATCCAAAACACACAGCCAAGCCAAAGTTTCAGATGGCTCTGTTTACAAGAACCTCTTCTACGGTACAAGTTAAATATCCCAGAAAGCGAAAAATGGATAAAGAAGTTGTGGTACGTACGTACAATGGAATATCAGTCACCAAGGAAAGCTATGTCATCTGGCCCGTCGTGGTGTAATGAGTGGATTCAGGTACGATGATTCTAAGTGAAATAAGTCACACAGAAAATGAAACATCATAAGATATCACTAACACACCGAATGTAAACTTGGCTACACATGAACTGAATTACAAAACAGAACAGGGTCTCAAATTTAGAAAACCAACTTATGTTTGCTTAAGGGGAAAGGTGAGTTGGGGTGCTGCATAAAACCAGAGATAGAAATTAGCACAGATACCATTCCATACGTCAAATATGTAATAGTCAAGACCTACCCCTTGCTCAACGAAATGGGCTAAACACCCTATATTCAACGCCTAGGAATACACCTGACTAGTAAGAATCTTCAAACCCATGGATTTATATGTCTCCATAAGAGAATCAAGCATGTGTACAGCTGCATGAAGGCAGCAGAGAAAATCCGATAAATCCTATTATCAAAATGAATTACAAAAACAAAACACAATGACAGTGAAATAGAGAACAATTCTTAAATAATTCATTCAGGGCTTGTGATGCAACCTGGATTTACCTCATCTACACCCAGAGCTGAGTGAGACATAAGGTTGGACACTTCGGGGTGATACCACTGGTGAGGTTCGATGAGCAAATGCAGACCATTTGAAGTCATACTGCATGGTACCCATTCCATGGGTCCCAACTCTCCAGGTTTAAGCGATTCTTCCTTCAGCTAAAGCATGCATGGGAAGCCCACAGTATGGTGCAACGTGTGACCAGGAAACGTTTTCAAAGGCATCTCAATTTTCGTCCCCTTTTACTCGGGTTCACAATTCCAGACCCTTTTCTAACACTCTCCAGACTTGGAGAGTCAGTGCCTTTAACCTCCTGTTTGGCACAGTTTGCAATTTCTGCGCAAGATGAACAGGAATAGGGAGAACCAATGAGAGACTAGCTGTAGGTGTCTGCACGGGCAAATTTAACGCACATTTCCCACCAGAAAGACGAATTAACCAAAGGCTCAGCATGCCGTGCCGGAACAAGATTAGGGCCTGAAGCAATCCTGCGGGTTTGCGGCCAGCTCACAAGAAAGCGATTTGAAGAAAGGAGCTCAGGGGCACTGTAATTCACAAACCTGCAGAGTTATAAATGACAGCTATCGTCCAAAAATATATTGAAGGAAGGCTGCGAAGAGGACTTGAAAGCGGGGCAGAATTGCAGGAAAACGATTTCAGGGGGTAGACTGGAATTGCATTTAAAGCATAGGAAAAGAGGCAGGACGTCGACAATGATGCACTTGGCCAAAAAGGGCGTATGCGTTTTTTCCTGAATATATTCAGGAAAAAACGCATACGCACTTTTTGGCCAACCAAGCAAGCATGTTAAAGAAATCTGCACTACAATGAAGTCTCACTGCCCCCCGGTCAAAAGGGCCATGTGAAAAAAGTGTAAAATCCAGAAATGCAGCACAGGCCATGGAGAACATGGAGCCTTGTTATGCTGATGGGTGGGATGTAAATTGCCAACAGCCACTCTGGAGAAGTGTATGGTGTTTCCTGAAACACCTAAAAAACAAAGCAACGGAGCCTACGGCACTTCCACTTATGGTCCTATAGCTTAGGGAAATTAAAATCAAAAACACACAGCCACCCCAAAGTTTCAGACGGCTCTGTTTACAAGAACCTCGTCTGCGGTACAAGTTAAATATCCCAGAAAGCGAAAAATGGATAAAGAAGTTGTGGTACGTACGTACAATGGAATATCAGTCACCAAGGAAATCTATGTCATCTGGCCCGTCGTGGCATAATGAGTGGATTCAGGTACGATGATTCTAAGTGAAATAAGTCACACAGAAAATGAAACATCATAAGTTATCTCTAATACACCGAATGTAATCTTGGCTACACATGAACTGAATTACAAAACAGAACAGGGTCTCAAATTTAGAAAACCAACTTATGTTTGCTTAAGGGGAAAGGTGAGTTGGGGTGCTGCATAAAACCAGAGATAGAAATTAGCACAGATACCATTCCATACGTCAAATATGTAATAGTCAAGACCTACCCCTTGCTCAACGAAATGGGCTAAACACCCTATATTCAACGCCTAGGAATACACCTGACTAGTAAGAATCTTCAAACCCATGGATTTATATGTCTCCATAAGAGAATCAAGCGTGTGTACAGCTGCATGAATGCAGCAGAGAAAATCCGATAAATCCTATTATCAAAATGAATTACAAAAACAAAACACAATGACAGTGAAATAGAGAGCAATTCTTAAATAATTCATTCAGGGCTTGTGATGCAACCTGGATTTACCTCATCTACACCCAGAGCTGAGTGAGACATAAAGTTGGACACTTCGGGCTGATAGCATTGGTGAGGTTCGATGAGCAAATGCAGACCATTTGAAGTCATACTGCATGGTACCCATTCCATGGGTCCCAACTCTCCAGGTTTAAGCGATGCTTCCTTCAGCTAAAACATGCATGGGAAACCCACAGTATGGTGCACCGTGTGACCGGGAAACGTTTTCAAATGCATCTCAGTTTTCGTCCCCTTTTACTCGGGTTCACAATTCCAGACCCTTTACAAACACTCTCCCCACTTGGAGAGTCAGTGCCTTTAACCTGCTGTTTGGCACAGTTTGCAATTTCTGCGCAAGATGAACAGGAATAGGGAGAAACAATGAGAGACTAGCTGTAGTTGTCTGCACGGGCAAAATTAACGCTCATTTCAAACCAGGAAGAGGAATTAACCAAACGCTCAGCATGCCGTGCCGGAACCAGATTAGGGCCTGAAGCAATCCTGCGGGTTTGCGGCCAGCTCACAAGAAAGCGATTTGAAGAAAGGAGCTCAGGGGCACTGTAATTCACAAACCTGCAGAGTTATAAATGACAGCTATCGTCCAAAAATATATTGAAGGAAGGCTGCGAAGAGGACTTGCAAGCGGGGCAGAATTTCAGGAAAACGATTTCAGGGGGTAGACTGGAATTGCATTTAAAGCATAGGAAAAGAGGCAGAACGTCGACAATGATGCACTTGGCCAAAAAGGGCGTATGCGTTTTTTCCTGAATATATTCAGGAAAAAACGCATACGCCCTTTTTGGCCAACCAAGCAAGCATGTTAAAGAAATCTGCACTACAATGAAGTCTCACTGCCCCCCGGTCAAAAGGGCCATCTGAAAAAAGTGTAAAATCCAGAAATGCAGCACACGCCATGGAGAACAGGGAGCCTTGTTATGCTCATGGGTGGGATGTAAATTGCCAACAGCCACTCTGCAGAAGTGTATGGTGTTTCCTGAAACACCTAAAAAACAAAGCAACGGAGCCTACGGCACTTCCACTTATGGTCCTATAGCTTAGGGAAATTAAAATAAAAAACACACAGCCACCCCAAAGTTTCAGACGGCTCTGTTTACAAGAACCTCTTCTACGGTACAAGTTAAATATCCCAGAAAGCGAAAAATGGATAAAGAATTTGTGGTACGTACGTACAATGGAATATCACTCACCAATGAAATCTATGTCATCTGGCCCGTCGTGGCATAATGAGTGGATTCAGGTACGATGATTCTAAGAGAAATAAGTCACACAGAAAATGAAACATCATAAGATATCACTAATACACCGAATGTAATCTTGGCTACACATGAACTGAATTACAAAACAGAACAGGGTCTCAATTTAGAAAACCAACTTATGTTTGCTTAAGGGGAAAGGTGAGTTGGGGTGCTGCATAAAACCAGAGATAGAAATTAGCACAGATACTATTCCATACGTCATATATGTAATAGTCAAGGGGGCTTCCCTGGTGGCGCACTGGTTGAGAGACCGCCTGCCGATGCAGGGGACGCGGGTTCGTGCCCCGGTCCGAGAGGATCCCACATGCCGTGGAGCTACCTGTCCCGTCAGTCATGGCTGTTGAGCCTGCGCGTCCGGAGCCTGTGCTCCGCAACGGGAGAGGCTACAACACTGAGAGGCCCGCGTACAGCAAAAAAAAAAAAAAAAATATGTAATAGTCAAGACCTACCCCTTGCTCAACGAAATGGGCTAAACACCCTATATTCAACGCCTAGGAATACGCCTGACTAGTAAGAAGCTTCAAACCCATGGATTTATATGTCTCCATAAGAGAATCAAGCGTGTGTACAGCTGCATGAATGCAGCAGAGAAAATCCGATAAATCCTATTATCAAAATGAATTACAAAAACAAAACACAATGACAGTGAAATAGAGAGCAATTCTTAAATAATTCATTCAGGGCTTGTGATGCAACCTGGATTTACCTCCTCTACACCCAGAGCTGAGTGAGACATAAAGTTGGACACTTTGGTCTGATAGCATTGGTGAAGTTCGATGAGCAAATGCAGACGATTTGAAGTCATACTGCATGGTACCCATTCCATGGGTCCCAACTCTCCAGGTTTAAGCGATTCTTCCTTCAGCTAAAACATGCATGGGAAGCCCACAGTATGGTGCACCGTGTGACCGGGAAACATTTTCAAATGCATCTCAGTTTTTGTCCCCGTTTACTCGGGTTCAGAATTCCAGACCCTTTACAAACACTCTCCCCACTTGGAGAGTCAGTGCCTTTAACCTGCTGTTTGGCACAGTTTGCAATTTCTGCGCAAGAGGAATAGGAATAGGAAGAACCAATGAGAGACTAGCTGTAGGTTTCTGCACGGGCAAATTTAACGCTCATTTCCAACCAGGAAGAGGAATTAACCAAACGCTCAGCATGCCGTGCCGGAACCAGATTAGGGCCTGAAGCAATCCTGCGGGTTTGCGGCCAGCTCAAAAGAAAGCGATTTGAAGAAAGGAGCTCAGGGGCACTGTAATTCACAAACCTGCAGAGCTATAAATGACAGCTATCGTCCAAAAATATATTGAAGGAAGGCTGCGAAGAGGACTTGAAAGCGGGGCAAAATTGCAGGAAAACGATTTCAGGGGTTAGACTGGAATTGCATTTAAAGCATAGGAAAAGAAGCAGAACGTCGACAATGATGCACTTGGCCAAAAAGGGCGTATGCGTTTTTTCCGGAATATACGCATATGCCCTTTTTGGCCAACCAAGCAAGCATGTTAAAGAAATCTGCACTACAATGAAGTCTCTCTGCCCCCCGGTCAAAAGGGCCATCTGAAAAAAGTGTAAAATCCAGAAAGGCAGCACAGGCCATGGAGAACAGGGAGCCTTGTTATGCTCATGGGTGGGATATAAATTGCCAACAGCCACTCTGGAGAAGTGTATGGTGTTTCCTGAAACACCTAAGAAACAAAGCAACGGAGCCTACGGCACTTCCACTTATGGTCCTATAGCTTAGGGAAATTAAAATAAAAAACACACAGCCACGCCAAAGTTTCAGACGGCTCTGTTTACAAGAACCTCGTCTACGGTACAAGTTAAATATCCCAGAAAGCGAAAAATGGATAAAGAAGTTGTGGTACGTACGTACAATGGAATATCACTCACCAATGAAATCTATGTCATCTGGCCCGTCGTGGCATAATGAGTGGATTCAGGTACGATGATTCTAAGAGAAATAAGTCACACAGAAAATGAAACATCATAAGTTATCTCTAATACACCGAATGTAATCTTGGCTACACATGAACTGAATTACAAAACAGAACAGGGTCTCAAATTTAGAAAACCAACTTATGTTTGCTTAAGGGGAAAGGTGAGTTGGGGTGCTGCATAAAACCAGAGATAGAAATTAGCACAGATACCATTCCATACGTCAAATATGTAATAGTCAAGACCTACACCTTGCTCAACGAAATGGGCTAAACACCCTATATTCAACGCCTAGGAATACACCTGACTAGTAAGAATCTTCAAACCCATGGATTTATATGTCTCCATAAGAGAATCAAGCGTGTGTACAGCTGCATGAAGGTAGCAGAGAAAATCCGATAAATCCTATTATCAAAATGAATTACAAAAACAAAACACAATGACAGTGAAATAGAGAGCAATTCTTAAATAATTCATTCAGGGCTTGTGATGCAACCTGGATTTACCTCATCTACACCCAGAGCTGAGTGAGACATAAAGTTGGACACTTCGGGCTGATAGCATTGGTGAGGTTCGAAGAGCAAATGCAGACCATTTGAAGTCATACTGCATGGGACCCATTCCATGGGTCCCAACTCTCCAGCTTTAAGCTATTCTTCCTTCAGCTAAAACATGCATGGGAAACCCACAGTATGGTGCACCGTGTGACCGGGAAACGTTTTCAAATGCATCTCAGTTTTCGTCCCCTTTTACTCGGGTTCACAATTCCAGACCCTTTACTAACACTCTACCCACTTGGAGAGTCAGTGCCTTTAACCTGCTGTTTGGCACAGTTTGCAATTTCTGCGCAAGATGAACAGGAATAGGGAGAACAAATGAGAGACTAGCTGTAGGTGTCTGCACGGACAAATTTAATGCTCATTTCCCACCAGGAAGAGGAATTAACCAAACGCTCAGCATGCCGTGCCGGAACCAGATTAGGGCCTGAAGCAACCCTGCGAGTTTGCGGCCAGCTCACAAGAAAGCGATTTGAAGAAAGAAGCTCCGGGGCACTCTAATTCACAAACCTGCAGAGTTATAAATGACAGCTATGGTCCAAAAATATATTGAAGGAAGCCTGCGAAGAGGACTTGAAAGCGGGGCAGAATTGCAGGAAAACGATTTCAGGGGGTAGACTGGAATTGCATTTAAAGCATAGGAAAAGAGGCAGAACGTCGACAATGATGCACTTGGCCAAAAAGGGCGTATGCGTTTTTTCCTGAATATATTCAGGAAAAAACGCATACGCCCTTTTTGGCCAACCAAGCAAGCATGTTAAAGAAATCTGCACTACAATGAAGTCTCACTGCCCCCCGGTCAAAAGGGCCATCTGAAAAAAGTGTAAAATCCAGAAAGGCAGCACAGGCCATGGAGAACAGGGAGCCTTGTTATGCTGATGGGTGGGATGTAAATTGCCAACAGCCACTCTGGAGAAGTGTATGGTGTTTCCTGAAACACCTAAAAAACAAAGCAACAGAGCCTACGGCACTTCCACTTATGGTCCTATAGCTTAGGGAAATTTAAATCCAAAACACACAGCCAAGCCAAAGTTTCAGATGGCTCTGTTTACAAGAACCTCTTCTACGGTACAAGTTAAATATCCCAGAAAGCGAAAAATGGATAAAGAAGTTGTGGTACGTACGTACAATGGAATATCAGTCACCAAGGAAAGCTATGTCATCTGGCCCGTCGTGGTGTAATGAGTGGATTCAGGTACGATGATTCTAAGTGAAATAAGTCACACAGAAAATGAAACATCATAAGATATCACTAACACACCGAATGTAAACTTGGCTACACATGAACTGAATTACAAAACAGAACAGGGTCTCAAATTTAGAAAACCAACTTATGTTTGCTTAAGGGGAAAGGTGAGTTGGGGTGCTGCATAAAACCAGAGATAGAAATTAGCACAGATACCATTCCATACGTCAAATATGTAATAGTCAAGACCTACCCCTTGCTCAACGAAATGGGCTAAACACCCTATATTCAACGCCTAGGAATACACCTGACTAGTAAGAATCTTCAAACCCATGGATTTATATGTCTCCATAAGAGAATCAAGCATGTGTACAGCTGCATGAAGGCAGCAGAGAAAATCCGATAAATCCTATTATCAAAATGAATTACAAAAACAAAACACAATGACAGTGAAATAGAGAACAATTCTTAAATAATTCATTCAGGGCTTGTGATGCAACCTGGATTTACCTCATCTACACCCAGAGCTGAGTGAGACATAAGGTTGGACACTTCGGGGTGATACCACTGGTGAGGTTCGATGAGCAAATGCAGACCATTTGAAGTCATACTGCATGGTACCCATTCCATGGGTCCCAACTCTCCAGGTTTAAGCGATTCTTCCTTCAGCTAAAGCATGCATGGGAAGCCCACAGTATGGTGCAACGTGTGACCAGGAAACGTTTTCAAAGGCATCTCAATTTTCGTCCCCTTTTACTCGGGTTCACAATTCCAGACCCTTTTCTAACACTCTCCAGACTTGGAGAGTCAGTGCCTTTAACCTCCTGTTTGGCACAGTTTGCAATTTCTGCGCAAGATGAACAGGAATAGGGAGAACCAATGAGAGACTAGCTGTAGGTGTCTGCACGGGCAAATTTAACGCACATTTCCCACCAGAAAGACGAATTAACCAAAGGCTCAGCATGCCGTGCCGGAACAAGATTAGGGCCTGAAGCAATCCTGCGGGTTTGCGGCCAGCTCACAAGAAAGCGATTTGAAGAAAGGAGCTCAGGGGCACTGTAATTCACAAACCTGCAGAGTTATAAATGACAGCTATCGTCCAAAAATATATTGAAGGAAGGCTGCGAAGAGGACTTGAAAGCGGGGCAGAATTGCAGGAAAACGATTTCAGGGGGTAGACTGGAATTGCATTTAAAGCATAGGAAAAGAGGCAGGACGTCGACAATGATGCACTTGGCCAAAAAGGGCGTATGCGTTTTTTCCTGAATATATTCAGGAAAAAACGCATACGCACTTTTTGGCCAACCAAGCAAGCATGTTAAAGAAATCTGCACTACAATGAAGTCTCACTGCCCCCCGGTCAAAAGGGCCATGTGAAAAAAGTGTAAAATCCAGAAATGCAGCACAGGCCATGGAGAACATGGAGCCTTGTTATGCTGATGGGTGGGATGTAAATTGCCAACAGCCACTCTGGAGAAGTGTATGGTGTTTCCTGAAACACCTAAAAAACAAAGCAACGGAGCCTACGGCACTTCCACTTATGGTCCTATAGCTTAGGGAAATTAAAATCAAAAACACACAGCCACCCCAAAGTTTCAGACGGCTCTGTTTACAAGAACCTCGTCTGCGGTACAAGTTAAATATCCCAGAAAGCGAAAAATGGATAAAGAAGTTGTGGTACGTACGTACAATGGAATATCAGTCACCAAGGAAATCTATGTCATCTGGCCCGTCGTGGCATAATGAGTGGATTCAGGTACGATGATTCTAAGTGAAATAAGTCACACAGAAAATGAAACATCATAAGTTATCTCTAATACACCGAATGTAATCTTGGCTACACATGAACTGAATTACAAAACAGAACAGGGTCTCAAATTTAGAAAACCAACTTATGTTTGCTTAAGGGGAAAGGTGAGTTGGGGTGCTGCATAAAACCAGAGATAGAAATTAGCACAGATACCATTCCATACGTCAAATATGTAATAGTCAAGACCTACCCCTTGCTCAACGAAATGGGCTAAACACCCTATATTCAACGCCTAGGAATACACCTGACTAGTAAGAATCTTCAAACCCATGGATTTATATGTCTCCATAAGAGAATCAAGCGTGTGTACAGCTGCATGAATGCAGCAGAGAAAATCCGATAAATCCTATTATCAAAATGAATTACAAAAACAAAACACAATGACAGTGAAATAGAGAGCAATTCTTAAATAATTCATTCAGGGCTTGTGATGCAACCTGGATTTACCTCATCTACACCCAGAGCTGAGTGAGACATAAAGTTGGACACTTCGGGCTGATAGCATTGGTGAGGTTCGATGAGCAAATGCAGACCATTTGAAGTCATACTGCATGGTACCCATTCCATGGGTCCCAACTCTCCAGGTTTAAGCGATGCTTCCTTCAGCTAAAACATGCATGGGAAACCCACAGTATGGTGCACCGTGTGACCGGGAAACGTTTTCAAATGCATCTCAGTTTTCGTCCCCTTTTACTCGGGTTCACAATTCCAGACCCTTTACAAACACTCTCCCCACTTGGAGAGTCAGTGCCTTTAACCTGCTGTTTGGCACAGTTTGCAATTTCTGCGCAAGATGAACAGGAATAGGGAGAAACAATGAGAGACTAGCTGTAGTTGTCTGCACGGGCAAAATTAACGCTCATTTCAAACCAGGAAGAGGAATTAACCAAACGCTCAGCATGCCGTGCCGGAACCAGATTAGGGCCTGAAGCAATCCTGCGGGTTTGCGGCCAGCTCACAAGAAAGCGATTTGAAGAAAGGAGCTCAGGGGCACTGTAATTCACAAACCTGCAGAGTTATAAATGACAGCTATCGTCCAAAAATATATTGAAGGAAGGCTGCGAAGAGGACTTGCAAGCGGGGCAGAATTTCAGGAAAACGATTTCAGGGGGTAGACTGGAATTGCATTTAAAGCATAGGAAAAGAGGCAGAACGTCGACAATGATGCACTTGGCCAAAAAGGGCGTATGCGTTTTTTCCTGAATATATTCAGGAAAAAACGCATACGCCCTTTTTGGCCAACCAAGCAAGCATGTTAAAGAAATCTGCACTACAATGAAGTCTCACTGCCCCCCGGTCAAAAGGGCCATCTGAAAAAAGTGTAAAATCCAGAAATGCAGCACACGCCATGGAGAACAGGGAGCCTTGTTATGCTCATGGGTGGGATGTAAATTGCCAACAGCCACTCTGCAGAAGTGTATGGTGTTTCCTGAAACACCTAAAAAACAAAGCAACGGAGCCTACGGCACTTCCACTTATGGTCCTATAGCTTAGGGAAATTAAAATAAAAAACACACAGCCACCCCAAAGTTTCAGACGGCTCTGTTTACAAGAACCTCTTCTACGGTACAAGTTAAATATCCCAGAAAGCGAAAAATGGATAAAGAATTTGTGGTACGTACGTACAATGGAATATCACTCACCAATGAAATCTATGTCATCTGGCCCGTCGTGGCATAATGAGTGGATTCAGGTACGATGATTCTAAGAGAAATAAGTCACACAGAAAATGAAACATCATAAGATATCACTAATACACCGAATGTAATCTTGGCTACACATGAACTGAATTACAAAACAGAACAGGGTCTCAATTTAGAAAACCAACTTATGTTTGCTTAAGGGGAAAGGTGAGTTGGGGTGCTGCATAAAACCAGAGATAGAAATTAGCACAGATACTATTCCATACGTCATATATGTAATAGTCAAGGGGGCTTCCCTGGTGGCGCACTGGTTGAGAGACCGCCTGCCGATGCAGGGGACGCGGGTTCGTGCCCCGGTCCGAGAGGATCCCACATGCCGTGGAGCTACCTGTCCCGTCAGTCATGGCTGTTGAGCCTGCGCGTCCGGAGCCTGTGCTCCGCAACGGGAGAGGCTACAACACTGAGAGGCCCGCGTACAGCAAAAAAAAAAAAAAAAATATGTAATAGTCAAGACCTACCCCTTGCTCAACGAAATGGGCTAAACACCCTATATTCAACGCCTAGGAATACGCCTGACTAGTAAGAAGCTTCAAACCCATGGATTTATATGTCTCCATAAGAGAATCAAGCGTGTGTACAGCTGCATGAATGCAGCAGAGAAAATCCGATAAATCCTATTATCAAAATGAATTACAAAAACAAAACACAATGACAGTGAAATAGAGAGCAATTCTTAAATAATTCATTCAGGGCTTGTGATGCAACCTGGATTTACCTCCTCTACACCCAGAGCTGAGTGAGACATAAAGTTGGACACTTTGGTCTGATAGCATTGGTGAAGTTCGATGAGCAAATGCAGACGATTTGAAGTCATACTGCATGGTACCCATTCCATGGGTCCCAACTCTCCAGGTTTAAGCGATTCTTCCTTCAGCTAAAACATGCATGGGAAGCCCACAGTATGGTGCACCGTGTGACCGGGAAACATTTTCAAATGCATCTCAGTTTTTGTCCCCGTTTACTCGGGTTCAGAATTCCAGACCCTTTACAAACACTCTCCCCACTTGGAGAGTCAGTGCCTTTAACCTGCTGTTTGGCACAGTTTGCAATTTCTGCGCAAGAGGAATAGGAATAGGAAGAACCAATGAGAGACTAGCTGTAGGTTTCTGCACGGGCAAATTTAACGCTCATTTCCAACCAGGAAGAGGAATTAACCAAACGCTCAGCATGCCGTGCCGGAACCAGATTAGGGCCTGAAGCAATCCTGCGGGTTTGCGGCCAGCTCAAAAGAAAGCGATTTGAAGAAAGGAGCTCAGGGGCACTGTAATTCACAAACCTGCAGAGCTATAAATGACAGCTATCGTCCAAAAATATATTGAAGGAAGGCTGCGAAGAGGACTTGAAAGCGGGGCAAAATTGCAGGAAAACGATTTCAGGGGTTAGACTGGAATTGCATTTAAAGCATAGGAAAAGAAGCAGAACGTCGACAATGATGCACTTGGCCAAAAAGGGCGTATGCGTTTTTTCCGGAATATACGCATATGCCCTTTTTGGCCAACCAAGCAAGCATGTTAAAGAAATCTGCACTACAATGAAGTCTCTCTGCCCCCCGGTCAAAAGGGCCATCTGAAAAAAGTGTAAAATCCAGAAAGGCAGCACAGGCCATGGAGAACAGGGAGCCTTGTTATGCTCATGGGTGGGATATAAATTGCCAACAGCCACTCTGGAGAAGTGTATGGTGTTTCCTGAAACACCTAAGAAACAAAGCAACGGAGCCTACGGCACTTCCACTTATGGTCCTATAGCTTAGGGAAATTAAAATAAAAAACACACAGCCACGCCAAAGTTTCAGACGGCTCTGTTTACAAGAACCTCGTCTACGGTACAAGTTAAATATCCCAGAAAGCGAAAAATGGATAAAGAAGTTGTGGTACGTACGTACAATGGAATATCACTCACCAATGAAATCTATGTCATCTGGCCCGTCGTGGCATAATGAGTGGATTCAGGTACGATGATTCTAAGAGAAATAAGTCACACAGAAAATGAAACATCATAAGTTATCTCTAATACACCGAATGTAATCTTGGCTACACATGAACTGAATTACAAAACAGAACAGGGTCTCAAATTTAGAAAACCAACTTATGTTTGCTTAAGGGGAAAGGTGAGTTGGGGTGCTGCATAAAACCAGAGATAGAAATTAGCACAGATACCATTCCATACGTCAAATATGTAATAGTCAAGACCTACACCTTGCTCAACGAAATGGGCTAAACACCCTATATTCAACGCCTAGGAATACACCTGACTAGTAAGAATCTTCAAACCCATGGATTTATATGTCTCCATAAGAGAATCAAGCGTGTGTACAGCTGCATGAAGGTAGCAGAGAAAATCCGATAAATCCTATTATCAAAATGAATTACAAAAACAAAACACAATGACAGTGAAATAGAGAGCAATTCTTAAATAATTCATTCAGGGCTTGTGATGCAACCTGGATTTACCTCATCTACACCCAGAGCTGAGTGAGACATAAAGTTGGACACTTCGGGCTGATAGCATTGGTGAGGTTCGAAGAGCAAATGCAGACCATTTGAAGTCATACTGCATGGGACCCATTCCATGGGTCCCAACTCTCCAGCTTTAAGCTATTCTTCCTTCAGCTAAAACATGCATGGGAAACCCACAGTATGGTGCACCGTGTGACCGGGAAACGTTTTCAAATGCATCTCAGTTTTCGTCCCCTTTTACTCGGGTTCACAATTCCAGACCCTTTACTAACACTCTACCCACTTGGAGAGTCAGTGCCTTTAACCTGCTGTTTGGCACAGTTTGCAATTTCTGCGCAAGATGAACAGGAATAGGGAGAACAAATGAGAGACTAGCTGTAGGTGTCTGCACGGACAAATTTAATGCTCATTTCCCACCAGGAAGAGGAATTAACCAAACGCTCAGCATGCCGTGCCGGAACCAGATTAGGGCCTGAAGCAACCCTGCGAGTTTGCGGCCAGCTCACAAGAAAGCGATTTGAAGAAAGAAGCTCCGGGGCACTCTAATTCACAAACCTGCAGAGTTATAAATGACAGCTATGGTCCAAAAATATATTGAAGGAAGCCTGCGAAGAGGACTTGAAAGCGGGGCAGAATTGCAGGAAAACGATTTCAGGGGGTAGACTGGAATTGCATTTAAAGCATAGGAAAAGAGGCAGAACGTCGACAATGATGCACTTGGCCAAAAAGGGCGTATGCGTTTTTTCCTGAATATATTCAGGAAAAAACGCATACGCCCTTTTTGGCCAACCAAGCAAGCATGTTAAAGAAATCTGCACTACAATGAAGTCTCACTGCCCCCCGGTCAAAAGGGCCATCTGAAAAAAGTGTAAAATCCAGAAAGGCAGCACAGGCCATGGAGAACAGGGAGCCTTGTTATGCTGATGGGCGGGATGTAAATTGCCAACAGCCACTCTGGAGAAGTGTATGGTGTTTCCTGAAACACCTAAAAAACAAAGCAACAGAGCCTACGGCACTTCCACTTATGGTCCTATAGCTTAGGGAAATTTAAATCCAAAACACACAGCCAAGCCAAAGTTTCAGATGGCTCTGTTTACAAGAACCTCTTCTACGGTACAAGTTAAATATCCCAGAAAGCGAAAAATGGATAAAGAAGTTGTGGTACGTACGTACAATGGAATATCAGTCACCAAGGAAAGCTATGTCATCTGGCCCGTCGTGGTGTAATGAGTGGATTCAGGTACGATGATTCTAAGTGAAATAAGTCACACAGAAAATGAAACATCATAAGATATCACTAACACACCGAATGTAATCTTGGCTACACATGAACTGAATTACAAAACAGAACAGGGTCTCAAATTTAGAAAACCAACTTATGTTTGCTTAAGGGGAAAGGTGAGTTGGGGTGCTGCATAAAACCAGAGATAGAAATTAGCACAGATACCATTCCATACGTCAAATATGTAATAGTCAAGACCTACCCCTTGCTCAACGAAATGGGCTAAACACCCTATATTCAACGCCTAGGAATACACCTGACTAGTAAGAATCTTCAAACCCATGGATTTATATGTCTCCATAAGAGAATCAAGCGTGTGTACAGCTGCATGAATGCAGCAGAGAAAATCCGATAAATCCTATTATCAAAATGAATTACAAAAACAAAACACAATGACAGTGAAATAGAGAGCAATTCTTAAATAATTCATTCAGGGCTTGTGATGCAACCTGGATTTACCTCATCTACACCCAGAGCTGAGTGAGACATAAAGTTGGACACTTCGGGCTGATAGCATTGGTGAGGTTCGATGAGCAAATGCAGACCATTTGAAGTCATACTGCATGGTACCCATTCCATGGGTCCCAACTCTCCAGGTTTAAGCGATTCTTCCTTCAGCTAAAACATGCATGGGAAACCCACAGTATGGTGCACCGTGTGACCGGGAAACGTTTTCAAATGCATCTCAGTTTTCGTCCCCTTTTACTCGGGTTCACAATTCCAGACCCTTTACTAACACTCTCCCCACTTGGAGAGTCAGTGCCTTTAACCTCCTGTTTGGCACAGTTTGCAATTTCTGCGCAAGATGAACAGGAATAGGGAGAACCAATGAGAGACTAGCTGTAGGTGTCTGCACGGGCAAATTTAACGCTCATTTCCCACCAGGAAGAGGAATTAACCGAAGGCTCAGCATGCTGTGCCAGAAACAGATTAGGGCCTGAAGCAATCCTGAGGGTTTGCGGCCAGCTCACAAGAAAGCGATTTGAAGAAAGGAGCTCCGGGGCACTGTAATTCAAAACCTGCAGTGTTGTAAATGACAGCTATCGTCCAAAAATATATTGAAGGAAGGCTGCGAAGAGGACTTGAAAGCGGGGCAGAATTTCAGGAAAACGATTTCATGGGGTAGACTGGAATTGCATTTAAAGCATAGGAAAAGAGGCAGAACGTCGACAATGATGCACTTGGCCAAAAAGAGCGTATGCGTTTTTTCCTGAATATATTCAGGAAAAAACGCATACGCTCTTTTTGGCCAACCAAGCAACCATGTTAAAGAAATCTGCACTACAATGAAGTCTCACTGCCCCCCGGTCAAAAGGGCCATCTGAAAAAAGTGTAAAATCCAGAAATGCAGCACAGGCCATGGAGAACAGGGAGCCTTGTTATGCTCATGGGTGGGATGTAAATTGCCAACAGCCACTCTGGAGAAGTGTATGGTGTTTCCTGAAACACCTAAAAAACAAAGCAACGGAGCCTACGGCACTTCCACTTATGGTCCTATAGCTTAGGGAAATTAAAATCAAAAACACACAGCCACGCCAAAGTTTCAGACGGCTCTGTTTACAAGAACCTCGTCTACGGTACAAGTTAAATATCCCAGAAAGCGAAAAATGGATAAAGAAGTTGTGGTACGTACGTACAATGGAATATCACTCACCAATGAAGTCTATGTCATCTGGCCCGTCGTGGCATAATGAGTGGATTCAGGTACGATGATTCTAAGTGAAATAAGTCACACAGAAAATGAAACATCATAAGATATCACTAATACACCGAATGTAATCTTGGCTACACATGAACTGAATTACAAAACAGAACAGGGTCTCAAATTTAGAAAACCAACTTATGTTTGCTTAAGGGGAAAGGTGAGTTGGGGTGCTGCATAAAACCAGAGATAGAAATTAGCACAGATACCATTCCATACGTCAAATATGTAATAGTCAAGACCTACCCCTTGCTCAACGAAATGGGCTAAACACCCTATATTCAACGCCTAGGAATACACCTGACTAGTAAGAATCTTCAAACCCATGGATTTATATGTCTCCATAAGAGAATCAAGCATGTGTACAGCTGCATGAAGGCAGCAGAGAAAATCCGATAAATCCTATTATCAAAATGAATTACAAAAACAAAACACAATGACAGTGAAATAGAGAGCAATTCTTAAATAATTCATTCAGGGCTTGTGATGCAACCTGGATTTACCTCATCTAAACCCAGAGCTGAGTGAGACCTAAGGTTGGACACTTCGGGCTGATAGCATTGGTGAGGTTCGATGAGCAAATGCAGACCATTTGAAGTCATACTACATGGTACCCATTCCATGGGTCCCAACTCTCCAGGTTTAAGCGATTCTTCCTTCAGGTAAAGCATGCATGGGAAGCCCACAGTATGGTGCACCGTGTAACCGGGAAACATTTTCAAATGCATCTCAGTTTTTGTCCCCGTTTACTCGGGTTCAGAATTCCAGACCCTTTACAAACACTCTCCCCACTTGGAGAGTCAGTGCCTTTAACCTGCTGTTTGGCACAGTTTGCAATTTCTGCGCAAGAGGAATAGGAATAGGAAGAACCAATGAGAGACTAGCTGTAGGTTTCTGCACGGGCAAATTTAACGTTCATTTCCAACCAGGAAGAGGAATTAACCAAACGCTCAGCATGCCGTGCCGGAACCAGATTAGGGCCTGAAGCAATCCTGCGGGTTTGCGGCCAGCTCAAAAGAAAGCGATTTGAAGAAAGGAGCTCAGGGGCACTGTAATTCACAAACCTGCAGAGTTATAAATGACAGCTATCGTCCAAAAATATATTGAAGGAAGGCTGCGAAGAGGACTTGAAAGCGGGGCAAAATTGCAGGAAAACGATTTCAGGGGTTAGACTGGAATTGCATTTAAAGCATAGGAAAAGAGGCAGAACGTCGACAATGATGCACTTGGCCAAAAAGGGCGTATGCGTTTTTTCCGGAATATACGCATACGCCCTTTTTGGCCAACCAAGCAAGCATGTTAAAGAAATCTGCACTACAATGAAGTCTCACTGCCCCCCGGTCAAAAGGGCCATCTGAAAAAAGTGTAAAATCCAGAAAGGCAGCACAGGCCATGGAGAACAGGGAGCCTTGTTATGCTCATGGGTGGGATGTAAATTGCCAACAGCCACTCTGGAGAAGTGTATGGTGTTTCCTGAAACACCTAAAAAACAAAGCAACAGAGCCTACGGCACTTCCACTTATGGTCCTATAGCTTAGGGAAATTAAAATAAAAAACACACAGCCACCCCAAAGTTTCAGACGGCTCTGTTTACAAGAACCTCGTCTACGGTACAAGTTAAATATCCCAGAAAGCGAAAAATGGATAAAGAAGTTGTGGTACGTACGTACAATGGAATATCACTCACCAATGAAATCTATGTCATCTGGCCCGTCGTGGCATAATGAGTGGATTCAGGTACGATGATTCTAAGAGAAATAAGTCACACAGAAAATGAAACATCATAAGTTATCTCTAATACACCGAATGTAATCTTGGCTACACATGAACTGAATTACAAAACAGAACAGGGTCTCAAATTTAGAAAACCAACTTATGTTTGCTTAAGGGGAAAGGTGAGTTGGGGTGCTGCATAAAACCAGAGATAGAAATTAGCACAGATACCATTCCATACGTCAAATATGTAATAGTCAAGACCTACACCTTGCTCAACGAAATGGGCTAAACACCCTATATTCAACGCCTAGGAATACACCTGACTAGTAAGAATCTTCAAACCCATGGATTTATATGTCTCCATAAGAGAATCAAGCGTGTGTACAGCTGCATGAAGGTAGCAGAGAAAATCCGATAAATCCTATTATCAAAATGAATTACAAAAACAAAACACAATGACAGTGAAATAGAGAGCAATTCTTAAATAATTCATTCAGGGCTTGTGATGCAACCTGGATTTACCTCATCTACACCCAGAGCTGAGTGAGACATAAAGTTGGACACTTCGGGCTGATAGCATTGGTGAGGTTCGAAGAGCAAATGCAGACCATTTGAAGTCATACTGCATGGTACCCATTCCATGGGTCCCAACTCTCCAGGTTTAAGCGATTCTTCCTTCAGCTAAAACATGCATGGGAAACCCACAGTATGGTGCACCGTGTGACCGGGAAACGTTTTCAAATGCATCTCAGTTTTCGTCCCCTTTTACTCGGGTTCACAATTCCAGACCCTTTACTAAAACTCTACCCACTTGGAGAGTCAGTGCCTTTAACCTGCTGTTTGGCACAGTTTGCAATTTCTGCGCAAGATGAACAGGAATAGGGAGAACCAATGAGAGACTAGCTGTAGGTGTCTGCACGGGCAAATTTAACGCTCATTTCCCACCAGGAAGAGGAATTAACCAAACGCTCAGCATGCCGTGCCGGAACCAGATTAGGGCCTGAAGCAACCCTGCGAGTTTGCGGCCAGCTCACAAGAAAGCGATTTGAAGAAAGGAGCTCCGGGGCACTCTAATTCACAAACCTGCAGAGTTATAAATGACAGCTATCGTCCAAAAATATATTGAAGGAAGGCTGCGAAGAGGACTTGAAAGCGGGGCAAAATTGCAGGAAAACGATTTCAGGGGTTAGACTGGAATTGCATTTAAAGCATAGGAAAAGAAGCAGAACGTCGACAATGATGCACTTGGCCAAAAAGGGCGTATGCGTTTTTTCCGGAATATACGCATACGCCCTTTTTGGCCAACCAAGCAAGCATGTTAAAGAAATCTGCACTACAATGAAGTCTCTCTGCCCCCCGGTCAAAAGGGCCATCTGAAAAAAGTGTAAAATCCAGAAAGGCAGCACAGGCCATGGAGAACAGGGAGCCTTGTTATGCTCATGGGTGGGATATAAATTGCCAACAGCCACTCTGGAGAAGTGTATGGTGTTTCCTGAAACACCTAAGAAACAAAGCAACGGAGCCTACGGCACTTCCACTTATGGTCCTATAGCTTAGGGAAATTAAAATAAAAAACACACAGCCACGCCAAAGTTTCAGACGGCTCTGTTTACAAGAACCTCGTCTACGGTACAAGTTAAATATCCCAGAAAGCGAAAAATGGATAAAGAAGTTGTGGTACGTACGTACAATGGAATATCACTCACCAATGAAATCTATGTCATCTGGCCCGTCGTGGCATAATGAGTGGATTCAGGTACGATGATTCTAAGAGAAATAAGTCACACAGAAAATGAAACATCATAAGTTATCTCTAATACACCGAATGTAATCTTGGCTACACATGAACTGAATTACAAAACAGAACAGGGTCTCAAATTTAGAAAACCAACTTATGTTTGCTTAAGGGGAAAGGTGAGTTGGGGTGCTGCATAAAACCAGAGATAGAAATTAGCACAGATACCATTCCATACGTCAAATATGTAATAGTCAAGACCTACACCTTGCTCAACGAAATGGGCTAAACACCCTATATTCAACGCCTAGGAATACACCTGACTAGTAAGAATCTTCAAACCCATGGATTTATATGTCTCCATAAGAGAATCAAGCGTGTGTACAGCTGCATGAAGGTAGCAGAGAAAATCCGATAAATCCTATTATCAAAATGAATTACAAAAACAAAACACAATGACAGTGAAATAGAGAGCAATTCTTAAATAATTCATTCAGGGCTTGTGATGCAACCTGGATTTACCTCATCTACACCCAGAGCTGAGTGAGACATAAAGTTGGACACTTCGGGCTGATAGCATTGGTGAGGTTCGAAGAGCAAATGCAGACCATTTGAAGTCATACTGCATGGGACCCATTCCATGGGTCCCAACTCTCCAGCTTTAAGCTATTCTTCCTTCAGCTAAAACATGCATGGGAAACCCACAGTATGGTGCACCGTGTGACCGGGAAACGTTTTCAAATGCATCTCAGTTTTCGTCCCCTTTTACTCGGGTTCACAATTCCAGACCCTTTACTAACACTCTACCCACTTGGAGAGTCAGTGCCTTTAACCTGCTGTTTGGCACAGTTTGCAATTTCTGCGCAAGATGAACAGGAATAGGGAGAACAAATGAGAGACTAGCTGTAGGTGTCTGCACGGACAAATTTAATGCTCATTTCCCACCAGGAAGAGGAATTAACCAAACGCTCAGCATGCCGTGCCGGAACCAGATTAGGGCCTGAAGCAACCCTGCGAGTTTGCGGCCAGCTCACAAGAAAGCGATTTGAAGAAAGAAGCTCCGGGGCACTCTAATTCACAAACCTGCAGAGTTATAAATGACAGCTATGGTCCAAAAATATATTGAAGGAAGCCTGCGAAGAGGACTTGAAAGCGGGGCAGAATTGCAGGAAAACGATTTCACGGGGTAGACTGGAATTGCATTTAAAGCATAGGAAAAGAGGCAGAACGTCGACAATGATGCACTTGGCCAAAAAGGGCGTATGCGTTTTTTCCTGAATATATTCAGGAAAAAACGCATACGCCCTTTTTGGCCAACCAAGCAAGCATGTTAAAGAAATCTGCACTACAATGAAGTCTCACTGCCCCCCGGTCAAAAGGGCCATCTGAAAAAAGTGTAAAATCCAGAAAGGCAGCACAGGCCATGGAGAACAGGGAGCCTTGTTATGCTGATGGGCGGGATGTAAATTGCCAACAGCCACTCTGGAGAAGTGTATGGTGTTTCCTGAAACACCTAAAAAACAAAGCAACAGAGCCTACGGCACTTCCACTTATGGTCCTATAGCTTAGGGAAATTTAAATCCAAAACACACAGCCAAGCCAAAGTTTCAGATGGCTCTGTTTACAAGAACCTCTTCTACGGTACAAGTTAAATATCCCAGAAAGTGAAAAATGGATAAAGAAGTTGTGGTACGTACGTACAATGGAATATCAGTCACCAAGGAAAGCTATGTCATCTGGCCCGTCGTGGTGTAATGAGTGGATTCAGGTACGATGATTCTAAGTGAAATAAGTCACACAGAAAATGAAACATCATAAGATATCACTAACACACCGAATGTAATCTTGGCTACACATGAACTGAATTACAAAACAGAACAGGGTCTCAAATTTAGAAAACCAACTTATGTTTGCTTAAGGGGAAAGGTGAGTTGGGGTGCTGCATAAAACCAGAGATAGAAATTAGCACAGATACCATTCCATACGTCAAATATGTAATAGTCAAGACCTACCCCTTGCTCAACGAAATGGGCTAAACACCCTATATTCAACGCCTAGGAATACACCTGACTAGTAAGAATCTTCAAACCCATGGATTTATATGTCTCCATAAGAGAATCAAGCGTGTGTACAGCTGCATGAATGCAGCAGAGAAAATCCGATAAATCCTATTATCAAAATGAATTACAAAAACAAAACACAATGACAGTGAAATAGAGAGCAATTCTTAAATAATTCATTCAGGGCTTGTGATGCAACCTGGATTTACCTCATCTACACCCAGAGCTGAGTGAGACATAAAGTTGGACACTTCGGGCTGATAGCATTGGTGAGGTTCGATGAGCAAATGCAGACCATTTGAAGTCATACTGCATGGTACCCATTCCATGGGTCCCAACTCTCCAGGTTTAAGCGATTCTTCCTTCAGCTAAAACATGCATGGGAAACCCACAGTATGGTGCACCGTGTGACCGGGAAACGTTTTCAAATGCATCTCAGTTTTCGTCCCCTTTTACTCGGGTTCACAATTCCAGACCCTTTACTAACACTCTCCCCACTTGGAGAGTCAGTGCCTTTAACCTCCTGTTTGGCACAGTTTGCAATTTCTGCGCAAGATGAACTGGAATAGGGAGAACCAATCAGAGACTAGCTGTAGGTGTCTGCACGGGCAAATTTAACGCTCATTTCCCACCAGGAAGAGGAATTAACCGAAGGCTCAGCATGCTGTGCCAGAAACAGATTAGGGCCTGAAGCAATCCTGAGGGTTTGCGGCCAGCTCCCAAGAAAGCGATTTGAAGAAAGGAGCTCCGGGGCACTGTAATTCAAAACCTGCAGTGTTGTAAATGACAGCTATCGTCCAAAAATATATTGAAGGAAGGCTGCGAAGAGGACTTGAAAGCGGGGCAGAATTTCAGGAAAACGATTTCATGGGGTAGACTGGAATTGCATTTAAAGCATAGGAAAAGAGGCAGAACGTCGACAATGATGCACTTGGCCAAAAAGGGCGTATGCGTTTTTTCCGGAATATACGCATACGCCCTTTTTGGCCAACCAAGCAAGCATGTTAAAGAAATCTGCACTACAATGAAGTCTCACTGCCCCCCGGTCAAAAGGGCCATCTGAAAAAAGTGTAAAATCCAGAAAGGCAGCACAGGCCATGGAGAACAGGGAGCCTTGTTATGCTCATGGGTGGGATGTAAATTGCCAACAGCCACTCTGGAGAAGTGTATGGTGTTTCCTGAAACACCTAAGAAACAAAGCAACGGAGCCTACGGCACTTCCACTTATGGTCCTATAGCTTAGGGAAATTAAAATAAAAAACACACAGCCACCCCAAAGTTTCAGACGGCTCTGTTTACAAGAACCTCGTCTACGGTACAAGTTAAATATCCCAGAAAGCGAAAAATGGATAAAGAAGTTGTGGTACGTACGTACAATGGAATATCACTCACCAATGAAATCTATGTCATCTGGCCCGTCGTGGCATAATGAGTGGATTCAGGTACGATGATTCTAAGAGAAATAAGTCACACAGAAAATGAAACATCATAAGTTATCTCTAATACACCGAATGTAATCTTGGCTACACATGAACTGAATTACAAAACAGAACAGGGTCTCAAATTTAGAAAACCAACTTATGTTTGCTTAAGGGGAAAGGTGAGTTGGGGTGCTGCATAAAACCAGAGATAGAAATTAGCACAGATACCATTCCATACGTCAAATATGTAATAGTCAAGACCTACACCTTGCTCAACGAAATGGGCTAAACACCCTATATTCAACGCCTAGGAATACACCTGACTAGTAAGAATCTTCAAACCCATGGATTTATATGTCTCCATAAGAGAATCAAGCGTGTGTACAGCTGCATGAAGGTAGCAGAGAAAATCCGATAAATCCTATTATCAAAATGAATTACAAAAACAAAACACAATGACAGTGAAATAGAGAGCAATTCTTAAATAATTCATTCAGGGCTTGTGATGCAACCTGGATTTACCTCATCTACACCCAGAGCTGAGTGAGACATAAAGTTGGACACTTCGGGCTGATAGCATTGGTGAGGTTCGAAGAGCAAATGCAGACCATTTGAAGTCATACTGCATGGTACCCATTCCATGGGTCCCAACTCTCCAGGTTTAAGCGATTCTTCCTTCAGCTAAAACATGCATGGGAAACCCACAGTATGGTGCACCGTGTGACCGGGAAACGTTTTCAAATGCATCTCAGTTTTCGTCCCCTTTTACTCGGGTTCACAATTCCAGACCCTTTACTAAAACTCTACCCACTTGGAGAGTCAGTGCCTTTAACCTGCTGTTTGGCACAGTTTGCAATTTCTGCGCAAGATGAACAGGAATAGGGAGAACCAATGAGAGACTAGCTGTAGGTGTCTGCACGGGCAAATTTAACGCTCATTTCCCACCAGGAAGAGGAATTAACCAAACGCTCAGCATGCCGTGCCGGAACCAGATTAGGGCCTGAAGCAACCCTGCGAGTTTGCGGCCAGCTCACAAGAAAGCGATTTGAAGAAAGGAGCTCCGGGGCACTCTAATTCACAAACCTGCAGAGTTATAAATGACAGCTATCGTCCAAAAATATATTGAAGGAAGGCTGCGAAGAGGACTTGAAAGCGGGGCAAAATTGCAGGAAAACGATTTCAGGGGTTAGACTGGAATTGCATTTAAAGCATAGGAAAAGAAGCAGAACGTCGACAATGATGCACTTGGCCAAAAAGGGCGTATGCGTTTTTTCCGGAATATACGCATACGCCCTTTTTGGCCAACCAAGCAAGCATGTTAAAGAAATCTGCACTACAATGAAGTCTCTCTGCCCCCCGGTCAAAAGGGCCATCTGAAAAAAGTGTAAAATCCAGAAAGGCAGCACAGGCCATGGAGAACAGGGAGCCTTGTTATGCTCATGGGTGGGATATAAATTGCCAACAGCCACTCTGGAGAAGTGTATGGTGTTTCCTGAAACACCTAAGAAACAAAGCAACGGAGCCTACGGCACTTCCACTTATGGTCCTATAGCTTAGGGAAATTAAAATAAAAAACACACAGCCACGCCAAAGTTTCAGACGGCTCTGTTTACAAGAACCTCGTCTACGGTACAAGTTAAATATCCCAGAAAGCGAAAAATGGATAAAGAAGTTGTGGTACGTACGTACAATGGAATATCACTCACCAATGAAATCTATGTCATCTGGCCCGTCGTGGCATAATGAGTGGATTCAGGTACGATGATTCTAAGAGAAATAAGTCACACAGAAAATGAAACATCATAAGTTATCTCTAATACACCGAATGTAATCTTGGCTACACATGAACTGAATTACAAAACAGAACAGGGTCTCAAATTTAGAAAACCAACTTATGTTTGCTTAAGGGGAAAGGTGAGTTGGGGTGCTGCATAAAACCAGAGATAGAAATTAGCACAGATACCATTCCATACGTCAAATATGTAATAGTCAAGACCTACACCTTGCTCAACGAAATGGGCTAAACACCCTATATTCAACGCCTAGGAATACACCTGACTAGTAAGAATCTTCAAACCCATGGATTTATATGTCTCCATAAGAGAATCAAGCGTGTGTACAGCTGCATGAAGGTAGCAGAGAAAATCCGATAAATCCTATTATCAAAATGAATTACAAAAACAAAACACAATGACAGTGAAATAGAGAGCAATTCTTAAATAATTCATTCAGGGCTTGTGATGCAACCTGGATTTACCTCATCTACACCCAGAGCTGAGTGAGACATAAAGTTGGACACTTCGGGCTGATAGCATTGGTGAGGTTCGAAGAGCAAATGCAGACCATTTGAAGTCATACTGCATGGGACCCATTCCATGGGTCCCAACTCTCCAGGTTTAAGCTATTCTTCCTTCAGCTAAAACATGCATGGGAAACCCACAGTATGGTGCACCGTGTGACCGGGAAACGTTTTCAAATGCATCTCAGTTTTCGTCCCCTTTTACTCTGGTTCACCATTCCAGACCCTTTACGAACACTCTCCCCACTTGGAGAGTCAGTGCCTTTAACCTCCTGTCAGGCACAGTTTGCAATTTCTGCGCTAGATAAAAAGGAATAGGGAGAACCAATGAGAGACTAGCTCTAGGTGTCTGCACGGGCAAATTTAACGCTCATTTCCCACCAGGAAGAGGAATTAACCAAACGCTCAGCATGCCGTGCCGGAACCAGATTAGGGCCTGAAGCAACCCTGCGAGTTTGCGGCCAGCTCACAAGAAAGCGATTTGAAGAAAGGAGCTCCGGGGCACTCTAATTCACAAACCTGCAGAGTTATAAATGACAGCTATCGTCCAAAAATATATTGAAGGAAGCCTGCGAAGAGGACTTGAAAGCGGGGCAGAATTGCAGGAAAACGATTTCAGGGGGTAGACTGGAATTGCATTTAAAGCATAGGAAAAGAGGCAGAACGTCGACAATGATGCACTTGGCCAAAAAGGGCGTATGCGTTTTTTCCTGAATATATTCAGGAAAAAACGCATACGCCCTTTTTGGCCAACCAAGCAAGCATGTTAAAGAAATCTGCACTACAATGAAATCTCACTGCCCCCAGGTCAAAAGGGCCATCTGAAAAAAGTGTAAAATCCAGAAAGGCAGCACAGGCCATGGAGAACAGGGAGCCTTGTTATGCTGATGGGCGGGATGTAAATTGCCAACAGCCACTCTGGAGAAGTGTATGGTGTTTCCTGAAACACCTAAAAAACAAAGCAACAGAGCCTACGGCACTTCCACTTATGGTCCTATAGCTTAGGGAAATTTAAATCAAAAACACACAGCCAAGCCAAAGTTTCAGATGGCTCTGTTTACAAGAACCTCTTCTACGGTACAAGTTAAATATCCCAGAAAGCGAAAAATGGATAAAGAAGTTGTGGTATGTACGTACAATGGAATATCACTCACCAATGAAGTCTATGTCATCTGGCCCGTCGTGGCATAATGAGTGGATTCAGGTACGATGATTCTAAGTGAAATAAGTCACACAGAAAATGAAACATCATAATATATCACTAATACACCGAATGTAATCTTGGCTACACATGAACTGAATTACAAAACAGAACAGGGTCTCAAATTTAGAAAACCAACTTATGTTTGCTTAAGGGGAAAGGTGAGTTGGGGTGCTGCATAAAACCAGAGATAGAAATTAGCACAGATACCATTCCATACGTCAAATATGTAATAGTCAAGACCTACCCCTTGCTCAACGAAATGGGCTAAACACCCTATATTCAACGCCTAGGAATACACCTGACTAGTAAGAATCTTCAAACCCATGGATTTATATGTCTCCATAAGAGAATCAAGCATGTGTACAGCTGCATGAAGGCAGCAGAGAAAATCCGATAAATCCTATTATCAAAATGAATTACAAAAACAAAACACAATGACAGTGAAATAGAGAGCAATTCTTAAATAATTCATTCAGGGCTTGTGATGCAACCTGGATTTACCTCATCTAAACCCAGAGCTGAGTGAGACCTAAGGTTGGACACTTCGGGCTGATAGCATTGGTGAGGTTCGATGAGCAAATGCAGACCATTTGAAGTCATACTGCATGGTACCCATTCCATGGGTCCCAACTCTCCAGGTTTAAGCGATTCTTCCTTCAGGTAAAGCATGCATGGGAAGCCCACAGTATGGTGCACCGTGTGACCGGGAAACATTTTCAAATGCATCTCAGTTTTTGTCCCCGTTTACTCGGGTTCAGAATTCCAGACCCTTTACAAACACTCTCCCCACTTGGAGAGTCAGTGCCTTTAACCTGCTGTTTGGCACAGTTTGCAATTTCTGCGCAAGAGGAATAGGAATAGGAAGAACCAATGAGAGACTAGCTGTAGGTTTCTGCACGGGCAAATTTAACGCTCATTTCCAACCAGGAAGAGGAATTAACCAAACGCTCAGCATGCCGTGCCGGAACCAGATTAGGGCCTGAAGCAATCCTGCGGGTTTGCGGCCAGCTCAAAAGAAAGCGATTTGAAGAAAGGAGCTCAGGGGCACTGTAATTCACAAACCTGCAGAGTTATAAATGACAGCTATCGTCCAAAAATATATTGAAGGAAGGCTGCGAAGAGGACTTGAAAGTGGGGCAAAATTGCAGGAAAACGATTTCAGGGGTTAGACTGGAATTGCATTTAAAGCATAGGAAAAGAGGCAGAACGTCGACAATGATGCACTTGGCCAAAAAGGGCGTATGCGTTTTTTCCGGAATATACGCATACGCCCTTTTTGGCCAACCAAGCAAGCATGTTAAAGAAATCTGCACTACAATGAAGTCTCACTGCCCCCCGGTCAAAAGGGCCATCTGAAAAAAGTGTAAAATCCAGAAAGGCAGCACAGGCCATGGAGAACAGGGAGCCTTGTTATGCTGATGGGTGGGATGTAAATTGCCAACAGCCACTCTGGAGAAGTGTATGGTGTTTCCTGAAACACCTAAAAAACAAAGCAACGGAGCCTACGGCACTTCCACTTATGGTCCTATAGCTTAGGGAAATTAAAATAAAAAACACACAGCCACCCCAAAGTTTCAGACGGCTCTGTTTACAAGAACCTCGTCTACGGTACAAGTTAAATATCCCAGAAAGCGAAAAATGGATAAAGAAGTTGTGGTACGTACGTACAATGGAATATCACTCACCAATGAAATCTATGTCATCTGGCCCGTCGTGGCATAATGAGTGGATTCAGGTACGATGATTCTAAGAGAAATAAGTCACACAGAAAATGAAACATCGTAAGTTATCTCTAATACACCGAATGTAATCTTGGCTACACATGAACTGAATTACAAAACAGAACAGGGTCTCAAATTTAGAAAACCAACTTATGTTTGCTTAAGGGGAAAGGTGAGTTGGGGTGCTGCATAAAACCAGAGATAGAAATTAGCACAGATACCATTCCATTCGTCAAATATGTAATAGTCAAGACCTACACCTTGCTCAACGAAATGGGCTAAACACCCTATATTCAACGCCTAGGAATACACCTGACTAGTAAGAATCTTCAAACCCATGGATTTATATGTCTCCATAAGAGAATCAAGCGTGTGTACAGCTGCATGAAGGTAGCAGAGAAAATCCGATAAATCCTATTATCAAAATGAATTACAAAAACAAAACACAATGACAGTGAAATAGAGAGCAATTCTTAAATAATTCATTCAGGGCTTGTGATGCAACCTGGATTTACCTCATCTACACCCAGAGCTGAGTGAGACATAAAGTTGGACACTTCGGGCTGATAGCATTGGTGAGGTTCGAAGAGCAAATGCAGACCATTTGAAGTCATACTGCATGGTACCCATTCCATGGGTCCCAACTCTCCAGGTTTAAGCGATTCTTCCTTCAGCTAAAACATGCATGGGAAACCCACAGTATGGTGCACCGTGTGACCGGGAAACGTTTTCAAATGCATCTCAGTTTTCGTCCCCTTTTACTCGGGTTCACAATTCCAGACCCTTTACTAACACTCTACCCACTTGGAGAGTCAGTGCCTTTAACCTGCTGTTTGGCACAGTTTGCAATTTCTGCGCAAGATGAACAGGAATAGGGAGAACCAATGAGAGACTAGCTGTAGGTGTCTGCACGGGCAAATTTAACGCTCATTTCCCACCAGGAAGAGGAATTAACCAAACGCTCAGCATGCCGTGCCGGAACCAGATTAGGGCCTGAAGCAACCCTGCGAGTTTGCGGCCAGCTCACAAGAAAGCGATTTGAAGAAAGGAGCTCCGGGGCACTCTAATTCACAAACCTGCAGAGTTATAAATGACAGCTATCGTCCAAAAATATATTGAAGGAAGCCTGCGAAGAGGACTTGAAAGCGGGGCAGAATTGCAGGAAAACGATTTCAGGGGGTAGACTGGAATTGCATTTAAAGCATAGGAAAAGAGGCAGAACGTCGACAATGATGCACTTGGCCAAAAAGGGCGTATGCGTTTTTTCCTGAATATATTCAGGAAAAAACGCATACGCCCTTTTTGGCCAACCAAGCAAGCATGTTAAAGAAATCTGCACTACAATGAAGTCTCACTGCCCCCCGGTCAAAAGGGCCATGTGAAAAAAGTGTAAAATCCAGAAATGCAGCACAGGCCATGGAGAACAGGGAGCCTTGTTATGCTGATGGGCGGGATGTAAATTGCCAACAGCCACTCTGGAGAAGTGTATGGTGTTTCCTGAAACACCTAAAAAACAAAGCAACAGAGCCTACGGCACTTCCACTTATGGTCCTATAGCTTAGGGAAATTTAAATCCAAAACACACAGCCAAGCCAAAGTTTCAGATGGCTCTGTTTACAAGAACCTCTTCTACGGTACAAGTTAAATATCCCAGAAAGCGAAAAATGGATAAAGAAGTTGTGGTACGTACGTACAATGGAATATCAGTCACCAAGGAAAGCTATGTCATCTGGCCCGTCGTGGTGTAATGAGTGGATTCAGGTACGATGATTCTAAGTGAAATAAGTCACACAGAAAATGAAACATCATAAGATATCACTAACACACCGAATGTAATCTTGGCTACACATGAACTGAATTACAAAACAGAACAGGGTCTCAAATTTAGAAAACCAACTTATGTTTGCTTAAGGGGAAAGGTGAGTTGGGGTGCTGCATAAAACCAGAGATAGAAATTAGCACAGATACCATTCCATACGTCAAATATGTAATAGTCAAGACCTACCCCTTGCTCAACGAAATGGGCTAAACACCCTATATTCAACGCCTAGGAATACACCTGACTAGTAAGAATCTTCAAACCCATGGATTTATATGTCTCCATAAGAGAATCAAGCGTGTGTACAGCTGCATGAATGCAGCAGAGAAAATCCGATAAATCCTATTATCAAAATGAATTACAAAAACAAAACACAATGACAGTGAAATAGAGAGCAATTCTTAAATAATTCATTCAGGGCTTGTGATGCAACCTGGATTTACCTCATCTACACCCAGAGCTGAGTGAGACATAAAGTTGGACACTTCGGGCTAATAGCATTGGTGAGGTTCGATGAGCAAATGCAGACCATTTGAAGTCATACTGCATGGTACCCATTCCATGGGTCCCAACTCTCCAGGTTTAAGCGATTCTTCCTTCAGCTAAAACATGCATGGGAAACCCACAGTATGGTGCACCGTGTGACCGGGAAACGTTTTCAAATGCATCTCAGTTTTCGTCCCCTTTTACTCGGGTTCACAATTCCAGACCCTTTACTAACACTCTCCCCACTTGGAGAGTCAGTGCCTTTAACCTCCTGTTTGGCACAGTTTGCAATTTCTGCGCAAGATGAACAGGAATAGGGAGAACCAATGAGAGACTAGCTGTAGGTGTCTGCACGGGCAAATTTAACGCTCATTTCCCACCAGGAAGAGGAATTAACCGAAGGCTCAGCATGCTGTGCCGGAAACAGTTTAGGGCCTGAAGCAATCCTGAGGGTTTGCGGCCAGCTCCCAAGAAAGCGATTTGAAGAAAGGAGCTCCGGGGCACTATAATTCAAAACCTGCAGTGTTGTAAATGACAGCTATCGTCCAAAAATATATTGAAGGAAGGCTGCGAAGAGGACTTGAAAGCGGGGCAGAATTTCAGGAAAACGATTTCATGGGGTAGACTGGAATTTCATTTAAAGCATAGGAAAAGAGGCAGAACGTCGACAATGATGCACTTGGCCAAAAAGAGCGTATGCGTTTTTTCCTGAATATATTCAGGAAAAAACGCATACGCTCTTTTTGGCCAACCAAGCAACCATGTTAAAGAAATCTGCACTACAATGAAGTCTCACTGCCCCCCGGTCAAAAGGGCCATCTGAAAAAAGTGTAAAATCCAGAAATGCAGCACAGGCCATGGAGAACAGGGAGCCTTGTTATGCTCATGGGTGGGATGTAAATTGCCAACAGCCACTCTGGAGAAGTGTATGGTGTTTCCTGAAACACCTAAAAAACAAAGCAACGGAGCCTACGGCACTTCCACTTATGGTCCTATAGCTTAGGGAAATTAAAATCAAAAACACACAGCCACGCCAAAGTTTCAGACGGCTCTGTTTACAAGAACCTCGTCTACGGTACAAGTTAAATATCCCAGAAAGCGAAAAATGGATAAAGAAGTTGTGGTACGTACGTACAATGGAATATCACTCACCAATGAAGTCTATGTCATCTGGCCCGTCGTGGCATAATGAGTGGATTCACGTACGATGATTCTAAGTGAAATAAGTCACACAGAAAATGAAACATCATAAGATATCACTAATACACCGAATGTAATCTTGGCTACACATGAACTGAATTACAAAACAGAACAGGGTCTCAAATTTAGAAAACCAACTTATGTTTGCTTAAGGGGAAAGGTGAGTTGGGGTGCTGCATAAAACCAGAGATAGAAATTAGCACAGATACCATTCCATACGTCAAATATGTAATAGTCAAGACCTACCCCTTGCTCAACGAAATGGGCTAAACACCCTATATTCAACGCCTAGGAATACACCTGACTAGTAAGAATCTTCAAACCCATGGATTTATATGTCTCCATAAGAGAATCAAGCATGTGTACAGCTGCATGAAGGCAGCAGAGAAAATCCGATAAATCCTATTATCAAAATGAATTACAAAAACAAAACACAATGACAGTGAAATAGAGAGCAATTCTTAAATAATTCATTCAGGGCTTGTGATGCAACCTGGATTTACCTCATCTAAACCCAGAGCTGAGTGAGACCTAAGGTTGGACACTTCGGGCTGATAGCATTGGTGAGGTTCGATGAGCAAATGCAGACCATTTGAAGTCATACTACATGGTACCCATTCCATGGGTCCCAACTCTCCAGGTTTAAGCGATTCTTCCTTCAGGTAAAGCATGCATGGGAAGCCCACAGTATGGTGCACCGTGTGACCGGGAAACATTTTCAAATGCATCTCAGTTTTTGTCCCCGTTTACTCGGGTTCAGAATTCCAGACCCTTTACAAACACTCTCCCCACTTGGAGAGTCAGTGCCTTTAACCTGCTGTTTGGCACAGTTTGCAATTTCTGCGCAAGAGGAATAGGAATAGGAAGAACCAATGAGAGACTAGCTGTAGGTTTCTGCACGGGCAAATTTCACGTTCATTTCCAACCAGGAAGAGGAATTAACCAAACGCTCAGCATGCCGTGCCGGAACCAGATTAGGGCCTGAAGCAATCCTGCGGGTTTGCGGCCAGCTCAAAAGAAAGCGATTTGAAGAAAGGAGCTCAGGGGCACTGTAATTCACAAACCTGCAGAGTTATAAATGACAGCTATCGTCCAAAAATATATTGAAGGAAGGCTGCGAAGAGGACTTGAAAGCGGGGCAAAATTGCAGGAAAACGATTTCAGGGGTTAGACTGGAATTGCATTTAAAGCATAGGAAAAGAGGCAGAACGTCGACAATGATGCACTTGGCCAAAAAGGGCGTATGCGTTTTTTCCGGAATATACGCATACGCCCTTTTTGGCCAACCAAGCAAGCATATTAAAGAAATCTGCACTACAATGAAGTCTCACTGCCCCCCGGTCAAAAGGGCCATCTGAAAAAAGTGTAAAATCCAGAAAGGCAGCACAGGCCATGGAAAACAGGGAGCCTTGTTATGCTGATGGGTGGGATGTAAATTGCCAACAGCCACTCTGGAGAAGTGTATGGTGTTTCCTGAAACACCTAAAAAACAAAGCAACGGAGCCTACGGCACTTCCACTTATGGTCCTATAGCTTAGGGAAATTAAAATAAAAAACACACAGCCACCCCAAAGTTTCAGACGGCTCTGTTTACAAGAACCTCGTCTACGGTACAAGTTAAATATCCCAGAAAGCGAAAAATGGATAAAGAAGTTGTGGTACGTACGTACAATGGAATATCACTCACCAATGCAATCTATGTCATCTGGCCCGTCGTGGCATAATGAGTGGATTCAGGTACGATGATTCTAAGAGAAATAAGTCACACAGAAAATGAAACATCATAAGTTATCTCTAATACACCGAATGTAATCTTGGCTACACATGAACTGAATTACAAAACAGAACAGGGTCTCAAATTTAGAAAACCAACTTATGTTTGCTTAAGGGGAAAGGTGAGTTGGGGTGCTGCATAAAACCAGAGATAGAAATTAGCACAGATACCATTCCATTCGTCAAATATGTAATAGTCAAGACCTACACCTTGCTCAACGAAATGGGCTAAACACCCTATATTCAAAGCCTAGGAATACACCTGACTAGTAAGAATCTTCAAACCCATGGATTTATATGTCTCCATAAGAGAATCAAGCGTGTGTACAGCTGCATGAAGGTAGCAGAGAAAATCCGATAAATCCTATTATCAAAATGAATTACAAAAACAAAACACAATGACAGTGAAATAGAGAGCAATTCTTAAATAATTCATTCAGGGCTTGTGATGCAACCTGGATTTACCTCATCTACACCCAGAGCTGAGTGAGACATAAAGTTGGACACTTCGGGCTGATAGCATTGGTGAGGTTCGAAGAGCAAACGCAGACCATTTGAAGTCATACTGCATGGTACCCATTCCATGGGTCCCAACTCTCCAGGTTTAAGCGATTCTTCCTTCAGCTAAAACATGCATGGGAAACCCACAGTATGGTGCACCGTGTGACCGGGAAACGTTTTCAAATGCATCTCAGTTTTCGTCCCCTTTTACTCGGGTTCACAATTCCAGACCCTTTACTAACACTCTACCCACTTGGAGAGTCAGTGCCTTTAATCTGCTGTTTGGCACAGTTTGCAATTCCTGCGCAAGATGAACAGGAATAGGGAGAACCAATGAGAGACTAGCTGTAGGTGTCTGCACGGGCAAATTTAACGCTCATTTCCCACCAGGAAGAGGAATTAACCAAACGCTCAGCATGCCGTGCCGGAACCAGATTAGGGCCTGAAGCAACCCTGCGAGTTTGCGGCCAGCTCACAAGAAAGCGATTTGAAGAAAGGAGCTCCGGGGCACTCTAATTCACAAACCTGCAGAGTTATAAATGACAGCTATCGTCCAAAAATATATTGAAGGAAGCCTGCGAAGAGGACTTGAAAGCGGGGCAGAATTGCAGGAAAACGATTTCAGGGGGTAGACTGGAATTGCATTTAAAGCATAGGAAAAGAGGCAGAACGTCGACAATGATGCACTTGGCCAAAAAGGGCGTATGCGTTTTTTCCTGAATATATTCAGGAAAAAACGCATACGCCCTTTTTGGCCAACCAAGCAAGCATGTTAAAGAAATCTGCACTACAATGAAGTCTCACTGCCCCCCGGTCAAAAGGGCCATCTGAAAAAAGTGTAAAATCCAGAAATGCAGCACACGCCATGGAGAACAGGGAGCCTTGTTATGCTGATGGGTGGGATGTAAATTGCCAACAGCCACTCTGCAGAAGTGTATGGTGTTTCCTGAAACACCTAAAAAACAAAGCAACGGAGCCTACGGCACTTCCACTTATGGTCCTATAGCTTAGGGAAATTAAAATAAAAAACACACAGCCACCCCAAAGTTTCAGACGGCTCTGTTTACAAGAACCTCGTCTACGGTACAAGTTAAATATCCCAGAAAGCGAAAAATGGATAAAGAATTTGTGGTACGTACGTACAATGGAATATCACTCACCAATGAAATCTATGTCATCTGGCCCGTCGTGGCATAATGAGTGGATTCAGGTACGATGATTCTAAGAGAAATAAGTCACACAGAAAATGAAACATCATAAGATATCACTAATACACCGAATGTAATCTTGGCTACACATGAACTGAATTACAAAACAGAACAGGGTCTCAATTTAGAAAACCAACTTATGTTTGCTTAAGGGGAAAGATGAGTTGGGGTGCTGCATAAAACCAGAGATAGAAATTAGCACAGATACTATTCCATACGTCATATATGTAGTAGTCAAGGGGGCTTCCCTGGTGGCGCACTGGTTGAGAGACCGCCTGCCGATGCAGGGGACGCGGGTTCGTGCCCCGGTCCGAGAGGATCCCACATGCCGTGGAGCTACTGGTCCCGTCAGTCATGGCTGTTGAGCCTGCGCGTCCGGAGCCTGTGCTCCGCAACGGGAGAGGCTACAACACTGAGAGGCCCGCGTACAGCAAAAAAAAAAAAAAAATATGTAATAGTCAAGACCTACCCCTTGCTCAACGAAATGGGCTAAACACCCTATATTCAACGCCTAGGAATACACCTGACTAGTAAGAAGCTTCAAACCCATGGATTTATATGTCTCCATAAGAGAATCAAGCGTGTGTACAGCTGCATGAATGCAGCAGAGAAAATCCGATAAATCCTATTATCAAAATGAATTACAAAAACAAAACACAATGACAGTGAAATAGAGAGCAATTCTTAAATAATTCATTCAGGGCTTGTGATGCAACCTGGATTTACCTCATCTACACCCAGAGCTGAGTGAGACATAAAGTTGGACACTTCGGGCTGATAGCATTGGTGAAGTTCGATGAGCAAATGCAGACCATTTGAAGTCATACTGCATGGTACCCATTCCATGGGTCCCAACTCTCCAGGTTTAAGCGATTCTTCCTTCAGCTAAAACATGCATGGGAAGCCCACAGTATGGTGCACCGTGTGACCGGGAAACATTTTCAAATGCATCTCAGTTTTTGTCCCCGTTTACTCGGGTTCAGAATTCCAGACCCTTTACAAACACTCTCCCCACTTGGAGAGTCAGTGCCTTTAACCTGCTGTTTGGCACAGTTTGCAATTTCTGCGCAAGAGGAATAGGAATAGGAAGAACCAATGAGAGACTAGCTGTAGGTTTCTGCACGGGCAAATTTAACGCTCATTTCCAACCAGGAAGAGGAATTAACCAAACGCTCAGCATGCCGTGCCGGAACCAGATTAGGGCCTGAAGCAATCCTGCGGGTTTGCGGCCAGCTCAAAAGAAAGCGATTTGAAGAAAGGAGCTCAGGGGCACTGTAATTCACAAACCTGCAGAGCTATAAATGACAGCTATCGTCCAAAAATATATTGAAGGAAGGCTGCGAAGAGGACTTGAAAGCGGGGCAAAATTGCAGGAAAACGATTTCAGGGGTTAGACTGGAATTGCATTTAAAGCATAGGAAAAGAAGCAGAACGTCGACAATGATGCACTTGGCCAAAAAGGGCGTATGCGTTTTTTCCGGAATATACGCATACGCACTTTTTGGCCAACCAAGCAAGCATGTTAAAGAAATCTGCACTACAATGAAGTCTCTCTGCCCCCCGGTCAAAAGGGCCATCTGAAAAAAGTGTAAAATCCAGAAAGGCAGCACAGGCCATGGAGAACAGGGAGCCTTGTTATGCTCATGGGTGGGATATAAATTGCCAACAGCCACTCTGCAGAAGTGTATGGTGTTTCCTGAAACACCTAAAAAACAAAGCAACGGAGCCTACGGCACTTCCACTTATGGTCCTATAGCTTAGGGAAATTAAAATAAAAAACACACAGCCACCCCAAAGTTTCAGACGGCTCTGTTTACAAGAACCTCGTCTACGGTACAAGTTAAATATCCCAGAAAGCGAAAAATGGATAAAGAAGTTGTGGTACGTACGTACAATGGAATATCACTCACCAATGAAATCTATGTCATCTGGCCCGTCGTGGCATAATGAGTGGATTCAGGTACGATGATTCTAAGAGAAATAAGTCACACAGAAAATGAAACATCATAAGTTATCTCTAATACACCGAATGTAATCTTGGCTACACATGAACTGAATTACAAAACAGAACAGGGTCTCAAATTTAGAAAACCAACTTATGTTTGCTTAAGGGGAAAGGTGAGTTGGGGTGCTGCATAAAACCAGAGATAGAAATTAGCACAGATACCATTCCATACGTCAAATATGTAATAGTCAAGACCTACACCTTGCTCAACGAAATGGGCTAAACACCCTATATTCAACGCCTAGGAATACACCTGACTAGTAAGAAGCTTCAAACCCATGGATTTATATGTCTCCATAAGAGAATCAAGCGTGTGTACAGCTGCATGAAGGTAGCAGAGAAAATCCGATAAATCCTATTATCAAAATGAATTACAAAAACAAAACACAATGACAGTGAAATAGAGAGCAATTCTTAAATAATTCATTCAGGGCTTGTGATGCAACCTGGATTTACCTCATCTACACCCAGAGCTGAGTGAGACATAAAGTTGGACACTTCGGGCTGATAGCATTGGTGAGGTTCGAAGAGCAAATGCAGACCATTTGAAGTCATACTTCATGGTACCCATTCCATGGGTCCCAACTCTCCAGGTTTAAGCGATTCTTCCTTCAGCTAAAACATGCATGGGAAACCCACAGTATGGTGCACCGTGTGACCGGGAAACGTTTTCAAATGCATCTCAGTTTTCGTCCCCTTTTACTCGGGTTCACAATTCCAGACCCTTTACTAACACTCTCCCCACTTGGAGAGTCAGTGCCTTTAACCTGCTGTTTGGCACAGTTTGCAATTTCTGCGCAAGATGAACAGGAATAGGGAGAACCAATGAGAGACTAGCTGTAGGTGTCTGCACGGGCAAATTTAACGCTCATTTCCCACCAGGAAGAGGAATTAACCAAACGCTCAGCATGCCGTGCCGGAACCAGATTAGGGCCTGAAGCAACCCTGCGAGTTTGCGGCCAGCTCACAAGAAAGCGATTTGAAGAAAGGAGCTCCGGGGCACTCTAATTCACAAACCTGCAGAGTTATAAATGACAGCTATCGTCCAAAAATATATTGAAGGAAGCCTGCGAAGAGGACTTGAAAGCGGGGCAGAATTGCAGGAAAACGATTTCAGGGGGTAGACTGGAATTGCATTTAAAGCATAGGAAAAGAGGCAGAACGTCGACAATGATGCACTTGGCCAAAAAGGGCGTATGCGTTTTTTCCTGAATATATTCAGGAAAAAACGCATACGCCCTTTTTGGCCAACCAAGCAAGCATGTTAAAGAAATCTGCACTACAATGAAGTCTCACTGCCCCCAGGTCAAAAGGGCCATCTGAAAAAAGTGTAAAATCCAGAAAGGCAGCACAGGCCATGGAGAACAGGGAGCCTTGTTATGCTGATGGGCGGGATGTAAATTGCCAACAGCCACTCTGGAGAAGTGTATGGTGTTTCCTGAAACACCTAAAAAACAAAGCAACAGAGCCTACGGCACTTCCACTTATGGTCCTATAGCTTAGGGAAATTTAAATCAAAAACACACAGCCAAGCCAAAGTTTCAGATGGCTCTGTTTACAAGAACCTCTTCTACGGTACAAGTTAAATATCCCAGAAAGCGAAAAATGGATAAAGAAGTTGTGGTACGTACGTACAATGGAATATCACTCACCAATGAAGTCTATGTCATCTGGCCCGTCGTGGCATAATGAGTGGATTCAGGTACGATGATTCTAAGTGAAATAAGTCACACAGAAAATGAAACATCATAAGATATCACTAATACACCGAATGTAATCTTGGCTACACATGAACTGAATTACAAAACAGAACAGGGTCTCAAATTTAGAAAACCAACTTATGTTTGCTTAAGGGGAAAGGTGAGTTGGGGTGCTGCATAAAACCAGAGATAGAAATTAGCACAGATACCATTCCATACGTCAAATATGTAATAGTCAAGACCTACCCCTTGCTCAACGAAATGGGCTAAACACCCTATATTCAACGCCTAGGAATACACCTGACTAGTAAGAATCTTCAAACCCATGGATTTATATGTCTCCATAAGAGAATCAATCATGTGTACAGCTGCATGAAGGCAGCAGAGAAAATCCGATAAATCCTATTATCAAAATGAATTACAAAAACAAAACACAATGACAGTGAAATAGAGAGCAATTCTTAAATAATTCATTCAGGGCTTGTGATGCAACCTGGATTTACCTCATCTAAACCCAGAGCTGAGTGAGACCTAAGGTTGGACACTTCGGGCTGATAGCATTGGTGAGGTTCGATGAGCAAATGCAGACCATTTGAAGTCATACTACATGGTACCCATTCCATGGGTCCCAACTCTCCAGGTTTAAGCGATTCTTCCTTCAGGTAAAGCATGCATGGGAAGCCCACAGTATGGTGCACCGTGTGACCGGGAAACATTTTCAAATGCATCTCAGTTTTTGTCCCCGTTTACTCGGGTTCAGAATTCCAGACCCTTTACAAACACTCTCCCCACTTGGAGAGTCAGTGCCTTTAACCTGCTGTTTGGCACAGTTTGCAATTTCTGCGCAAGAGGAATAGGAATAGGAAGAACCAATGAGAGACTAGCTGTAGGTTTCTGCACGGGCAAATTTAACGCTCATTTCCAACCAGGAAGAGGAATTAACCAAACGCTCAGCATGCCGTGCCGGAACCAGATTAGGGCCTGAAGCAATCCTGCGGGTTTGCGGCCAGCTCAAAAGAAAGCGATTTGAAGAAAGGAGCTCAGGGGCACTGTAATTCACAAACCTGCAGAGTTATAAATGACAGCTATCGTCCAAAAATATATTGAAGGAAGGCTGCGAAGAGGACTTGAAAGCGGGGCAAAATTGCAGGAAAACGATTTCAGGGGTTAGACTGGAATTGCATTTAAAGCATAGGAAAAGAGGCAGAACGTCGACAATGATGCACTTGGCCAAAAAGGGCGTATGCGTTTTTTCCGGAATATACGCATACGCCCTTTTTGGCCAACCAAGCAAGCATGTTAAAGAAATCTGCACTACAATGAAGTCTCACTGCCCCCCGGTCAAAAGAGCCATCTGAAAAAAGTGTAAAATCCAGAAATGCAGCACAGGCCATGGAGAACAGGGAGCCTTGTTATGCTCATGGGTGGGATGTAAATTGCCAACAGCCACTCTGGAGAAGTGTATGGTGTTTCCTGAAACACCTAAAAAACAAAGCAACGGAGCCTACGGCACTTCCACTTATGGTCCTATAGCTTAGGGAAATTAAAATAAAAAACACACAGCCACCCCAAAGTTTCAGACGGCTCTGTTTACAAGAACCTCGTCTACGGTACAAGTTAAATATCCCAGAAAGCGAAAAATGGATAAAGAAGTTGTGGTACGTACGTACAATGGAATATCACTCACCAATGAAATCTATGTCATCTGGCCCGTCGTGGCATAATGAGTGGATTCAGGTACGATGATTCTAAGAGAAATAAGTCACACAGAAAATGAAACATCGTAAGTTATCTCTAATACACCGAATGTAATCTTGGCTACACATGAACTGAATTACAAAACAGAACAGGGTCTCAAATTTAGAAAACCAACTTATGTTTGCTTAAGGGGAAAGGTGAGTTGGGGTGCTGCATAAAACCAGAGATAGAAATTAGCACAGACACCATTCCATACGTCAAATATGTAATAGTCAAGACCTACACCTTGCTCAACGAAATGGGCTAAACACCCTATATTCAACGCCTAGGAATACACCTGACTAGTAAGAATCTTCAAACCCATGGATTTATATGTCTCCATAAGAGAATCAAGCGTGTGTACAGCTGCATGAAGGTAGCAGAGAAAATCCGATAAATCCTATTATCAAAATGAATTACAAAAACAAAACACAATGACAGTGAAATAGAGAGCAATTCTTAAATAATTCATTCAGGGCTTGTGATGCAACCTGGATTTACCTCATCTACACCCAGAGCTGAGTGAGACATAAAGTTGGACACTTCGGGCTGATAGCATTGGTGAGGTTCGAAGAGCAAATGCAGACCATTTGAAGTCATACTGCATGGTACCCATTCCATGGGTCCCAACTCTCCAGGTTTAAGCGATTCTTCCTTCAGCTAAAACATGCATGGGAAACCCACAGTATGGTGCACCGTGTGACCGGGAAACGTTTTCAAATGCATCTCAGTTTTCGTCCCCTTTTACTCGGGTTCACAATTCCAGACCCTTTACTAACACTCTACCCACTTGGAGAGTCAGTGCCTTTAACCTGCTGTTTGGCACAGTTTGCAATTTCTGCGCAAGATGAACAGGAATAGGGAGAACCAATGAGAGACTAGCTGTAGGTGTCTGCACGGGCAAATTTAACGCTCATTTCCCACCAGGAAGAGGAATTAACCAAACGCTCAGCATGCCGTGCCGGAACCAGATTAGGGCCTGAAGCAACCCTGCGAGTTTGCGGCCAGCTCACAAGAAAGCGATTTGAAGAAAGGAGCTCCGGGGCACTCTAATTCACAAACCTGCAGAGTTATAAATGACAGCTATCGTCCAAAAATATATTGAAGGAAGCCTGCGAAGAGGACTTGAAAGCGGGGCAGAATTGCAGGAAAACGATTTCAGGGGGTAGACTGGAATTGCATTTAAAGCATAGGAAAAGAGGCAGAACGTCGACAATGATGCACTTGGCCAAAAAGGGCGTATGCGTTTTTTCCTGAATATATTCAGGAAAAAACGCATACGCCCTTTTTGGCCAACCAAGCAAGCATGTTAAAGAAATCTGCACTACAATGAAGTCTCACTGCCCCCCGGTCAAAAGGGCCATCTGAAAAAAGTGTAAAATCCAGAAATGCAGCACAGGCCATGGAGAACAGGGAGCCTTGTTATGCTGATGGGCGGGATGTAAATTGCCAACAGCCACTCTGGAGAAGTGTATGGTGTTTCCTGAAACACCTAAAAAACAAAGCAACAGAGCCTACGGCACTTCCACTTATGGTCCTATAGCTTAGGGAAATTTAAATCAAAAACACACAGCCAAGCCAAAGTTTCAGATGGCTCTGTTTACAAGAACCTCTTCTACGGTACAAGTTAAATATCCCAGAAAGCGAAAAATGGATAAAGAAGTTGTGGTACGTACGTACAATGGAATATCAGTCACCAAGGAAAGCTATGTCATCTGGCCCGTCGTGGTGTAATGAGTGGATTCAGGTACGATGATTCTAAGTGAAATAAGTCACACAGAAAATGAAACATCATAAGATATCACTAACACACCGAATGTAATCTTGGCTACACATGAACTGAATTACAAAACAGAACAGGGTCTCAAATTTAGAAAACCAACTTATGTTTGCTTAAGGGGAAAGGTGAGTTGGGGTGCTGCATAAAACCAGAGATAGAAATTAGCACAGATACCATTCCATACGTCAAATATGTAATAGTCAAGACCTACCCCTTGCTCAACGAAATGGGCTAAACACCCTATATTCAACGCCTAGGAATACACCTGACTAGTAACAATCTTCAAACCCATGGATTTATATGTCTCCATAAGAGAATCAAGCGTGTGTACAGCTGCATGAATGCAGCAGAGAAAATCCGATAAATCCTATTATCAAAATGAATTACAAAAACAAAACACAATGACAGTGAAATAGAGAGCAATTCTTAAATAATTCATTCAGGGCTTGTGATGCAACCTGGATTTACCTCATCTACACCCAGAGCTGAGTGAGACATAAAGTTGGACACTTCGGGCTGATAGCATTGGTGAGGTTCGATGAGCAAATGCAGACCATTTGAAGTCATACTGCATGGTACCCATTCCATGGGTCCCAACTCTCCAGGTTTAAGCGATTCTTCCTTCAGCTAAAACATGCATGGGAAACCCACAGTATGGTGCACCGTGTGACCGGGAAACGTTTTCAAATGCATCTCAGTTTTCGTCCCCTTTTACTCGGGTTCACAATTCCAGACCCTTTACTAACACTCTCCCCACTTGGAGAGTCAGTGCCTTTAACCTCCTGTTTGGCACAGTTTGCAATTTCTGCGCAAGATGAACAGGAATAGGGAGAACCAATGAGAGACTAGCTGTAGGTGTCTGCACGGGCAAATTTAACGCTCATTTCCCACCAGGAAGAGGAATTAACCGAAGGCTCAGCATGCTGTGCCGGAACCAGTTTAGGGCCTGAAGCAATCCTGAGGGTTTGCGGCCAGCTCCCAAGAAAGCGATTTGAAGAAAGGAGCTCCGGGGCACTGTAATTCAAAACCTGCAGTGTTGTAAATGACAGCTATCGTCCAAAAATATATTGAAGGAAGGCTGCGAAGAGGACTTGAAAGCGGGGCAGAATTTCAGGAAAACGATTTCATGGGGTAGACTGGAATTGCATTTAAAGCATAGGAAAAGAGGCAGAACGTCGACAATGATGCACTTGGCCAAAAAGAGCGTATGCGTTTTTTCCTGAATATATTCAGGAAAAAACGCATACGCTCTTTTTGGCCAACCAAGCAACCATGTTAAAGAAATCTGCACTACAATGAAGTCTCACTGCCCCCCGGTCAAAAGGGCCATCTGAAAAAAGTGTAAAATCCAGAAATGCAGCACAGGCCATGGAGAACAGGGAGCCTTGTTATGCTCATGGGTGGGATGTAAATTGCCAACAGCCACTCTGGAGAAGTGTATGGTGTTTCCTGAAACACCGAAAAAACAAAGCAACGGAGCCTACGGCACTTCCACTTATGGTCCTATAGCTTAGGGAAATTAAAATCAAAAACACACAGCCACGCCAAAGTTTCAGACGGCTCTGTTTACAAGAACCTCGTCTACGGTACAAGTTAAATATCCCAGAAAGCGAAAAATGGATAAAGAAGTTGTGGTACGTACGTACAATGGAATATCACTCACCAATGAAGTCTATGTCATCTGGCCCGTCGTGGCATAATGAGTGGATTCAGGTACGATGATTCTAAGTGAAATAAGTCACACAGAAAATGAAACATCATAAGATATCACTAATACACCGAATGTAATCTTGGCTACACATGAACTGAATTACAAAACAGAACAGGGTCTCAAATTTAGAAAACCAACTTATGTTTGCTTAAGGGGAAAGGTGAGTTGGGGTGCTGCATAAAACCAGAGATAGAAATTAGCACAGATACCATTCCATACGTCAAATATGTAATAGTCAAGACCTACCCCTTGCTCAACGAAATGGGCTAAACACCCTATATTCAACGCCTAGGAATACACCTGACTAGTAAGAATCTTCAAACCCATGGATTTATATGTCTCCATAAGAGAATCAAGCATGTGTACAGCTGCATGAAGGCAGCAGAGAAAATCCGATAAATCCTATTATCAAAATGAATTACAAAAACAAAACACAATGACAGTGAAATAGAGAGCAATTCTTAAATAATTCATTCAGGGCTTGTGATGCAACCTGGATTTACCTCATCTAAACCCAGAGCTGAGTGAGACCTAAGGTTGGACACTTCGGGCTGATAGCATTGGTGAGGTTCGATGAGCAAATGCAGACCATTTGAAGTCATACTACATGGTACCCATTCCATGGGTCCCAACTCTCCAGGTTTAAGCGATTCTTCCTTCAGGTAAAGCATGCATGGGAAGCCCACAGTATGGTGCACCGTGTGACCGGGAAACATTTTCAAATGCATCTCAGTTTTTGTCCCCGTTTACTCGGGTTCAGAATTCCAGACCCTTTACAAACACTCTCCCCACTTGGAGAGTCAGTGCCTTTAACCTGCTGTTTGGCACAGTTTGCAATTTCTGCGCAAGAGGAATAGGAATAGGAAGAACCAATGAGAGACTAGCTGTAGGTTTCTGCACGGGCAAATTTAACGCTCATTTCCAACCAGGAAGAGGAATTAACCAAACGCTCAGCATGCCGTGCCGGAACCAGATTAGGGCCTGAAGCAATCCTGCGGGTTTGCGGCCAGCTCAAAAGAAAGCGATTTGAAGAAAGGAGCTCAGGGGCACTGTAATTCACAAACCTGCAGAGTTATAAATGACAGCTATCGTCCAAAAATATATTGAAGGAAGGCTGCGAAGAGGACTTGAAAGCGGGGCAAAATTGCAGGAAAACGATTTCAGGGGTTAGACTGGAATTGCATTTAAAGCATAGGAAAAGAGGCAGAACGTCGACAATGATGCACTTGGCCAAAAAGGGCGTATGCGTTTTTTCCGGAATATACGCATACGCCCTTTTTGGCCAACCAAGCAAGCATGTTAAAGAAATCTGCACTACAATGAAGTCTCACTGCCCCCCGGTCAAAAGGGCCATCTGAAAAAAGTGTAAAATCCAGAAAGGCAGCACAGGCCATGGAGAACAGGGAGCCTTGTTATGCTCATGGGTGGGATGTAAATTGCCAACAGCCACTCTGGAGAAGTATATGGTGTTTCCTGAAACACCTAAAAAACAAAGCAACGGAGCCTACGGCACTTCCACTTATGGTCCTATAGCTTAGGGAAATTAAAATAAAAAACACACAGCCACCCCAAAGTTTCAGACGGCTCTGTTTACAAGAACCTCGTCTACGGTACAAGTTAAATATCCCAGAAAGCGAAAAATGGATAAAGAAGTTGTGGTACGTACGTACAATGGAATATCACTCACCAATGAAATCTATGTCATCTGGCCCGTCGTGGCATAATGAGTGGATTCAGGTACGATGATTCTAAGAGAAATAAGTCACACAGAAAATGAAACATCATAAGTTATCTCTAATACACCGAATGTAATCTTGGCTACACATGAACTGAATTACAAAACAGAACAGGGTCTCAAATTTAGAAAACCAACTTATGTTTGCTTAAGGGGAAAGGTGAGTTGGGGTGCTGCATAAAACCAGAGATAGAAATTAGCACAGATACCATTCCATACGTCAAATATGTAATAGTCAAGACCTACACCTTGCTCAACGAAATGGGCTAAACACCCTATATTCAACGCCTAGGAATACACCTGACTAGTAAGAATCTTCAAACCCATGGATTTATATGTCTCCATAAGAGAATCAAGCGTGTGTACAGCTGCATGAAGGTAGCAGAGAAAATCCGATAAATCCTATTATCAAAATGAATTACAAAAACAAAACACAATGACAGTGAAATAGAGAGCAATTCTTAAATAATTCATTCAGGGCTTGTGATGCAACCTGGATTTACCTCATCTAAACCCAGAGCTGAGTGAGACATAAAGTTGGACACTTCGGGCTGATAGCATTGGTGAGGTTCGAAGAGCAAACGCAGACCATTTGAAGTCATACTGCATGGTACCCATTCCATGGGTCCCAACTCTCCAGGTTTAAGCGATTCTTCCTTCAGCTAAAACATGCATGGGAAACCCACAGTATGGTGCACCGTGTGACCGGGAAACGTTTTCAAATGCATCTCAGTTTTCGTCCCCTTTTACTCGGGTTCACAATTCCAGACCCTTTACTAACACTCTACTCACTTGGAGAGTCAGTGCCTTTAATCTGCTGTTTGGCACAGTTTGCAATTCCTGCGCAAGATGAACAGGAATAGGGAGAACCAATGAGAGACTAGCTGTAGGTGTCTGCACGGGCAAATTTAACGCTCATTTCCCACCAGGAAGAGGAATTAACCAAACGCTCAGCATGCCGTGCCGGAAATAGATTAGGGCCTGAAGCAACCCTGCGAGTTTGCGGCCAGCTCACAAGAAAGCGATTTGAAGAAAGGAGCTCCGGGGCACTCTAATTCACAAACCTGCAGAGTTATAAATGACAGCTATCGTCCAAAAATATATTGAAGGAAGCCTGCGAAGAGGACTTGAAAGCGGGGCAGAATTGCAGGAAAACGATTTCAGGGGGTAGACTGGAATTGCATTTAAAGCATAGGAAAAGAGGCAGAACGTCGACAATGATGCACTTGGCCAAAAAGGGCGTATGCGTTTTTTCCTGAATATATTCAGGAAAAAACGCATACGCCCTTTTTGGCCAACCAAGCAAGCATGTTAAAGAAATCTGCACTACAATGAAGTCTCACTGCCCCCCGGTCAAAAGGGCCATCTGAAAAAAGTGTAAAATCCAGAAAGGCAGCACCGGCCATGGAGAACAGGGAGCCTTGTTATGCTGATGGGCGGGATGTAAATTGCCAACAGCCACTCTGGAGAAGTGTATGGTGTTTCCTGAAACACCTAAAAAACAAAGCAACAGAGCCTACGGCACTTCCACTTATGGTCCTATAGCTTAGGGAAATTTAAATCAAAAACACACAGCCAAGCCAAATTTTCAGATGGCTCTGTTTACAAGAACCTCTTCTACGGTACAAGTTAAATATCCCAGAGAGCGAAAAATGGATAAAGAAGTTGTGGTACGTACGTACAATGGAATATCAGTCACCAAGGAAAGCTATGTCATCTGGCCCGTCGTGGTGTAATGAGTGGATTCAGGTACGATGATTCTAAGTGAAATAAGTCACACAGAAAATGAAACATCATAAAATATCACTAACACACCGAATGTAATCTTGGCTACACATGAACTGAATTACAAAACAGAACAGGGTCTCAAATTTAGAAAACCAACTTATGTTTGCTTAAGGGGAAAGGTGAGTTGGGGTGCTGCATAAAACCAGAGATAGAAATTAGCACAGATACCATTCCATACGTCAAATATGTAATAGTCAAGACCTACCCCTTGCTCAACGAAATGGGCTAAACACCCTATATTCAACGCCTAGGAATACACCTGACTAGTAAGAATCTTCAAACCCATGGATTTATATGTCTCCATAAGAGAATCAAGCATGTGTACAGCTGCATGAAGGCAGCAGAGAAAATCCGATAAATCCTATTATCAAAATGAATTACAAAAACAAAACACAATGACAGTGAAATAGAGAACAATTCTTAAATAATTCATTCAGGGCTTGTGATGCAACCTGGATTTACCTCATCTACACCCAGAGCTGAGTGAGACATAAGTTTGGACACTTCGGGGTGATACCACTGGTGAGGTTCGATGAGCAAATGCAGACCATTTGAAGTCATACTGCATGGTACCCATTCCATGGGTCCCAACTCTCCAGGTTTAAGCGATTCTTCCTTCAGCTAAAGCATGCATGGGAAGCCCACAGTATGGTGCACCGTGTGACCAGGAAACGTTTTCAAAGGCATCTCAATTTTCGTCCCCTTTTACTCGGGTTCACAATTCCAGACCCTTTTCTAACACTCTCCAGACTTGGAGAGCCAGTGCCTTTAACCTCCTGTTTGGCACAGTTTGCAATTTCTGCGCAAGATGAACAGGAATAGGGAGAACCAATGAGAGACTAGCTGTAGGTGTCTGCACGGGCAAATTTAACGCACATTTCCCACCAGAAAGACGAATTAACCAAAGGCTCAGCATGCCGTGCCGGAACAAGATTAGGGCCTGAAGCAATCCTGCGGGTTTGCGGCCAGCTCACAAGAAAGCGATTTGAAGAAAGGAGCTCAGGGGCACTGTAATTTACAAACCTGCAGAGTTATAAATGACAGCTATCGTCCAAAAATATATTGAAGGAAGGCTGCGAAGAGGACTTGAAAGCGGGGCAGAATTGCAGGAAAACGATTTCAGGGGGTAGACTGGAATTGCATTTAAAGCATAGGAAAAGAGGCAGGACGTCGACAATGATGCACTTGGCCAAAAAGGGCGTATGCGTTTTTTCCTGAATATATTCAGGAAAAAACGCATACGCACTTTTTGGCCAACCAAGCAAGCATGTTAAAGAAATCTGCACTACAATGAAGTCTCACTGCCCCCCGGTCAAAAGGGCCATGTGAAAAAAGTGTAAAATCCAGAAATGCAGCACAGGCCATGGAGAACAGGGAGCCTTGTTATGCTGATGGGTGGGATGTAAATTGCCAACAGCCACTCTGGAGAAGTGTATGGTGTTTCCTGAAACACCTAAAAAATAAAGCAACAGAGCCTACGGCACTTCCACTTATGGTCCTATAGCTTAGGGAAATTAAAATCAAAAACACACAGCCACGCCAAAGTTTCAGACGGCTCTGTTTACAAGAACCTCGTCTGCGGTACAAGTTAAATATCCCAGAAAGCGAAAAATGGATAAAGAAGTTGTGGTACGTACGTACAATGGAATATCAGTCACCAAGGAAATCTATGTCATCTGGCCCGTCGTGGCATAATGAGTGGATTCAGGTACGATGATTCTAAGTGAAATAAGTCACACAGAAAATGAAACATCATAAGTTATCTCTAATACACCGAATGTAATCTTGGCTACACATGAACTGAATTACAAAACAGAACAGGGTCTCAAATTTAGAAAACCAACTTATGTTTGCTTAAGGGGAAAGGTGAGTTGGGGTGCTGCATAAAACCAGAGATAGAAATTAGCACAGATACCATTCCATACGTCAAATATGTAATAGTCAAGACCTACCCCTTGCTCAACGAAATGGGCTAAACACCCTATATTCAACGCCTAGGAATACACCTGACTAGTAAGAATCTTCAAACCCATGGATTTATATGTCTCCATAAGAGAATCAAGCGTGTGTACAGCTGCATGAATGCAGCAGAGAAAATCCGATAAATCCTATTATCAAAATGAATTACAAAAACAAAACACAATGACAGTGAAATAGAGAGCAATTCTTAAATAATTCATTCAGGGCTTGTGATGCAACCTGGATTTACCTCATCTACACCCAGAGCTGAGTGAGACATAAAGTTGGACACTTCGGGCTGATAGCATTGGTGAGGTTCGATGAGCAAATGCAGACCATTTGAAGTCATACTGCATGGTACCCATTCCATGGGTCCCAAATCTCCAGGTTTAAGCGATGCTTCCTTCAGCTAAAACATGCATGGGAAACCCACAGTATGGTGCACCGTGTGACCGGGAAACGTTTTCAAATGCATCTCAGTTTTCGTCCCCTTTTACTCGGGTTCACAATTCCAGACCCTTTACAAACACTCTCCCCACTTGGAGAGTCAGTGCCTTTAACCTGCTGTTTGGCACAGTTTGCAATTTCTGCGCAAGATGAACAGGAATAGGGAGAAACAATGAGAGACTAGCTGTAGTTGTCTGCACGGGCAAAATTAACGCTCATTTCAAACCAGGAAGAGGAATTAACCAAACGCTCAGCATGCCGTGCCGGAACCAGATTAGGGCCTGAAGCAATCCTGCGGGTTTGCGGCCAGCTCACAAGAAAGCGATTTGAAGAAAGGAGCTCAGGGGCACTGTAATTCACAAACCTGCAGAGTTATAAATGACAGCTATCGTCCAAAAATATATTGAAGGAAGGCTGCGAAGAGGACTTGAAAGCGGGGCAGAATTTCAGGAAAACGATTTCAGGGGGTAGACTGGAATTGCATTTAAAGCATAGGAAAAGAGGCAGAACGTCGACAATGATGCACTTGGCCAAAAAGGGCGTATGCGTTTTTTCCTGAATATATTCAGGAAAAAACGCATATGCCCTTTTTGGCCAACCAAGCAAGCATGTTAAAGAAATCTGCACTACAATGAAGTCTCACTGCCCCCCGGTCAAAAGGGCCATCTGAAAAAAGTGTAAAATCCAGAAATGCAGCACACGCCATGGAGAACAGGGAGCCTTGTTATGCTGATGGGTGGGATGTAAATTGCCAACAGCCACTCTGCAGAAATGTATGGTGTTTCCTGAAACACCTAAAAAACAAAGCAACGGAGCCTACGGCACTTCCACTTATGGTCCTATAGCTTAGGGAAATTAAAATAAAAAACACACAGCCACCCCAAAGTTTCAGACGGCTCTGTTTACAAGAACCTCGTCTACGGTACAAGTTAAATATCCCAGAAAGCGAAAAATGGATAAAGAATTTGTGGTACGTACGTACAATGGAATATCACTCACCAATGCAATCTATGTCATCTGGCCCGTCGTGGCATAATGAGTGGATTCAGGTACGATGATTCTAAGAGAAATAAGTCACACAGAAAATGAAACATCATAAGATATCACTAATACACCGAATGTAATCTTGGCTACACATGAACTGAATTACAAAACAGAACAGGGTCTCAATTTAGAAAACCAACTTATGTTTGCTTAAGGGGAAAGGTGAGTTGGGGTGCTGCATAAAACCAGAGATAGAAATTAGCACAGATACTATTCCATACGTCATATATGTAGTAGTCAAGGGGGCTTCCCTGGTGGCGCACTGGTTGAGAGACCGCCTGCCGATGCAGGGGACGCGGGTTCGTGCCCCGGTCCGAGAAGATCCCACATGCCGTGGAGCTACTGGTCCCGTCAGTCATGGCTGTTGAGCCTGCGCGTCCGGAGCCTGTGCTCCGCAACGGGAGAGGCTACAACACTGAGAGGCCCGCGTACAGCAAAAAAAAAAAAAAAAAATATGTAATAGTCAAGACCTACCCCTTGCTCAACGAAATGGACGAAACACCCCATATTCAACGCCTAGGAATACACCTGACTAGTAAGAATCTTCAAACCCATGGATTTATATGTCTCCGTAAGAGAATGAAGCGTGGGTACAGCGGCATGTATGCAGCAGAGAAAATCCGATAAATCCCATTAACAAAATGAATTACACAAACAAAACCCAAGGACAGTGAAATAGAGAGCAATTCTTAAATAATTCATTCAGGGCTTGTGATGCAACCTGGATTTACCACATCAACACCCAGAGCTGAGTGAGACATAAGGTTGGGCACTTCGGGCTGATAGCATTGGTGAGGTTCGATGAGCAAATGCAGACCCTTTGAAGTCATACAGCATGGTACCCATTCCATGGGTCCCAACTCTCCAAGTTTAAGGGATTCTTCCTTCAGCTAAAACATGCATGGGAAACCCACAGTATGGTGCACCGTGTGACTGGCAAACGTTTTCAAATACATCTCAGTTTTCGTCCCCTTTTACACGGGTTCACCATTCCAGACCCTTTACGAACACTCTCCCCACTTGGAGAGTCAGTGCCTTTAACCTCCTGTTGGGCACAGTTTGCAATTTCTGCGCAAGATGAAAAGGAATAGGGAGAACGAATGAGAGACTAGCTCTAGGTGTCTGCACGGGCAAATTTAACGCTCATTTCCCACCAGGAAGAGGAATTAACCAAAGGCTCAGCATGCCGTGCCGGAACCAGATTAGGGCCTGAGGCAATCCTGTGGGTTTGCGGCCAGCTCACAAATTGCGAGTTGAAGAAATGAGCTCAGGGGCACTGTAACTCACAAACCTGCAGAGTTATAAATGACAGCTATCGTCCAAAAATATATTGAAGGAAGGCTGCGAAGACGACTTGTAAGTGGGGCAGAATTGCAGGAGAACGATTTCAGGGGGTAGACGGGAATTGCATTTAAAGCATAGGAAAAGAGGCAGAACGTCGACAATGATGCTCTTGGCCAAAAAGTGCGTATGCGTTTTTTCCTGAATATATTCAGTAAAAAACGCATACGCACTTTTTGGCCAACCAAGCAAGCATGTTAAAGTAATCTGCTCTACAATGAAGTCTCACTGCCCCGCGGTCAGAAGGGCCATCTGAAAAAAGTGTAAAATCCAGAAAGGCAGCACAGGCCATGGAGAACAGGGAGCCTTGTTATGCTGATGGGCGGGATGTAAATTGCCAACAGCCACTCTGGAGAAGTGTATGGTGTTTCCCGGAACACCGAAAAAACAAAGCTACGGAGCCTACGGCACTTCCACTTATGGTCCTATAGCTTAGGGAAATTAAAATCAAAAACACACAGCCACCCCAAAGTGTCGGACGGCTCTGTTTACAAGAACCTCGTCTACGGTACAAGTTAAATATCCCAGAATATGAAAAATGGGTAAAGAAGTTGTGGTACGTACGTACAATGGAATATCACTCAGCAATGAAATCTATGTCATCAGGCCCGTCGCGGCATAATGAGTGGATTCAGGTACGATGATTCTAAGTGAAATAAGTCACACAGAAAATGAAACATCATAAGATATCACTAATACACGGAATGTAAACTTGGCTACACATGAACTGAATTACAAAACAGAACAGGGTCTCAAATTTAGAAAACCAACTTATGCTTGCTTAAGGGGAAAGGTGAGTTGGGGTGCTGCATAAAACCAGAGATAGAAATTAGCACAGATACCTTTCCATAAGCCAAATATGTAATAGTCAAGACCTACCCCTTGCTCAACGAAATGGACTAAACACCCCATATTCAACGCCTAGGAATACACCTGACTAGTAAGAATCTTCAAACCCATGGATTTATATGTCTCCGTAAGAGAATGATGAGTGTGTACCGCGGCATGAATGCAGCAGAGAAAATCCGATAAATCCCATTATCAAAATGAATTACACAAACAAAACCCAAGGACAGTGAAATAGAGAGCAATTCTTAAATAATTCATTCAGGGCTTGTGATGCAACCTGGATTTACCACATGTACACCCAGAGCTGAGTGAGACATAAGGTTGGGCACTTCGGGCTGATAGCATTGGTGAGGTTCGATGAGCAAATGCAGACCCTTTGAAGTCATACAGCATGGTACCCATTCCATGGGTCCCAACTCTCCAAGATTAAGGGATACTTCCTTCAGCTAAAACATGCATGGGAAACCCACAGTATGGTGCAACGTGTGACTGGCAAACGTTTTCAAATGCATCTCAGTTTTCGTCCCCTTTTACTCGGGTTCACCATTCCAGACCCTTTACGAACACTCTCCCCACTTGGAGAGTCAGTGCCTTTAACCTCCTGTTGGGCACAGTTTGCAATTTCTGCGCAAGATGAAAAGGAATAGGGAGAACCAATGAGAGACTAGCTCTAGGTGTCTGCACGGGCAAATTTAACGCTCATTTCCAACCAGGAAGAGGAATTAACCAAAGGCTCAGCATGCCGTGCAAGAACCAGATTAGGGCCTGAGGCAATCCTGTGGGTTTGCGGCCAGCTCACAAGATAGCGAGTTGAAGAAATGAGCTAAGGGGCACTGTAACTCACAAACCTGCAGAGTTATAAATGACAGCTATCGTCCAAAAATATATTGAAGGAAGGCTGTGAAGACGACTTGTAAGTGGGGCAGAATTGCAGGAAAACGATTTCAGGGGGTAGACGGGAATTGCATTTAAAGCATAGGAAAAGAGGCAGAACGTCGACAATGATGCTCTTGGCCAAAAAGGGCGTATGCGTTTTCTCCTGAATATATTCAGGAAAAAACGCATACGCCCTTTTTGGCCAACCAAGCAAGCATGTTAAAGAAATCTGCACTACAATGAAGTCTCACTGCCCCCCCGGTCAAAAGGGCCATCTGAAAAAAGTGTAAAATCCAGAAAGGCAGCACAGGCCATGGAGAACAGGGAGCCTTGTTATGCTGATGGGCGGGATGTAAATTGCCAACAGCCACCCTGGAGAAGTGTATGGTGTTTCCCGGAACACCGAAAAAACAAAGCTACGGAGCCTACGGCACTTCCACTTATTGTCCTATAGCTTAGGGAAATTAAAATCAAAAACACACAGCCACCCCAAAGTGTCGGACGGCTCTGTTTACAAGAACCTCGTCTACGGTACAAGTTAAATATCCCAGAATGTGAAAAATGGATAAAGAAGTTGTGGTACGTACGTACAATGGAATATCACTCAGCAATGAAATCTATGTCATCAGGCCCGTCGCGGCATAATGAGTGGATTCAGGTACGATGATTCTAAGTGAAATAAGTCACACAGAAAATGAAACATCATAAGATATCACTACTACACGGAATGTAAACTTGGCTACACATGAACTGAATTACAAAACAGAACAGGGTCTCAAATTTAGAAAACCAACTTATGCTTGCTTAAGGGGAAAGGTGAGTTGGGGTGCTGCATAAAACCAGAGATTGAAATTAGCACAGATACCTTTCCATAAGCCAAATATGTAATAGTCAAGTCCTACCCCTTGCTCAACGAAATGGACTAAACACCCCATATTCAACGCCTAGGAATACACCTGACTAGTAAGAATCTTCAAACCCATGGATTTATATGTCTCCGTAAGAGAATGAAGCGTGTGTACAGCGGCATGAATGCAGCAGAGAAAATCCGATAAATCCCATTATCAAAATGAATTACACAAACAAAACCCAAGGACAGTGAAATAGAGAGCAATTCTTAAATAATTCATTCAGGGCTTGTGATGCAACCTGGATTTACCACATCTACACCCAGAGCTGAGTGAGACATAAGGTTGTGCACTTCGGGCTGATAGCATTGGTGAGGTTCGATGAGCAAATGCAGACCCTTTGAAGTCATACAGCATGGTACCCATTCCATGGGTCCCAACTCTCCAAGTTTAAGGGATTCTTCCTTCAGCTAAAACATGCATGGGAAACCCACAGTATGGTGCACCGTGTGACTGGCAAACGTTTTCAAATACATCTCAGTTTTCGTCCCCTTTTACTCGGGTTCACCATTCCAGACCCTTTACGAACACTCTCCCCACTTGGAGAGTCAGTGCCTTTAACCTCCTGTTGGGCACAGTTTGCAATTTCTGCGCAAGATGAAAAGGAATAAGGAGAACGAATGAGAGACTAGCTGTAGGTGTCTGCACGGGCAAATTTAACGCTCATTTCCCACCAGGAAGAGGAATTAACCAAAGGCTCAGCATGCCGTGCTGGAACGAGATTAGGGCCTGAGGCAATCCTGTGGGTTTGCGGCCAGCTCACAAGATAGCGAGTTGAAGAAATGAGCTCAGGGGCACTGTAACTCACAAACCTGCAGAGTTATAAATGACAGCTATCGTCCAAAAATATATTGAAGGAAGGCGGCGAAGACGACTTGTAAGTGGGGCAGAATTGCAGGAGAACGATTTCAGGGGGTAGACGGGAATTGCATTTAAAGCATAGGAAAAGAGGCAGAACGTCGACAATGATGCTCTTGGCCAAAAAGGGCGTATGCGTTTTCTCCTGAATATATTCAGGAAAAAACGCATACGCCCTTTTTGGCCAACCAAGCAAGCATGTTAAAGAAATCTGCACTACAATGAAGTCTCACTGCCCCCCGGTCAAAAGGGCCATCTGAAAAAAGTGTAAAATCCAGAAAGGCAGCACAGGCCATGGAGAACAGGGAGCCTTGTTATGCTGATGGGCGGGATGTAAATTGCCAACAGCCACCCTGGAGAAGTGTATGGTGTTTCCCGGAACACCTAAGAAACAAAGCAACGGAGCCTACGGCACTTCCACTTATGGTCCTATAGCTTAGGGAAATTAAAATCAAAAACACACAGCCACCCCAAAGTGTCGGACGGCTCTGTTTACAAGAACCTCGTCTACGGTACAAGTTAAATATCCCAGAATGTGAAAAATGGATAAAGAAGTTGTTGTACGTACGTACAATGGAATATCACTCAGCAATGAAATCTATGTCATCAGGCCCGTCGCGGCATAATGAGTGGATTCAGGTACGATGATTCTAAGTGAAATAAGTCACACAGAAAATGAAACATCATAAGATATCACTACTACACGGAATGTAAACTTGGCTACACATGAACTAAATTACAAAACAGAACAGGGTCTCAAATTTAGAAAACCAACTTATGCTTGCTTAAGGGGAAAGGTGAGTTGGGGTGCTGCATAAAACCAGAGATAGAAATTAGCACAGATACCTTTCCATAAGCCAAATATGTAATAGTCAAGACCTACCCCTTGCTCAACGAAATGGACTAAACACCCCATATTCAACGCCTAGGAATACACCTGACTAGTAAGAATCTTCAAACCCATGGATTTATATGTCTCCGTAAGAGAATGAAGCGTGTGTACAGCGGCATGAATGCAGCAGAGAAAATCCGATAAATCCCATTATCAAAATGAATTACACAAACAAAACCCAAGGACAGTGAAATAGAGAGCAATTCTTAAATAATTCATTCAGGGCTTGTAATGCAACCTGGATTTACCACATGTACACCCAGAGCTGACTGAGACATAAGGTTGGGCACTTCGGGCTGATAGCATTGGTGAGGTTCGATGAGCAAATGCAGACCCTTTGAAGTCATACAGCATGGTACCCATTCCATGGGTCCCAACTCTCTAAGTTTAAGGGATTCTTCCTTCAGCTAAAACATGCATGGGAAACCCACAGTATGGTGCACCGTGAGACTGGCAAACGTTTTCAAATGCATCTCAGTTTTCGTCCCCTTTTACTCGGGTTCACCATTCCAGACCCTTTACGAACACTCTCCCCACTTGGAGAGTCAGTGCCTTTAACCTCCTCTTGGGCACAGTTTGCAATTTCTGCGCAAGATGAAAAGGAATAGGGAGAACGAATGAGAGACTAGCTGTAGGTGTCTGCACGGGCAAATTTAACGCTCATTTCCCACCAGGAAGAGGAATGAACCAAAGGCTCAGCATGCTGTTCCAGAAGCAGATTAGGGCCTGAGGCAATCCTGTGGGTTTGCGGCCAGCTCACAAGATAGCGAGTTGAAGAAATGAGCTCAGGGGCACTGTAACTCACAAACCTGCAGAGTTATAAATGACAGCTATCGTCCAAAAATATATTGAAGGAAGGCTGTGAAGACGACTTGTAAGTGGGGCAGAATCGCAGGAAAACGATTTCAGGGGGTAGACGGGAATTGCATTTAAAGCATAGGAAAAGAGGCAGAACGTCGACAATGATGCTCTTGGCCAAAAAGGGCGTATGCGTTTTCTCCTGAATATATTCAGGAAAAAACGCATACGCCCTTTTTGGCCAACCAAGCAAGCATGTTAAAGAAATCTGCACTACAATGAAGTCTCACTGCCCCCCGGTCAAAAGGGCCATCTGAAAAAAGTGTAAAATCCAGAAAGGCAGCACAGGCCATGGAGAACAGGGAGCCTTGTTATGCTGATGGGCGGGATGTAAATTGCCAACAGCCACCCTGGAGAAGTGTATGGTGTTTCCCGGAACACCGAAAAAACAAAGCAACGGAGCCTACGGCACTTCCACTTATGGTCCTATAGCTTAGGGAAATTAAAATCAAAAACACACAGCCACCCCAAAGTGTCGGACGGCTCTGTTTACAAGAACCTCGTCTACGGTACAAGTTAAATATCCCAGAATGTGAAAAATGGATAAAGAAGTTGTTGTACGTACGTACAATGGAATATCACTCAGCAATGAAATCTATGTCATCAGGCCCGTCGCGGCATAATGAGTGGATTCAGGTACGATGATTCTAAGTGAAATAAGTCACACAGAAAATGAAACATCATAAGATATCACTACTACACGGAATGTAAACTTGGCTACACATGAACTAAATTACAAAACAGAACAGGGTCTCAAATTTAGAAAACCAACTTATGCTTGCTTAAGGGGAAAGGTGAGTTGGGGTGCTGCATAAAACCAGAGATAGAAATTAGCACAGATACCTTTCCATAAGCCAAATATGTAATAGTCAAGACCTACCCCTTGCTCAACGAAATGGACTAAACACCCCATATTCAACGCCTAGGAATACACCTGACTAGTAAGAATCTTCAAACCCATGGATTTATATGTCTCCGTAAGAGAATGAAGCGTGTGTACAGCGGCATGAATGCAGCAGAGAAAATCCGATAAATCCCATTATCAAAATGAATTACACAAACAAAACCCAAGGACAGTGAAATAGAGAGCAATTCTTAAATAATTCATTCAGGGCTTGTAATGCAACCTGGATTTACCACATGTACACCCAGAGCTGACTGAGACATAAGGTTGGGCACTTCGGGCTGATAGCATTGGTGAGGTTCGATGAGCAAATGCAGACCCTTTGAAGTCATACAGCATGGTACCCATTCCATGGGTCCCAACTCTCTAAGTTTAAGGGATTCTTCCTTCAGCTAAAACATGCATGGGAAACCCACAGTATGGTGCACCGTGAGACTGGCAAACGTTTTCAAATGCATCTCAGTTTTCGTCCCCTTTTACTCGGGTTCACCATTCCAGACCCTTTACGAACACTCTCCCCACTTGGAGAGTCAGTGCCTTTAACCTCCTCTTGGGCACAGTTTGCAATTTCTGCGCAAGATGAAAAGGAATAGGGAGAACGAATGAGAGACTAGCTGTAGGTGTCTGCACGGGCAAATTTAACGCTCATTTCCCACCAGGAAGAGGAATTAACCAAAGGCTCAGCATGCCCTGCTGGAACCAGATAAGGGCCTGAAGCAATCCTGCGGGTTTGCGGCCAGCTCACAAGTTAGCGAGATGAAGAAAGGAGCTCAGGGGCACTGTAACTCACAAACCTGCAGAGTTATAAATGACAGCTATCGTCCAAAAATATATTGAAGTATGTCTGCGAAGAGGACTTAGAATTTGGGCAGAAATTCAGGAAAACGATTTCAGGGGATAGACAGGAGTTGCACTTAAAGCCTAGGAAAAGACGGAGAACAGCGACAATGATGCACTTGGCCAAAAAGGGCGTATGCGTTTTTTCCTGAATATAATCAGGAAAAAACGCATACGCCCTTTTTGGCCAACCAAGCAAGCGTGTAAAGAAATCTGCACTAAAATGAAGTCTCTCTGCCCCCCGGTCAAAAGGGCCATCTGAAAAAAGTGTAAAATCCAGAAAGGCAGGACAGGCCATGGAGAAGAGGGAGCATTGTTATCCTGATGGTCGGCATGTGAATTGCCAACAGCCACTCTGGAGAAGTGTATGGTATTTCCTGAAACACATAAGAAACAAAGCAACACAGCCTATGGCACTTCCACTTATGGTCCTATAGCTTAGGGAAATTAAAATCAAAACCACACAGGCACCCCAAAGTTTGGAACGGCTCTGTTTACAAGAACCTCTTGTACGGTACAAGTTAAATATCCCAGAGGGCGAAAAATGGATAAAGAAGTTGTGGTTCTTACGTACAATGGAATATCACTCAGCAATGAAATCTATGTCATCAGGCCTGTCGCGGCATAATGAGTGGATTCAGGTACGATGATTCTACGTGCAATAGGTCACACAGAAAAAGAAACATCATAAGATATCACTAATACACGGAATGTAAACTTGGCTACACATGAAATGAATTACAAAACAGAACAGTGTCTCAAATTTAGAAAACCAACTTATGCTTGCTTTTTGGGAAAGGTGAGTTCGGGTGCTGCATAAAAACAGAGATTGAAATTCGCACTGATACCGTTCCATAAGCCAAATATGTAATAGACAAGACCTACTGCTTGCTCAACGAAATGGGCTTAACACCCCATATTCAACGCCTAGGAATATACCTGCCTAGCAAGAATCTTAAAACCCATGGATTTATATGTGTCCATAAGAGAATCCAGCGTGTGTTCAGTGGCCTAAAGGCAACAGTGAAAATCCGATAAATCACATTATCAAAATAAATTTCAAAAACAAAACACAATGACAGTGAAATAGAGAGCAATTCTTAAATAATTCACTCAGGGCTTCTGATGCAACCTGGATTTACCACATGTACACCCAGTGCTGGGGAGACATAAGGCCGGACACTTCGCCCTGATAGTATTGTTGAGGTTCGGTGAGCAATTGCAGACCCTTTGAAGTCATACTGCATGGTACCCATTCCAAGGGTCCCAACTCTCCAGGTTTAAGGGATTCTTCCTTCCGCTACATCATGTATGGGAAACCCAGAGTATGGTCCACCATGTGATTGGGAAACGTTTTCAAATGCATCTCAGTTTTCGTCCCTTTATACTCGGGTTCACCATTCCAGATGCTTAACTAACACTCTCCCCACTTGGAGAGTCAGTGCCTTTAACCTCCTGTTTGTCACAGTTTGCAATTTCTGCGCAAGATGAACAGGAATAGGGAGAACCAATGAGAGACTAGCTGTAGGTGTCTGCACGGGCAATTTAATGCTCATTTCTCACCAGGAAGTGGAATTAACCAAAGGCTCAGAATGCCGTGCCGGAACCAGATTAGGGCCTGAAGCAATACTGCGGGTGTGCAGGCAGCTCACAAGATAGCGAGTTGAACAAAGGAGCTCAGGGGCACTGTAATTCACAAACCTGCAGAGTTATAAATGACAGCTATCGTCCAAAAATATATTGAAGGAAGGCTGCGAAGAGGACTTGAAAGCGGGGCAGAATTCCAGGAAAACGATTTCAGGAGGTAGACGGGAAATGCACTGAAAGCATAGGAGAAGAGGCAGAACCTCAACAATGATGCACTTGTTCAAAAAGTGCATATGCGTTTTTTCCAAGGCCCTCCTTAAAGAGGGTAGGGGGCTCCCAGCATGCTTCAGTGGCCAACAGAGGGCCCACATCGCCAAGGTGACGTGAGCCAGCCAGGCAGGAGTGACCTCACATCAGAGGGCCCACCTCACAGAAGGGTAAGGGACCCAGCCATTATCAGACTCTCACCAGAGGGCCCACATCAGCAAGGGGCTGGGAACCAGGCAGGAGTGTCTTCACACCCGTGGGGCCACATCATCGCAAGTTGAGGTACCCAGCACATGTGGCCTCAAACCAGAGGACCCACATCTCCATGGGTCTCGGAGCGAGGCAGGCAGGATGAACCTCAAAACACGTGGCCCATTGTATAAAAAAGGTGAGGAATCCAGCAGTTGGAACATCCCAGCAGGCGGCCCAGAGCACCGAGGCTATGGGATCCAGGCAATGATGAACTCACAACAGAGGGCCCTCATCATGAAACTGTGAGCAACCTAGCCATTGTGACCTCAGAGCACAAGGCCCACATCCCCATGGGGAAGCGAACCAAGCAGGAGTGTCATCGCACCAGTGGGCACACATCAGAAAATGTGGGGAGCCCAGCAGTTAGGGCCTGATGCCAGAGGGCCCTCATCACCGAGGAGAGGAGGCTACCAGCAGGCTCCAACTGCTACAAGAGGGCCAACGTCGCCAATGCGGGGTGTGCCAGCCAGGCAGGAGTGACCTCAGAGCAGAGGGCCAACCTCAAAAAAGTGTGAGGAACCCAAAGAGGATTAGACTCTCACCAGAGGGCCCACATCACCAAGAGGATCAGAACCAGGCAGAACTGTCTTCACACCAGGGTGACCACATCATAGAAAGGTGAGGAACCCAGCACATGTGGCCTAAACCAGAAGACCCACATCTCCAAGGGGCTCGGAGTGAGGCATGCAGGAGTAGCCTCACAACACAGGGCCCATAGAATAAAAAAGCTGAGGAATCCTGCAGTGGGAACCTCCCAGCAGGCGGCCCAGAGCACCGAGTCTATGCGATCCAGGCTGCAGTGAACTCACAGCAGAGGGCCCATATCATGAAACTGTGAGCAACCCAGCCATTGGGACCTCACAGCAGAAGGCCCACATCCCCATGGGGTTGGGAACATGGCAAGAGTGTCCTCGCACCACTTAGCACGTATCAGAAAAAGTGGGTACCCAGCAGTTACGGCCTGACGCTAGAGAGCCCTCATCACTGAGGGGAGGTGGCTCCCAGCAGGCTCCAACTGCCACAAGAGGGCCGATGTCACCAAGGCGGGGTGTGTCAGCCAGTCAGTAGTGACCTCACAGCAGAGGGCCCACCTCACAGAAGGGTGAGGAACCCAGCCAGGATCAGACTCTCACCAGAGGGCCCACATCACCAAGGGGATAGAAACCAGGCAGGAGTGTCCTCACACCAGTGGGGCCACATCATCGAAAGGTGAGGGACCCAGCACACGTGGCCTCAAACAAGAGGACACACATCACCAAGGGGCTGGGAGTGAGTCAGGCAGGAGGAGTCTCCAAACAGAGGGCCCATAGAAGAGAAAAGGTGAGGAATCCCGCAGTTGGAACCTCCCCGCAGGCGGCCAGGAGCAGCGAGGCTATGGGATCCAGGCCGGAGTGAACTCACACCAGAGGGCCCTCATCATGAAACTGAGCCACCCACCGTTGGGACCTCAGAGCAGAAGGCCCATATTCCCATGGGGTTGGAAACCTGGCAGGAGTGTACTCACACCACAGGGCGCACATCAGAAAATTTTGGGAGCCCAGGAGTTAGAGCCTGACGCCAGAGGGCCCTCATTACCGAGGGGAGGAGACTCCCAGCAGGCACCAACTCCCAACTGAGGGCCCACGTCGCCAAGGTGACGTGTGCCAGTCAGGCAGGAGTGACCTCACAGCAGAGGGCCTACCTCACAGAAGGGTGAGGAAACCAGCCAGGATAAGACTCTCACCAGAGAGCCCACATCACCAAGGGGACCGGAACAAGGCAGGAGTGTCCTCACACCAGTGTGGCCACATTATAGAAAGGTGACGAACCCAGCACATGTGGCCTAAACCAGAGGACCCACATTTCCAAGGTGCTCCGAGTGAGGCAGGCAGGAGTAGCCTAACAACACAGGGCCCACAGAATAAAAAATGTGAGGAATCCAGCAGTTGGAACCCCCCAGCAGGTGGCCCAGAGTACGGAGCCTATGTGATCCAGGCCACAGTGAACTCACAGCAGAGGGCTCACATCATGACACTGTGAGCAACCCAGCTGGTGGGACCTCAGAGCAGAAGGCCCACATCCCCATGGGGATGGGAACGTGGCAGGAGTGTACTCGCACGACAGGGCACATATCAGAAAATTTTGGGAGCCCATGAGTTAGGGCCTGACGCCAGAGGGCCCTCATTACCGAGGGGAGGAGACTCCCAGCAGGCACCAACTCCCAACTGAGGACCCACATCGCCAAGGTGATGTGTGCCAGCCAGGCAGGAGTGACCTCACAGCAGAGGGCCCACCTCCCAGAAGGGTGAGGAATCCAGCCAGGATCAGACTCTCACCAGAGGGCCCCCATCACCAAGGGGATGGGAACCAGGCAGGAGTGTCCTCACACCAGTGGGGCCACATCAATAAAGGTGAGGAAACCGGCACATGTGGCCTCAAACCAGAGGACCCACATCACAAAGGGGCTGGGAGTGAGTCAGGAAGGAGGAGCATGAAAACACAGGACCCAAAGAATAAAAATGGTAAGGAATCCAGCAGTAGGAACCTCCCAGCAGGCGGCTCAGAGCACAGAGTCTATGGGATCTAGGCCTGAGTGAACTAACACCAGAGAGCCAACATCCTGAAACTGTGAACAACACAGGTGTTGGGACCATAGAGCAGAAGGCACATGGGGATGGGAACCTGGCAGGAGTGCCCTCACACCACTTAGCACGTATCAGAAAATGTGGGTAACCAGCAGTTAGGGCCTGATGCCAGAGGGTCTCATCACTGAGGGGAGGAGGCTCCCAGCGGGCTCCAACTGCCACCAGAGGGCCGACGTCGCCAAGGCGGGGTGTGTCAGCCAGGCAGGAGTGACCTCAGAGAAGAGGGCCCACCTCACAGAAGTGTGAGGAGCCCAACCAGGATCTGACTCTCACTGGAGGGCTCACATCACCAAGGGGATGGGAACCAGGCAGGAGTGTCCGCACACCAGTGGGGCCACATCTGCGAAAGGTGAGGAACCCAGCACATGTGGCCTCAAACCAGAGGACACACATCACCAAGGGGCTGGGAGTGAGGCAGGTGTCTGGAGGGGCACATTTAACTCTAATTTCCCACCAGGAAGAGGAATTAACCAAAGGCTCAGAGTGCCGTGCGGGACCCTGATTACGGCCTGAAGCAAACCTGCGGTTCTGTGGCCAGCTTTCAAGGAAACGAGTTAAGAAAGGAAATCACAGGCACTGTAATTCACAAACCTGCAGAGTTGTAAATGACAGCTATTGGCAAAAATATATTGAAGTAAGTCTGCACAGAGGACTTGAAAACGAGGCAGAATTGCAGGAATCATATTTCAGGAGGTAGATTGGAATTGCATTTAAAGCATGTGAAAAGCGGCAGATCTTTGACAGTGATGCACTTGGACAAAAAGTGCGTATACATTTTTTCCTGAATATATTCAGGAAAAAACGCATATGCCCTTTGTGGCCAACCAAGAATTCGAGCAATGGAAATCCGCACTACAATGAACTCTCATTTCCCATTCGTCAAAAGAGCCATCTGAAAAAAGTGTAAAACCCAGAAACACAGGACAGGCCATGGAGAACAGGGAGCCTTGTTATTCTGATGGACGGGATGTAAATTGCCAACAGACACTCTGGTGATGTTTATAGTGTATGCTGAAACATCTAAAAAACAAAGCTACAGAGCCTAGGGCACTTCCACTTTTGGCCCTATAGCTTAGGAAAATTAAAATCAACAAGACACAGCCAACACAATATCCAGGGCTGCTGTGTTTACAAGAACCTTGAGTCCAGTACAAATTAAATATCCCAGAAAGAAAAAAATGGATAAAGGAGTTGTCCTACTTACGTACAACGGAATATCACTCAGCAATGAAATCAATGTCATCAGGCCTGTAGCAGCAAATTGAGTGGATTTAAGTATGATGATTCTAAGAGAAATATGTCACACAGAGAAACATAATTATCATAAGATATCACAAATAGAGGGAGTGTAAACTTGGCTACACATAAACTGAATTACAAAACCGAGCAGAGTCTCACATTTAGATAAAAACTTATGCTTGCTTAACGGGAAAGTTGAGTTGGGGTGCTGTATAAAACCAGAGATTGAAATGAGCACACATACCGTTCCATAAGCCAAATATGTAATAGACAAGACCTACTCTTTGCTCAACGAAATAGACTAATCCATGGTGTATCACCTCACACCTGTTAGAATGGGCATCATCAGAAAATCTACAAACAACAAATGCTGGAAAGGGTGCGGAGATAAGGAAACCTCTTCCACTATTGTTGGGAATGTAAATTGATGCAGTCACTGTGGAGAACATTATGGAGTTTCTTATAAAACTAAGAATAGAATTACCATATAATACAGCAATCCCACTACTGGGCATATACCCAGACAAAACCATAAAACGAAAAGAGACATTCACCGCAATGTTCATTGCATCACTATTTACAATATCCAGGTAATGGAAGCAACCTAAATGCCCACAGACAGACGAATGCATAAAGATGAGGTACATATATAAAATGGAATATTACTAAGCCATAAAAAGGAATGAAATTGGGTCATTTGTAGAGACGTTGATGGATCTAGAGACTGTCATACAGAGTGAAGTAAGTCAGAAAGAGAAAAACAAATCCTGTATATAAATGCATATATGTGGAACCTAGAAAAGTTGTACAGATGAAGCGTTTTGCAAGGCAGAAATAGAGCAACAGATGTAGACAACAAACGTATGGACACCAAGGGGGGAAAGCTGTTAGGGGGGTGGTGGTGGGAGGAGTTGAGAGATTGGGATTGGCATGTATACATTTCTATGTATAAAATAGGTAACCAAAAAGAACCTGCTGTATAAAAAAATAAAATAAAATTCAAAATTACAAAAAGTAAAACAGAAAAAATATTCTTCCCTTCACATACATGTATTTATATGAATAAATTATTTCCATGCTTATATCTGTAAATACAAAAAAGAGGAATAAAATCTACCTTGAACCAAAAACGAAAAAAAGAAAAAAAAACAGAACCCACCAGTTACACAGAGGAAAACCGTATCAGGGCCCTTGCTCCAGTTGTAAACAATTCTGAAGTTGGTCAGTGGTGGGGAATCATCTCCCATTCAGCCAGCATGCCCCACGCAACAAGCGTCCTCATTGCAAAGCTGGGGGCCCGTGCCGAGGCATCTGTGAGTAAACGTGGGCCGAGCCCCAGGCCAGCTGCTGCAGAAATGTTCCCACCCTTCCCAGGTAAAACACCTGAATATGTACAAGGACTTGAAAGCCTAGAGGAAGGGCCATGGAGCCACATGAGCGACAGCATGCCAGCCGACTTGGTGCCTGCAGGCCAGACAGGATGGTCCTGGCCCTGGGTGCTCTTCTGGAAGCTTTCCATTTCCCTGCCTGAGATACCCCTCCTGTCCCAGCCCCCACTGCTTTCTTCCTTACTCACCTCTGCCCAGGGAGAAATTCCAGCGGCAGGTATGGGTGGCACATCCTCTTCTTTAGCAGGTGGCATCTTGGCAACTGCTGCAGAAAGTCCAGCAGAGCCCCACTCACACTGGGCAACCCACAAAGCCGTGGCCTCTCACTCCCTCCCACCAGTCCAGCCCCGAGACTGCTGACAGGGCAGAAAATGGCGTCAGGCACAGCTGCAGGTGCTCTTGCTGCCTGGAGCGGTGTTTATATTGATCTCAACCCAGGCACACCTGGGGAGGTCTGGCCGGCACGGTCGGGCTTCCCAGGCCAGCCAATAATCACCCCTCAGGGGCTCACAGTTGCAGAAACTGGAACTTGCTGAATCGGCCAGGTCCAAGGAACAGGTGTGGGCTCCTGAGAGTCAGGATAGACAAGGGGCTGCAGCTCTGGCTTGTTTTCTAATTATATTATCTGGCCCATGAGTGGGAGACAACTTCAAGAAAACCCTCTCCTAATGAGAGGAACCCAGGAGTCAGGGAGAGGAGGGGTGGGTGGTGGGTGGAGACAGAGGCCTGGTGCCCCGGGTGCAGTGGAAGTCTCTGGAAGACCAGGTGGAGGGAGGCCACACAGAGTGATGCCCAGGGTCACAGACCTGTCGGAGCTGCTGTTTGTTAGTTCAAGTCCTGCTCTGAGGTGCTCTGTGTCAGATCTGAGTGACAGGTGAGCTGGGAGTGCTCTGCAATGAGGGCGATGTGCATGGCTCCTGTGTGCCCAGCCCTGCCACGGTACCTGAAAGGGTTGCTCTGTATCCTGGGAGGGGCCTGACCACGAGAGCCCCGTGGGCTGGGGTGGGGGTGGGGTACCTGCCCAGGTGAGCTCCATATCCTGGGATTGGCCTGACCTCGAGAGCCCCATGGGCTGCTGGAGTCCTGGTAAAAGATGTCAGGACAGTCAGTGAAGCCACCGAGGATATACCTCCAGTAGTTCCTAAACCCTACACCCTGCTGGTCATTCTACTAACCACCAGGACATGGTATTCTGTATTAGTCTTCAATGAAGCCTTCTTTTGTATTCTATTAGTCCCAGAGTCACAAGAAATTTTGGCTTGTGAGTGGCAGGACTCAACATACAACTAAAACAATACTTCCGGGCCGTCTTGCCCCAAGGGTTCAAAAATTCCCACACCATCTTTGGGGAAAGCTCAGCTAAAGACCTAAAAGTTCTACCTCTGGAAAAGGAAACACTCCTTCAATATGCAGACGACATTCTGATCGCCAGCCCTACTAAGGAGACCTCTGAACTACCAAGCCAATAAAGGATACAAGTTGTCCAAGAAAAAGCTCAAATATCACAGACTATGGTGACCTGCGTGGGCTGCATTCTCACAGAAGGTCGGAGAAGCCCATCCCAGGAAAGGGAAGAAACAATTTACAGCCTTACCCATTTCTAAAACTAGAAGACAGCTTAGGGGTTCCTGGGGAGGCCAGGGTTTTCTGCTTCTGGATCCCTAACTACAGTCTACTAGCTGGGCCTCTATATGAAACACTGAAAGAAAAAGATGATGATCCTTTTGAATAGAATCCAGAAGTGGCCTTTCAAGAATGGAAAGAGCAGTCAATTCAGACCCTTGCCCTGGAACTCCCTAATTTAGCTAAACCCTTTGACCTTTACATTCCTAGTGAAATTTGAAGGGCCATTGGAGTATTAGTGCAAAACCTGGGACCACTTGAAATGGAACAATGCAAGAATGCCATCCAGGTAGGATAAACTACGGTCACCAAGGGGCTTGGCCCACCGCCACATCTGGCCAAGATACTGGCAGTATCTGAAAACCTGGAAATCAGCAGCCCAAAAGGCCACCTCCCTCCTAAGGGAAAAGGACCCCACGTGGTGATCCTAACCCCCAACCATGCCCTGAAGTTGCAGGGTTTGCTCCGTGGGCACACTGACCTTGAGTGAGGAGGTCCTCCAACTCCAACCTCCAGAGAGATAACTGGGGCAAAGGGCACCATGACGACTCGTGTGACCATCACTTGACCTGGAGTTTCTCTCATAAAACAACAAGAGTGTGTCCCAAAAGAGTAGACTACTGCTTGCAGGACTTACTGCACCCAGAGGGGAGGTAATAATCTTGGCAGGGGAACCGTATATCACGCTGTCACCATAGAAAAGCCTACAGACACTGTGATGATGGTGGCCAATAAGACCGGCTGGACTCCTGTTTACTTCAAAAGGCTGTTGACTCAGTGGCCATCATGGTCCTTCATCACCACTGACCCTGGACTGTCTGGGAGTTGAGCAGTCAGGGTGCTGACACCTGGTGCTGTTTTTACGTTAATTCAGGGGCCTAACTGAAGAAAACACAGACTACTGGTCAGAGCATCTAGGCTGGCAGAAACGGTCAGCCTAAGGTGGCCGAACAAATGTGGGGCGGGGTGAAACTGGACCTCACAGCGTCACTGCACATCTCCTTCCTGGACCCTTAAAGGTCATTAGAATCTATAACACTACCAATACTTGTGCTCAGGCGGAGGAGCAGGGAGGCAGGAGGCCTGCGGACAATCAACGTCACCTGGAGGCTGCTGGGGAGAAGTTCAGACCCTCTCCCACAGGTATGAGGGCTCCTAACTCAGCACTCAGCAGTTACAGATGAAGGGTCTGCACCCTCAGCACTCTAAGAATGAGGAAGGGGACAAAATGCAGAAGAGGGGTTTGTCCCAGGCAAAGCCCCTTAAAAATCCCTGGGAGATAAAAATAGAATCTGGGCAATAAAATAAAGTCTAACCTTTTTTATCCTTTGTGCTTTGTCTAATTTCACGTGCTCCTAGGGTCCCGCATACAGAGGTTCAACAGCCGGCACTTCAGACCAGATTTCCTAGTGCAGAATGGCTGGGTCGACACTTCAGCTCCTGGAGCACAGTGCAGACTCCGCGATATAGAGCCTGAGCTGCAGCCAACCGGGCCCTCGAGAGCTCCGCCCCCTCCCTCCCACTGACTCTGACAGGATCTCTACACAGCAGCCCAGCCCACAGCCCACGGGGTAGCACATGCTCTCACCTCTCCATTCTCTGATCAAAATATAAAGTTTCCTTTGCTTCTGAACCAAACTCAGTCTCGATCTGTTGGCTCCAATGACACTGGGCAGGGGGACACTTGTTGGGGTCCACTCTGGAGGATCAGTAACAGAAATTGAGAACATTGTAACTTCAATGAACAGATGTGTGAGCCAAACTGTAATTAACATAGAACAGTGTATAAGGCTCGGGTAAAATAAGATGTTTCTAACACTTCCATTTGATATTTCCATCACTTTATTATAAGCAAGTTCAGTGAAAGGTTTGTCTTATTTGTCAGGTCAATATTAGAGAAACGAAATGATTTCTTTCCAAGGATGTACATCTAATAATCTTGGTTAAAGCTTCAATCTTGTTTTAAATGCTTTTCCATTGAAAATGATACCTCTCTTTCAGCTCCCCCATTTCTGAGAAGTATAAAATCTTATAATTTATTATTACCAAAGTGGAAAGGTGGGAGGAGGGATAAATTAACAGTTTGGGATTAACACATACACACTGCTATGTATAAAATAGATCGTCAACAAGGAACTACTCTATAGCACAGGGAACTACACTCAATATTTTGCAATAACCTATAAGGGGAAATAATCTGAAAAAGAATAGATATTTTTATTGACATCATCTATCAATGACAGTTAAAATGGAACCTAAGGGAAGCCGGTGGTCAGTGCTTCTGACCCTGAAGACTTCAATCATCTAAAGTTTGGACTCTGCCTACTTCCCAAGGCCCTTAATGAACCTATGTGTAGCCGTAGCTTAAAAAATTCCCCAGTTTGGGTTGTGGAGAGACAGTGATTTTGAAAAAGCCCTGGTGTTCTCCTCACATGAATGGGACACTTCCTACAGCTAAAATATGCCTGTCACACCCAGAAGATGGTATACCGTCTGATCGGGAAGAGTTTGGAAAAGGCATCTCATCTCCTCATCTCCTGGTGCTCGGGTTCACCCCTCCAGCGTCTTTACGAACAGTCTTCCCACTTGGAGATGTCAGCACTGTCAACATCCTGTTGCATACAGTTTGGAATTTGTCCAGAGAATGAAGCAGAAGGAGGAGGAACAATGAGAGACAAGTCCTAGGTGTTCGGACAGGCACATGTCACTCTAATTTCCAATCAGGAAGACGAATTGACTAAAAGCTAGGGTTGCCCATGGAAACAGAATAGGGCTTGAGGAAATCCCGCTGCTTTGTGGCCAGTTCCCATAAACACAAGTTGAAAAATGGAACTCAGGGCCGCTAAAATTCACGAAACTGCAGAGTTGAAAATATCTCTCACTGAAAAATGTCTTGAGGAAAGTCAGAGAAAAGGACTTGTAAGCAACGGAGAATGGCAGGAAAGGGATTGGAAGAGGTAGAAAGGACTCGCCATTAAGCACAAGAAAAGGGGCTGAACATTGCCAACATTGCAGTTGGCCAAAAAGGGTGTATGCGTCTTTTTCTGTATATATTCAAGAAAAGGGCATACACTTTTTTAGCCAACCAAACAGGTGGGCACTGGAAATCAGTACTACAAAACATATCACTTCGCATCAGTCAGAAGAGCCTTCCTCATAAAGTGTAAACACCAGAAATGCAGGACAGGGCAAGGAGAAAAGGGAGCCCTGTGAGGCTTATAGTGGAAATGTATATTGCCAACGGTCACTCTTGAGAAGTGTATTGTGTTTACTAAAGCATCTAAAAAATGAGCTACAGAGCACAGGGCACTTGCACTCATGGACGTATATCTTGGGAAAGACAAAAATGGAGAGGACACAGGCACCCCAATGTTTACCGCCTCTCTGTTTCAAAGGTCCTCGACTAGGATATAATTTATATGTCTCTGGAGGGAAAAAATGGATAGAGGTGTGGCACTTATATAGAGTGGAATATTACTCAGAATGAAAATCAGTGAAATATGGCCAGTTGTAACAACCCCAGAGTAGTTACGTATGATCATTCAAAGTCACATAATTCAAAAAGAAAAAGACATACGATATTACTAATACATGGAATGTAAACGTGGCTACAAAGTACCTGAATTACAAAACAGAATGGGGTCTCAAATTTAGAAGACCAACTTATGTTTGCTTAAGGAAAAAGGAGAGTTGGGGAGCTGCATAAAACCAGAGATTGAAATTAGCACAGATACCGTTCGATAAGCCAAATATGTAATAAAAAAAACCTACACCCTGGTCAACGAAATGGACTCAACACGCCATATTCAACACCTACGAATACACCTGACTAGTAAGAATCTTCAAACCCATGGATTTATGTCTCCGTAAGAGAATGAAGCGTGTGTACAGCGGCATGAACGCAGCAGAGAAAATCCGATAAATCCCATTATCAAAATGAATTACACAAATAAAACCCAAGGACAGTGAAATAGAGAGCAATTCTTAAATACTTCATTCAGGGCTTGTGATGCAACCTGGATTTACCACATCTACACACAGAGCTGAGTGAGACATAAGGTTGGGCACTTTGGGCTGATAGCATTGGTGAGGTTCGATGAGCAAATGCAGACCCTTTGAAGTCATACTGCATGGTACCCATTCCATGGTTCCCACCTCTCCAGATTTAAGGGATTCTTCCTTCAGCTAAAACATGCATGGGAAACCCACAGTATGGTGCACCGTGTGACCGACAAACGTTTTCAAATGCATCTCAGTTTTCGTCCTCTTTTACTCGGGTTCACCATTCCAGACCCTTTACGAACACTCTCCCCACTTGGAGAGTCAGTGCCTTTAACCTCCTGTTGGGCACAGTTTGCAATTTCTGCGCAAGATGAAAAGGAATAGGGAGAAGCAATGAGAGACTAGCTCTAGGTGTCTGCACGGGCAAATTTAATGCTCATTTCCCACCAGGAAGAGGAATTAACCAAAGGCTCAGCATGCCGTGCCGGAACCAGATTAGGGCCTGAAGCAATCCTGTGGGTTTGCCGCCAGCTCACAAGATAGCGAGTTGAAGAAAGGAGCTCAGGGGCACTGTAACTCACAAACCTGCAGAGTTATAAATGACAGCTATCGTCCAAAAATATATTGAAGGAAGGCTGCGAAGACGACTTGTAATCGGGACAGATTTGCAGGAAAACGATTTCAGGGGGTAGACGGGAATTGCATTTAAAGCATAGGAAAAGAGGCAGAACGTCGACAATGATGCTCTTGGCCAAAAAGGGCGTATGCGTTTTTTCCTGAATATATTCAGGAAAAAACGCATACGCCCTTTTTGGCCAACCAAGCAAGCATGTTAAAGAAATCTGCACTACAATGAAGTCTCACTGCCCCCCGGTCAAAAGGGCCATCTGAAAAAAGTGTAAAATCCAGAAAGGCAGCAAGGCCATGGAGAACAGCGAGCCTTGTTATGCTGATGGGCGGGATGTAAATTGCCAACAGCCACTCTGGAGAAGTGTATGGTGTTTCCCGGAACATCTAAAAAACAAAGCAACGGAGCCTACGGCACTTCCCCTTATGGTCCTATAGCTTAGGAAAATTAAAATCAAAAACACACAGCCACCCAAAAGTCTCTGGCGGCTCTGTTTACAAGAACCTCGTCTACGGTACAAGTTAAATATCCCAGAATGTGAAAAATGGATAAAGAAGTTGTGGTACGTACGTACAGTGGAATATCACACAGCAATGAAATCTATGTCATCAGGCCCGTCGCGGCATAATGAGTGGATTCAGGTACGATGATTCTAAGTGAAATAAGTCACACAGAAAATGAAACATCATAAGATATCACTAATACACGGAATATAAACTTGGCTACACATGAACTGAATTACAAAACAGAACAGGGTCTCAAATTTAGAAAACCAACTTATGCTTGTTTAAGGGGAAAGGTGAGTTGGGGTGCTGCATAAAACCAGAGATAGAAATTAGCACAGATACCTTTCCATAAGCCAAATATGTAATAGTCAAGACCTACCCCTTGCTCAACGAAATGGACTAAACACCCCATATTCAACGCCTAGGAATACACCTGACTAGTAAGAATCTTCAAACCCATGGATTTATATGACTCCGTAAGAGAATGAAGCATGTGTACAGCGGCATGAATTCAGCAGAGAAAATCCGATAAATCCCATTATCAAAATGAATTACACAAACAAAACCCAAGGACAGTGAAATAGAGAGCAATTCTTAAATAATTCATTCAGGGCTTGTGATGCAACCTGGATTTACCACATCTACACCCAGAGCTGAGTGAGACATAAGGTTGGGCACTTCGGGCTGATAGCATTGGTGAGGTTCGATGAGCAAATGCAGACCCTTTGAAGTCATACAGCATGGTACCCATTCCATGGGTCCCAACTCTCCAAGTTTAAGGGATTCTTCCTTCAGCTAAAACATGCATGGGAAACCCACAGTATGGTGCACCGTGTGACTGGCAAACGTTTTCAAATGCATCTCAGTTTTCGTCCCCTTTTACTCGGGTTCACCATTCCAGACCCTTTACGAACACTCTCCCCACTTGGAGAGTCAGTGCCTTTAACCTCCTGTTGGGCACAGTTTGCAATTTCTGCGCAAGATTAACAGGAATAGGGAGAACAAATGAGAGACTAGCTGTAGGTGTCTGCACGGGCAAATTTAATGCTCATTTCGCACCAGGAAGAGGAATTAACCAAAGGCTCAACATGCCGTGCCTGAAACAGATTAGGGCCTGACAATCGTGTGGGTTTGCAGCCAGCTCACAAGATAGCGAGTTGAAGAAAGGAGCTCAGGGGCACTGTAACTCACAAACCTGCAGAGTAATAAATGACAGCTATCGTCCAAAAATATATTGAAGGAGGTCTGCAAAGACGACTTGTAAGCAGGACAGATTTGCAGGAAAACGATTTCAGGGGGTAGACGGGAATTGCATTTAAAGCATAGGAAAAGAGGCAGAACGTCAACAATGATGCTCTTGGCCAAAAAGGGCGTATGCGTTTTTTCCTGAATATATTCAGGAAAAAACGCATACGCCCTTTTTGGCCAACCAAGCAAGCATGTTAATGAAATCTGCACTACAATGAAGTCTCACTGCCCCCCGGTCAAAAGGGCCATCTGAAAAAAGTGTAAAATCCAGAAAGGCAGCACAGGCCATGGAGAACAGGGAGCCTTGTTATGCTGATGGGCGGGATGTAAATTGCCAACAGCCACTCTGGAGAAGTGTATGGTGTTTCCCGGAACACCAAAAAAACAAAGCTACGGAGCCTACGGCACTTCCACTTATGGTTCTATAGCTTAAGGAAATTTAAATCAAAAACACACAGCCACCCCAAAGTGTCGGACGGCTCTGTTTACAAGAACCTCGTCTACGGTACAAGTTAAATATCCCACAATGTGAAAAATGGATAAAGAAGTTGTGGTACGTACGTACAATGGAATATCACTCAGCAATGAAATCTATGTCATCAGGCCCATCGCGGCATAATGAGTGGATTCAGGTACGATGATTCTAAGTGAAATAAGTCACACAGAAAATGAAACATCATAAGATATCACTAATACACGGAATGTAAACTTGGCTACACATGAACTGAATTGCAAAACAGAACAGGGTCTCAAATTTAGAAAACCAACTTATGCTTGCTTAAGGGGAAAGGTGAGTTGGGGTGCTGCATAAAACCAGAGATAGAAATTAGCACAGATACCTTTCCATAAGCCAAATATGTAATAGTCAAGACCTACCCCTTGCTCAACGAAATGGACTAAACACCCCATATTCAACGCCTAGGAATACACCTGACTAGTAAGAATCTTCAAACCCATGGATTTATATGTCTCCGTAAGAGAATGAAGCGTGTGTACAGCGGCATGAATGCAGCAGAGAAAATCCGATAAATCCCATTATCAAAATGAATTACACAAACAAAACCCAAGGACAGTGAAATAGAGAGCAATTCTTAAATAATTCATTCAGGGCTTGTGATGCAACCTGGATTTACCACATCTACACCCAGAGCTGAGTGAGACATAAGGTTGGGCACTTCGGGCTGATAGCATTGGTGAGGTTCGATGAGCAAATGCAGACCCTTTGAAGTCATACAGCATGGTACCCATTCCATGGGTCCCAACTCTCCAAGTTTAAGGGATTCTTCCTTCAGCTAAAACATGCATGGGAAACCCACAGTATGGTGCACCGTGTGACTGGCAAACGTTTTCAAATGCATCTCAGTTTTCGTCCCCTTTTACTCGGGTTCACCATTCCAGACCCTTTACGAACACTCTCCCCACTTGGAGAGTCAGTGCCTTTAACCTCCTGTTAGGCACAGTTTGCAATTTCTGCGCAAGATGAAAAGGAATAGGGAGAACCAATGAGAGACTAGCTCTAGGTGTCTGCACGGGGAAATTTAACGCTCATTTCCCACCAGGAAGAGGAATTAACCAAAGGCTCAGCATGCCGTGCCGGAACCAGATTAGGGCCTGAGGCAATCCTGTGGGTTTGCGGCCAGCTCACAAGATAGCGAGTTGAAGAAAGGAGCTCAGGGGCACTGTAACTCACAAACCTGCAGAGTTATAAATGACAGCTATCGTTCAAAAATATATTGAAGGAAGGCTGCGAAGACGACTTGAAAGTGGGGCAGAATTGCAGGAAAACGATTTCAGGGGGTAGACGGGAATTGCATTTAAAGCATAGGAAAAGAGGCAGAACGTCGACAATGATGCTCTTGGCCAAAAAGTGCGTATGTGTTTTTTCCTGAATATATTCAAGAAAAAACGCATACGCACTTTTTGGCCAACCAAGCAAGCATGTTAAAGAAATCTGCGCTACAGTGAAGTCTCACTGCCCCCCGGTCAAAAGGGCCATCTGAAAAAAGTGTAAAATCCAGAAAGGCAGCACAGGCCATGGAGAACAGGGAGCCTTGTTATGCTGATGGGCGGGATGTAAATTGCCAACAGCCACTCTGGAGAAGTGTATGGTGTTTCCCGGAACACCAAAAAAACAAAGCTACGGAGCCTACGGCACTTCCACTTATGGTTCTATAGCTTAGGGAAATTTAAATCAAAAACACACAGCCACCCCAAAGTGTCGGACGGCTCTGTTTACAAGAACCTCGTCTACGGTACAAGTTAAATATCCCACAATGTGAAAAATGGATAAAGAAGTTGTGGTACGTACGTACAATGGAATATCACTCAGCAATGAAATCTATGTCATCAGGCCCATCGCGGCATAATGAGTGGATTCAGGTACGATGATTCTAAGTGAAATAAGTCACACAGAAAATGAAACATCATAAGATATCACTAATACACGGAATGTAAACTTGGCTACACATGAACTGAATTGCAAAACAGAACAGGGTCTCAAATTTAGAAAACCAACTTATGCTTGCTTAAGGGGAAAGGTGAGTTGGGGTGCTGCATAAAACCAGAGATAGAAATTAGCACAGATACCTTTCCATAAGCCAAATATGTAATAGTCAAGACCTACCCCTTGCTCAACGAAATGGACTAAACACCCCATATTCAACGCCTAGGAATACACCTGACTAGTAAGAATCTTCAAACCCATGGATTTATATGTCTCCATAAGAGAATGAAGCGTGTGTACAGTGGCATGAATGCAGCAGAGAAAATCCGATAAATCCCATTATCAAAATGAATTACACAAACAAAACCCAAGGACAGTGAAATAGAGAGCAATTCTTAAATAATTCATTCAGGGCTTGTGATGCAACCTGGATTTACCACATCTACACCCAGAGCTGAGTGAGACATAAGGTTGGGCACTTCGGGCTGATAGCATTGGTGAGGTTCGATGAGCAAATGCAGACCCTTTGAAGTCATACAGCATGGTACCCATTCCATGGGTCCCAACTCTCCAAGTTTAAGGGATTCTTCCTTCAGCTAAAACATGCATGGGAAACCCACAGTATGGTGCACCGTGTGACTGGCAAACGTTTTCAAATGCATCTCAGTTTTCGTCCCCTTTTACTCGGGTTCACCATTCCAGACCCTTTACGAACACTCTCCCCACTTGGAGAGTCAGTGCCTTTAACCTCCTGTTAGGCACAGTTTGCAATTTCTGCGCAAGATGAAAAGGAATAGGGAGAACCAATGAGAGACTAGCTCTAGGTGTCTGCACGGGGAAATTTAACGCTCATTTCCCACCAGGAAGAGGAATTAACCAAAGGCTCAGCATGCCGTGCCGGAACCAGATTAGGGCCTGAGGCAATCCTGTGGGTTTGCGGCCAGCTCACAAGATAGCGAGTTGAAGAAAGGAGCTCAGGGGCACTGTAACTCACAAACCTGCAGAGTTATAAATGACAGCTATCGTTCAAAAATATATTGAAGGAAGGCTGCGAAGACGACTTGAAAGTGGGGCAGAATTGCAGGAAAACGATTTCAGGGGGTAGACGGGAATTGCATTTAAAGCATAGGAAAAGAGGCAGAACGTCGACAATGATGCTCTTGGCCAAAAAGTGCGTATGCGTTTTTTCCTGAATATATTCAAGAAAAAACGCATACGCACTTTTTGGCCAACCAAGCAAGCATGTTAAAGAAATCTGCACTACAATGAAGTCTCACTGCCCCCCGGTCAAAAGGGCCATCTGAAAAAAGTGTAAAATCCAGAAAGGCAGCACAGGCCATGGAGAACAGCGAGCCTTGTTATGCTGATGGGCGGGATGTAAATTGCCAACAGCCACTCTGGAGAAGTGTATGGTGTTTCCCGGAACATCTAAAAAACAAAGCAACGGAGCCTACGGCACTTCCCCTTATGGTCCTATAGCTTAGGAAAATTAAAATCAAAAACACACAGCCACCCAAAAGTCTCGGGCAGCTCTGTTTACAAGAACCTCGTCTACGGTACAAGTTAAATATCCCAGAATGTGAAAAATGGATAAAGAAGTTGTGGTACGTACGTACAGTGGAATATCACACAGCAATGAAATCTATGTCATCAGGCCCATCGCGGCATAATGAGTGGATTCAGGTACGATGATTCTAAGTGAAATAAGTCACACAGAAAATGAAACATCATAAGATATCACTAATACACGGAATGTAAACTTGGCTACACATGAACTGAATTGCAAAACAGAACAGGGTCTCAAATTTAGAAAACCAACTTATGCTTGCTTAAGGGGAAAGGTGAGTTGGGGTGCTGCATAAAACCAGAGATAGAAATTAGCACAGATACCTTTCCATAAGCCAAATATGTAATAGTCAAGACCTACCCCTTGCTCAACGAAATGGACTAAACACCCCATATTCAACGCCTAGGAATACACCTGAGTAGTAAGAATCTTCAAACCCATGGATTTATGTCTCCGTAAGAGAATGAAGCGTGTGTACAGCGGCATGAATGCAGCAGAGAAAATCCGATAAATCCCATTATCAAAATGAATTACACAAACAAAACCCAAGGACAGTGAAATAGAGAGCAATTCTTAAATAATTCATTCAGGGCTTGTGATGCAACCTGGATTTACCACATCTACACCCAGAGCTGAGTGAGACATAAGGTTGGGCACTTCGGGCTGATAGCATTGGTGAGGTTCGATGAGCAAATGCAGACCCTTTGAAGTCATACAGCATGGTAAACATTCCATGGGTCCCAACTCTCCAAGTTTAAGGGATTCTTCCTTCAGCTAAAACATGCATGGGAAACCCACAGTATGGTGCACCGTGTGACTGGCAAACGTTTTCAAATGCATCTCAGTTTTCGTCCCCTTTTACTCTGGTTCACCATTCCAGACCCTTTACGAACACTCTCCCCACTTGGAGAGTCAGTGCCTTTAAACTCCTGTCAGGCACAGTTTGCAATTTCTGCGCAAGATAAAAAGGAATACGGAGAACCAATGAGAGACTAGCTCTAGGTGTCTGCACGGGCAAATTAACGCTCATTTCCCACCAGGAAGAGGAATTAACCAAAGGCTCAGCATGCCGTGCTGGAACCAGATTAGGGCCTGAGGCAATCCTGTGGGTTTGCGGCCAGCTCACAAGATAGCGAGTTGAAGAAATGAGCTCAGGGGCACTGTAACTCACAAACCTGCAGAGTTATAAATGACAGCTATCGTCCAAAAATATATTGAAGGAAGGCTGCGAAGATGACTTGAAAGTGGGGCAGAATTGCAGGAAAACGATTTCAGGCGGTAGACGGGAATTGCATTTAAAGCATAGGAAAAGAGGCAGAACGTCGACAATGATGCTCTTGGCCACAAAGGGCGTATGCGTTTTTTCCTGAATATATTCAGGAAAAAACGCATACGCCCTTTTTGGCCAACCAAGCAAGCATGTTAAAGAAATCTGCACTACAATGAAGTCTCACTGCCCCCCGGTCAAAAGGGCCATCTGAAAAAAGTGTAAAATCCAGAAAGGCAGCACAGGCCATGGAGAACAGCGAGCCTTGTTATGCTGATGGGCGGGATGTAAATTGCCAACAGCCACTCTGGAGAAGTGTATGGTGTTTCCCGGAACATCTAAAAAACAAAGCAACGGAGCCTACGGCACTTCCCCTTATGGTCCTATAGCTTAGGAAAATTAAAATCAAAAACACACAGCCACCCAAAAGTCTCGGGCGGCTCTGTTCACAAGAACCTCGTCTACGGTACAAGTTAAATATCCCAGAATGTGAAAAATGGATAAAGAAGTTGTGGTACATACGTACAGTGGAATATCACACAGCAATGAAATCTATGTCATCAGGCCCGTCGCGGCATAATGAGTGGATTCAGGTACGATGATTCTAAGTGAAATAAGTCACACAGAAAATGAAACATCATAAGATATCACTAATACACGGAATGAAAACTTGGCTACACATGAACTGAATTACAAAACAGAACAGGGTCTCAAATTTAGAAAACCAACTTATGCTTGCTTAAGGGGAAAGGTGAGTTGGGGTGCTGCATAAAACCAGAGATAGAAATTAGCACAGATACCTTTCCATAAGCCAAATATGTAATAGTCAAGACCTACCCCTTGCTCAACGAAATGGACTAAACACCCCATATTCAACGCCTAGGAATACACCTGACTAGTAAGAATCTTCAAACCCATGGATTTATATGTCTCCGTAAGAGAATGAAGCGTGTGTACAGCGGCATGAATGCAGCAGAGAAAATCCGATAAATCCCATTATCAAAATTAATTACACAAACAAAACCCAAGGACAGTGAAATAGAGAGCAATTCTTAAATAATTCATTCAGGGCTTGTGATGCAACCTGGATTTACCACATCTACACCCAGAGCTGAGTGAGACATAAGGTTGGCCACTTCGGGCTGATAGCATTGGTGAGGTTCGATGAGCAAATGCAGACCCTTTGAAGTCATACAGCATGGTACCCATTCCATGGGTCCCAACTCTCCAAGTTTAAGGGATTCTTCCTTCAGCTAAAACATGCATGGGAAACCCACAGTATGGTGCACCGTGTGACTGGCAAACGTTTTCAAATGCATCTCAGTTTTCGTCCCCTTTTACTCTGGTTCACCATTCCAGACCCTTTACGAACACTCTCCCCACTTGGAGAGTCAGTGCCTTTAACCTCCTGTTGGGCACAGTTTGCAATTTCTGCGCAAGATGAAAAGGAATAGGGAGAACGAATGAGAGACTAGCTCTAGGTGTCTGCACGGGCAAATTTAACGCTCATTTCCCACCAGGAAGAGGAATTAACCAAAGGCTCAGCATGCCGTGCCGGAACCAGATTAGGGCCTGAGGCAATCCTGTGGGTTTGCGGCCAGCTCACAAGATAGCGAGTTGAAGAAAGGAGCTCAGGGGCACTGTAACTCACAAACCTGCAGAGTTATAAATGACAGCTATCGTCCAAAAATATATTGAAGGAAGGCTGCGAAGACGACTTGTAAGTGGGGCAGAATTGCAGGAAAACGATTTCAGGGGGTAGACGGGAATTGCATTTAAAGCATAGGAAAAGAGGCAGAACGTCAACAATGATGCTCTTGGCCAAAAAGGGCGTATGCGTTTTTTCCTGAATATATTCAGGAAAAAACGCATACGCCCTTTTTGGCCAACCAAGCAAGCATGTTAAAGAAATCTGCACTACAATGAAGTCTCACTGCCCCCCGGTCAAAAGGGCCATCTGAAAAAAGTGTAAAATCCAGAAAGGCAGCACAGGCCATGGAGAACAGGGAGCCTTTTTATGCTGATGCGTGGGATGTGAACTGCCAACAGCCACTCTGGAGAAGTGTATGGTGTTTCCTGAAACACCTAAAAAACAAAGCAACGGAGCCTACGGCACTTCCACTTATGGTCCTATAGCTTAGGGAAATTAAAATAAAAAACACACAGCCACCCCAAAGTTTCAGACGGCTCTGTTTACAAGAACCTCTTCTACGGTACACGTTAAATATCCCAGAAAGCGAAAAATGGATAAAGAATTTGTGGTATGTACGTACAATGGAATATCTCTCACCAATGAAATCTATGTCATCTGGCCCGTCGTGGCATAATGAGTGGATTCAGGTACGATGATTCTAAGAGAAATAAGTCACACAGAAAATGAAACATCATAAGATATCACTAATACACCGAATGTAATCTTGGCTACACATGAACTGAATTACAAAACAGAACAGGGTCTCAAATTTAGAAAACCAACTTATGTTTGCTTAAGGGGAAAGGTGAGTTGGGGTGCTGCATAAAACCAGAGATAGAAATTAGCAGAGATACCATTCCATACGTCAAATATGTAATAGTCAAGACCTACCCCTTGCTCAACGAAATGGGCTAAACACCCTATATTCAACGCCTAGGAATACACCTGACTAGTAAGAATCTTCAAACCCATGGATTTATATGTCTCCATAAGAGAATCAAGCGTGTGTACAGCTGCATGAATGCAGCAGAGAAAATCGGATAAATCCTATTATCAAAATGAATTACAAAAACAAAACACAATGACAGTGAAATAGAGAGCAATTCTTAAATAATTCATTCAGGGCTTGTGATGCAACCTGGATTTACCTCATCTACACCCAGAGCTGAGTGAGACATAAAGTTGGACACTTCGGGCTGATAGCATTGGTGAGGTTCGATGAGCAAATGTAGACCATTTGAAGTCATACTGCATGGTACCCATTCCATGGGTCCCAACTCTCCAGGTTTAAGCGATTCTTCCTTCAGCTAAAACATGCATGGGAAACCCACAGTATGGTGCACCGTGTGACCGGGAAACGTTTTCAAATGCATCTCAGTTTTCGTCCCCTTTTACTCGGGTTCACAATTCCAGACCCTTTACTAACACTCTCCCCACTTGGAGAGTCAGTGCCTTTAACCTCCTGTTTGGCACAGTTTGCAATTTCTGCGCAAGATGAACAGGAATAGGGAGAACCAATGAGAGACTAGCTGTAGGTGTCTGCACGGGCAAATTTAACGCTCATTTCCCACCAGGAAGAGGAATTAACCGAAGGCTCAGCATGCTGTGCCGGAACCAGTTTAGGGCCTGAAGCAATCCTGAGGGTTTGCGGCCAGCTCACAAGAAAGCGATTTGAAGAAAGGAGCTCCGGGGCACTGTAATTCACAACCTGCAGTGTTGTAAATGACAGCTATCGTCCAAAAATATATTGAAGGAAGCCTGCGAAGAGCACTTGAAAGCGGGGCAGAATTGCAGGAAAACGGTTTCAGGGGGTAGACTGGAATTGCATTTAAAGCATAGGAAAAGAGGCAGAACGTCGACAATGATGCACTTGGCCAAAAAGAGCGTATGCGTTTTTTCCTGAATATATTCAGGAAAAAACGCATACGCTCTTTTTGGCCAACCAAGCAACCATGTTAAAGAAATCTGCACTACAATGAAGTCTCACTGCCCCCCGGTCAAAAGGGCCATCTGAAAAAAGTGTAAAATCCAGAAATGCAGCACAGGCCATGGAGAACAGGGAGCCTTGTTATGCTCATGGGTGGGATGTAAATTGCCAACAGCCACTCTGGAGAAGTGTAAGGTGTTTCCTGAAACACCTAAAAAACAAAGCAACGGAGCCTACGGCACTTCCACTTATGGTCCTATAGCTTAGGGAAATTAAAATCAAAAACACACAGCCACGCCAAAGTTTCAGACGGCTCTGTTTACAAGAACCTCGTCTACGGTACAAGTTAAATATCCCAGAAAGCGAAAAATGGATAAAGAAGTTGTGGTACGTACGTACAATGGAATATCACTCACCAATGAAGTCTATGTCATCTGGCCCGTCGTGGCATAATGAGTGGATTCAGGTACGATGATTCTAAGTGAAATAAGTCACACAGAAAATGAAACATCATAAGATATCACTAATACACCGAATGTAATCTTGGCTACACATGAACTGAATTACAAAACAGAACAGGGTCTCAAATTTAGAAAACCAACTTATGTTTGCTTAAGGGGAAAGGTGAATTGGGGTGCTGCATAAAACCAGAGATAGAAATTAGCACAGATACCATTCCATACGTCAAATATGTAATAGTCAAGACCTACCCCTTGCTCAACGAAATGGGCTAAACACCCTATATTCAACGCCTAGCAATACACCTGACTAGTAAGAATCTTCAAACCCATGGATTTATATGTCTCCATAAGAGAATCAAGCATGTGTACAGCTGCATGAAGGCAGCAGAGAAAATCCGATAAATCCTATTATCAAAATGAATTACAAAAACAAAACACAATGACAGTGAAATAGAGAGCAATTCTTAAATAATTCATTCAGGGCTTGTGATGCAACCTGGATTTACCTCATCTAAACCCAGAGCTGAGTGAGACCTAAGGTTGGACACTTCGGGCTGATAGCATTGGTGAGGTTCGATGAGCAAATGCAGACCATTTGAAGTCATACTACATGGTACCCATTCCATGGGTCCCAACTCTCCAGGTTTAAGCGATTCTTCCTTCAGGTAAAGCATGCATGGGAAGCCCACAGTATGGTGCACCGTGTGACCGGGAAACATTTTCAAATGCATCTCAGTTTTTGTCCCCGTTTACTCGGGTTCAGAATTCCAGACCCTTTACAAACACTCTCCCCACTTGGAGAGTCAGTGCCTTTAACCTGCTGTTTGGCACAGTTTGCAATTTCTGCGCAAGAGGAATAGGAATAGGAAGAACAAATGAGAGACTAGCTGTAGGTTTCTGCACGGGCAAATTTAACGTTCATTTCCAACCAGGAAGAGGAATTAACCAAACGCTCAGCATGCCGTGCCGGAACCAGATTAAGGCCTGAAGCAATCCTGCGGGTTTGCGGCCAGCTAAAAAGAAAGCGATTTGAAGAAAGGAGCTCAGGGGCACTGTAATTCACAAACCTGCAGAGTTATAAATGACAGCTATCGTCCAATAAAATATTGAAGGAAGGCTGCGAAGAGGACTTGAAAGCGGGGCAGAATTGCAGGAAAACGATTTCAGGGGGTAGACTGGAATTGCATTTAAAGCATAGGAATAGAGGCAGAACGTCCACAATGATGCACTTGGCCAAAAAGTGCGTATGCGTTTTTTTCCTGAATATATTCAGGAAAAAACGCATACGCGCTTTTTGGACAACCAAGCAAGCATGTTAAAGAAATCTGCACTACAATGAAGTCTCACTGCCCCCCGATCAAAAGGGCCATCTGAAAAAAGTGTAAAATCCAGAAAGGCAGCACAGGCCATGGAGAACAGGGAGCCTTGTTATGCTGATGGGTGGGATGTAAATTGCCAACAGCCACTCTGGAGAAGTTTATGGTGTTTCCTGAAACACCTAAAAAACAAAGCAACGGAGCCTACGGCACTTCCACTTATGGTCCTATAGATTAGGGAAATTAAAATCAAAAACACACAGCCACCCCAAAATTTCAGGCGGCTCTCCTCACAAGAACCTCGTCTACGGTACAAGTTAAATATCCCAGAAAGCGAAGAAATGGATAAAGAACTTGTGGTACGTACGTACAATGGAATATCACTCACCAATGAAATCTATGTCCTCTGGCCCGTCCTGGCATAATGAGTGGATTCAGGTACGATGATTCTAAGTGAAATAAGTCACACAGAAAATGAAACATCATAAGATATCACTAATACACGGAATGTAATCTTGGCTACACATGAACTGAATTACAAAACAGAACAGGGTCTCAAATTTAGAAAACCAACTTATGTTTGCTTAAGGGGAAAGGTGAGTTGGGGTGCTGCATAAAACCAGAGATAGAAATTAGCAGAGATACCATTCCATAAGTCAAATATGTAATAGTCAAGACCTACCCCTTGCTCAACGCAATGGGCTAAACACGCTCTATTCAACGCCTAGGAATACACCTCACTAGTAAGACTCTTCAAACCCATGGATTTATATGTCTCCATAAGAGAATCAAGCCTGTGTACAGCTGCATGAAGGCAGCAGAGAAAATCCGATAAATCCCATTATCAAAATGAATTAAATAACAAAACACAATGACAGTGAAATAGAGAGCAATTCTTAAATAATTCATTCAGGGCTTGTGATGCAACCTGGATTTACCTCATCTACACCCAGAGCTGAGTGAGACATAAGGTTGGACACTTCGGGCTGATAGCATTGGTGAGGTTCGATGAGCAAATGCAGACCCTTTGAAGTCATGCTGCATGATACCCATTCCATGGGTCCCAACTCTCCAGGTTTAAGCGATTCTTCCTTCAGCTAAAACATGCATGGGAAACCCACAGTATGGTGCACCGTGTGACCGGGAAACGTTTTCAAATGCCTCTCAGTTTTCGACCCCTTTTACTCAGGTTCACCATTCCAGACCCTTTACTAACACTCTCCCCACTTGGAGAGTCAGTGCCTTTAATCTGCTGTTTGGCACAGTTTGCAATTTCTGCGCAAGATGAACAGGAATAGGGAGAACCAATGAGAGACTAGCTGTAGGTGTCTGCACGGGCAAATTTAATGCTCATTTCCCACCAGGAAGAGGAATTAACCAAACGCTCAACATTCCGTGCTGGAACCAGATTAGGGCCTGAATCAAACATGGGGGTTTGCGGCCATCTCACAAGAAAGCGATTTGAAGAAAGGAGCTCAGGGGCACTGTAATTCACAAACCTGCAGGGTTATAAATGACAGCTATCGTCCAAAAATATATTGAAGGAAGGCTGCGAAGAGGACTTGAAAGCGGGGCAGAATTGCAGGAAAACGATTTCAGGGGGTAGACTGGAATTGCATTTAAAGCATAGGAAAAGAGGCAGAACGTCCACAATGATGCACTTGGCCAAAAAGTGTGTATGCGTTTTTTCCTGAATATATTCCGGAAAAAACGCATACGCACTTTTTGGCCAACCAAGCAAGCATGTTAAAGAAATCTGCACTACAATGAAGTCTCACTGCCCCCCGGTCAAAAGGGCCATCTGAAAACAGTGTAAAATCCAGAAATGCAGCACAGGCCATGGAGAACAGGGAGCCTTGTTATGCTGATGGGTGGGATGTAAATTGCCAAAAGCCACTCTGGAGAAGTGTATTGTGTTTCCTGAAACACCTAAAACACAAAGCAACGGAGCCTACGGCACTTCCACTTATGGTCCTATAGCTTAGGGAAATTAAAATCAAAAACACACAGCCACCCCAAAGTTTCAGAGGGCTCTGTTTACAAGAACCTCGTCTACGGTACAAGTTAAATATCCCAGAAAGTGAAAAATGGATAAAGAAGTTGTGGTACGTACGTACAATGGAATATCACTCAGCAATGAAATTTATGTCATCAGGCCCGTCGCGGCATAATGAGTGGATTCAGGTACGATGATTCTAAGTGAAATAAGTCACAAAGAAAATGAAACCTCATAAGATATCACTTATACACCGAATGTAATCTTGGCTACACATGAACTGAATTACAAAAGAGAACAGGGTCTCAAATTTAGAAAACCAACTTATGTTTGCTTAAGGGGAAAGGTGAGTTGGGGTGCTGCATAAAACCAGAGATAGAAATTAGCACAGATACCATTCCATACGTCAAATATGTAATAGTCAGGGGGCTTCCCTGGTGGTGCAGTGGTTGAGAGTCCGCCTGCCGATGAAGGGGACACGGGTTCGTGCCCCGGTCCGAGAGGATCCAACATGCCGCGTAGCTACTGGCCCCGTAAGTCATGGCCGTTGAGCCTGCGCATCCGGAGCCTGTGCTCCGCAACGGGAGAGGCCACAACACTGAGAGGCCCGCGTACAGAAAAAAAAAAAAAATATGTAATAGTCAAGACCTACCCCTTGCTCAACGAAATGGACTAAACACCCCATATTCAACGCCTAGGAATACACCTGACTAGTAAGAATCTTCAAACCCATGGATTTATATGTCTCCGTAAGAGAATGAAGCGTGTGTACAGCGGCATGAATGCAGCAGAGAAAATCCGATAAATCCCATTATCAAAATGAATTACACAAACAAAACCCAAGGACAGTGAAATAGAGAGCAATTCTTAAATAAATCATTCAGGGCTTGTGATGCAACCTGGATTTACCACATCTACACCCAGAGCTGAGTGAGACATAAGGTTGGGCACTTCGGGCTGATAGCATTGGTGATGTTCGATGAGCAAATGCAGACCCTTTGAAGTCATACAGCATGGTACCCATTCCATGGGTCCCAACTCTCCAAGTTTAAGGGATTCTTCCTTCAGCTAAAACATGCATGGGAAACCCACACTATGGTGCACCGTGTGACTGGCAAACGTTTTCAAATGCATCTCAGTTTTCGTCCCCTTTTACTCGGGTTCACCATTACAGACCCTTTACGAACACTCTCCCCACTTGGAGAGTCAGTGCCTTTAACCTCCTGTTGGGCACAGTTTGCAATTTCTGCGCAAGATGAAAAGGAATAGGGAGAACCAATGAGAGACTAGCTCTAGGTGTCTGCACGGGCAAATTTAACGCTCATTTCCCACCAGGAAGAGGAATTAACCAAAGGCTCAGCATGCCGTGCCGGAACCAGATTAGGGCCTGAAGCAATCCTGTGGGTTTGCCGCCAGCTCACAAGATAGCGAGTTGAAGAAAGGTGCTCAGGGGCACTGTATCTCACAAACCTGCAGAGTTTTAAATGACAGCTATCGTCCAAAAATATATTGAAGAAAGGCTGCGAAGACGACTTGTAAGCGGGACAGATTTGCAGGAAAACGATTTCATGAGGTAGACGGGAATTGCATTTAAAGCATAGGAAAAGAGGCAGAACATCGCTAATGATGCTCTTGGCCAAAAAGGGCGTATGCGTTTTTTCCTGAATATATTCAGGAAAAAACGCATACGCCCTTTTTGGCCAACCAAGCAAGCATGTTCAAGAAATCTGCACTACAATGAAGTCTCACTGCCCCCCGGTCAAAAGGGCCATCTGAAAAAAGTGTAAAATCCAGAAAGGCAGCACAGGCCATGGAGAACAGGGAGCCTTGTTATGCTGAGGGGCGGGATGTAAATTGCCAACAGCCACTCTGGAGAAGTGTATGGTGTTTCCCGGAACACCGAAAAAACAAAGCTACGGAGCCTACGGCACTTCCACTTATGGTCCTATAGCTTAGGGAAATTAAAATCAAAAACACACAGCCACCCCAAAGTGTCGGACGGCTCTGTTTACAAGAACCTCGTCTACGGTACAAGTTAAATATCCCAGAATGTGAAAAATGGATAAAGAAGTTTTGGTACGTACGTACAATGGAATATCACTCAGCAATGAAATCTATGTCATCAGGCCCGTCGTGGCATAATGAGTGGATTCAGGTACGATGATTCTAAGTGAAATAAGTCACACAGAAAATGAAACATCATAAGATATCACTACTACACGGAATGTAAACTTGGCTACACATGAACTGAATTACAAAACAGAACAGGGTCTCAAATTTAGAAAACCAACTTATGCTTGCTTAAGGGGAAAGGTGAGTTGGGGTGCTGCATAAAACCAGAGATAGAAATTAGCACAGATACCTTTCCATAAGCCAAATATGTAATAGTCAAGACCTACCCCTTGCTCAACGAAATGGACTAAACACCCCATATTCAACGCCTAGGAATACACCTGACTAGTAAGAATCTTCAAACCCATGGATTTATATGTCTCCGTAAGAGAATGAAGCGTGTGTACAGCGGCATGAATGCAGCAGAGAAAATCCGATAAATCCCATTATCAAAATGAATTACACAAACAAAACCCAAGGACGTGAGATAGAGAGCAATTCTTAAATAATTCATTCAGGGCTTGTGATGCAACCTGGATTTACCACATCTACACCCAGAGCTGAGTGAGACATAAGGTTGGACACTTCGGGCTGATAGCATTGGTGAGGTTCGATGAGCAAATGCAGACCCTTTGAAGTCATACAGCATGGTACCCATTCCATGGGTCCCAACTCTCCAAGTTTAAGGGATTCTTCCTTCAGCTAAAACATGCATGGGAAACCCACAGTATGGTGCACCGTGTGACTGGCAAACGTTTTCAAATGCATCTCAGTTTTCGTCCCCTTTTACTCGGGTTCACCATTCCAGACCCTTTACGAACACTCTCCCCACTTGGAGAGTCAGTGCCTTTAACCTCCTGTTGGGCACAGTTTGCAATTTCTGCGCAAGATGAAAAGGAATAGGGAGAACCAATGAGAGACTAGCTCTAGGTGTCTGCACGGGCAAATTTAACGCTCATTTCCCACCAGGAAGAGGAATTAACCAAAGGCTCAGCATGCCGTGCCGGAACCAGATTAGGGCCTGAAGCAATCCTGTGGGTTTGCCGCCAGCTCACAAGATAGCGAGTTGAAGAAAGGTGCTCAGGGGCACTGTAACTCACAAACCTGCAGAGTTATAAATGACAGCTATCGTCCAAAAATATATTGAAGGAAGGCTGCGAAGACGACTTGTAAGCGGGACAGATTTGCAGGAAAACGATTTCAGGGGGTAGACGGGAATTGCATTTAAAGCATAGGAAAAGAGGCAGAACGTCGACAATGATGCTCTTGGCCAAAAAGGGCGTATGCGTTTTTTCCTGAATATATTCAGGAAAAAACGCATACGCCCTTTCGGCCAACCAAGCAAGCATGTTAAAGAAATCTGCACTACAATGAAGTCTCACTACCCACCGGTCAAAAGGTCCATCTGAAAAAAGTGTAAAATCCAGAAAGGCAGCACAGGCCATGGAGAACAGGGAGCTTTGTTATGCTGATGGGCGGGATGTAAATTGCCAACAGCCACTCTGGAGAAGTGTATGGTGTTTCCCGGAACACCGAAAAAACAAAGCTACGGAGCCTACGGCACTTCCACTTATGGTCCTATAGCTTAGGGAAATTAAAATCAAAAACACACAGCCACCCCAAAGTGTCGGACGGCTCTGTTTACAAGAACCTCGTCTACGGTACAAGTTAAATATCCCAGAATGAGAATAATGGATAAAGAAGTTGTGGTACGTACGTACAATGGAATATCACTCAGCAATGAAATCTATGTCATCAGGCCCGTCGCGGCATAATGAGTGGATTCAGGTACGATGATTCTAAGTGAAATAAGTCACACAGAAAATGAAACATCATAAGATATCACTACTACACGGAATGTAAACTTGGCTACACATGAACTGAATTACAAAACAGAACAGGGTCTCAAATTTAGAAAACCAACTTATGCTTGCTTAAGGGGAAAGGTGAGTTGGGGTGCTGCATAAAACCAGAGATAGAAATTAGCACAGATACCTTTCCATAAGCCAAATATGTAATAGTCAAGACCTACCCCTTGCTCAACGAAATGGACTAAACACCCCATATTCAACGCCTAGGAATACACCTGACTAGTAAGAATCTTCAAACCCATGGATTTATATGTCTCCGTAAGAGAATGAAGCGTGTGTACAGCGGCATGAATGCAGCAGAGAAAATCCGATAAATCCCATTATCAAAATGAATTACACAAAAAAAACCCAAGGACAGTGAGATAGAGAGCAATTCTTAAATAATTCATTCAGGGCTTGTGATGCAACCTGGATTTACCACATCTACACCCAGAGCTGTGTGAGACATAAGGTTGGGCACTTCGGGCTGATAGCATTGGTGAGGTTCGATGAGCAAATGCAGACCCTTTGAAGTCATACAGCATGGTACCCATTCCATGGGTCCCAACTCTCCAAGTTTAAGGGATTCTTCCTTCAGCTAAAACATGCATGGGAAACCCAAAGTATGGTGCACCGTGTGACTGGCAAACGTTTTCAAAGGCATCTCAGTTTTCGTCCCCTTTAACTCGGGTTCACCATTCCAGACCCTTTACGAACACTCTCCCCACTTGGAGAGTCAGTGCCTTTAACCTCCTGTTGGGCACAGTTTGCAATTTCTGCGCAAGATGAAAAGGAATAGGGAGAACCAATGAGAGACTAGCTCTAGGTGTCTGCAGGGGGAAATTTAACGCTCATTTCCAACCAGGAACAGGAATTAAAGAAAGGCTCAGCATGCCGTGCTGGAACAACATTAGGGCCTGAAGCAATCCTGCGGGTTTGCGGCCAGATCAAAAGAAAGCAATTTGAAGAAAGGAGCTCAGGGGCACTGTAATTCACAAACCTGCAGAGTTATAAACGACAGCTATCGTCCAAAAATATATTGAAGGAAGGCTGCGAAGAGGACTTGAAAGCGGGGCAGAATTGCAGGAAAACGATTTCAGGGGGTAGACGGGAATTGCATTTAAAGCATAGGAAAAGAGGCAGAACGTCGACAATGATTCACTTGGCCAAAAAGGGCGTATGCGTTTTTTCCTGAATATATTCAGGAAAAAACGCATACGCCCTTTTTCGCCAACCAAGCAAGCATGTTAAAGAAATCTGCACTACAATGAAGTCTCACTGCCCCCCGGTCAAAAGGGCCATCTGAAAAAAGTGTAAAATCCAGAAATGCAGCACAGGCCATGGAGAACAGGGAGCCTTGTTATGCTGATGGGCGGGATGTAAATTGCCAACAGCCACCCTGGAGAAGTGTATGGTGTTTCCCGGAACACCGAAAAAACAAAGCTACGGAGCCTACGGCACTTCCACTTATGGTCCTATAGCTTAGGGAAATTAAAATCAAAAACACACAGCCACCCCAAAGTGTCGGACGGCTCTGTTTACAAGAACCTCGTCTACGGTACAAGTTAAATATCCCAGAATGTGAAAAATGGATAAAGAAGTTGTGGTACGTACGTACAATGGAATATCACTCAGCAATGAAATCTATGTCATCAGGCCCGTCGCGGCATAATGAGTGGATTCAGGTACGATGATTCTAAGTGAAATAAGTCACACAGAAAATGAAACATCATAAGATATCACTACTACGCGGAATGTAAACTTGGCTACACATGAACTGAATTACAAAACAGAACAGGGTCTCAAATTTAGAAAACCAACTTATGCTTGCTTAAGGGGAAAGGTGAGTTGGGGTGCTGCATAAAACCAGAGATAGAAATTAGCACAGATACCTTTCCATAAGCCAAATATGTAATAGTTAAGACCTACCCCTTGCTCAACGAAATGGACTAAACACCCCATATTCAACGCCTAGGAATACACCTGACTAGTAAGAATCTTCAAACCCATGGATTTATATGTCTCCGTAAGAGAATGAAGCGTGTGTACAGTGGCATGAATGCAGCAGAGAAAATCCGATAAATCCCATTATCAAAATGAATTACACAAACAAAACCCAAGGACAGTGAAATAGAGAGCAATTCTTAAATAATTCATTCAGGGCTTGTGATGCAACCTGGATTTACCACATCTACACCCAGAGCTGAGTGAGACATAAGGTTGGGCACTTCGGGCTGATAGCATTGGTGAGGTTCGATGAGCAAATGCAGACCCTTTGAAGTCATACAGCATGGTACCCATTCCATGGGTCCCAACTCTCCAAGTTTAAGGGATTCTTCCTTCAGCTAAAACATGCATGGGAAACCCACAGTATGGTGCACCGTGTGACCGGCAAACGTTTTCAAATGCATCTCAGTTTTCTTCCCCTTTTACTCGGGTTCACCATTCCAGACCCTTTACGAACACTCTCCCCACTTGGAGAGTCAGTGCCTTTAACCTCCTGTTGGGCACAGTTTGCAATTTCTGCGCAAGATGAAAAGGAATAGGGAGAACGAATGAGAGACTAGCTGTAGGTGTCTGCAAGGGCAAATTTAATGCTCATTTCCCACCAGGAAGAGGAATTTACCAAAGGCTCAGCATGCCGTGCCGGAACCAGATTAGGGCCTGAAGCAATCCTGTGGGTTTGCGGCCAGCTCACAAGATAGCGAGTTGAAGAAAGCAGCTCAGGGGCACTGTAACTCACAAACCTGCAGAGTTATAAATGACAGCTATCGTCCAAAAATATATTGAAGGAAGGCTGCGAAGACGACTTGTAAGCGGGACAGATTTGCAGGAAAACGATTTCAGGGGGTAGACGGGAATTGCATTTAAAGCATAGGAAAAGAGGCAGAAAGTCGACAATGATGCTCTTGGCCAAAAAGGGCGTATGCGTTTTTTCCTGAATATATTCAGGAAAAAACGCATACGCCCTTTTTGGCCAACCAAGCAAGCACTTTAAAGAAATCTGCACTACAATGAAGTCTCACTGCCCCGCGGTCAAAAGGGCCATCTGAAAAAAGTGTAAAATCCAGAAAGGCAGCACAGGCCATGGAGAACAGGGAGCTTTGTTATGCTGATGGGCGGGATGTAAATTGCCAACAGCCACTCTGGAGAAGTGTATGGTGTTTCCCGGAACACCAAAAAAACAAAGCTACGGAGCCTACGGCACTTCCACTTATGGTCCTATAGCTTAGGAAAATTAAAATCAAAAACACACAGCCACCCCAAAGTGTCGGACGGCTCTGTTTACAAGAACCTCGTCTACGGTACAAGTTAAATATCCCAGAATGTGAAAAATGGATAAAGAAGTTGTGGTACGTACGTACAATGGAATATCACTCAGCAATGAAATCTATGTCATCAGGCCCGTCGCGGCATAATGAGTGGATTCAGGTACGATGATTCTAAGTGAAATAAGTCACACAGAAAATGAAACATCATAAGATAACACTAATACACGGAATGTAAACTTGGCTACACATGAACTGATTTACAAAACAGAACAGGGTCTCAAATTTAGAAAACCAACTTATGCTTGCTTAAGGGGAAAGGTGAGTTGGGGTGCTGCATAAAACCAGAGATAGAAATTAGCACAGATACCTTTCCATAAGCCAAATATGTAATAGTCAAGACCTACCCCTTGCTCAACGAAATGGACTAAACACCCCATATTCAACGCCTAGGAATACACCTGACTAGTAAGAATCTTCAAACCCATGGATTTATATGTCTCCGTAAGAGAATGAAGCGTGTGTACAGCGGCATGAATGCAGCAGAGAAAATCCGATAAATCCCATTATCAAAATGAATTACACAAAAAAAACCCAAGGACAGTGAGATAGAGAGCAATTCTTAAATAATTCATTCAGGGCTTGTGATGCAACCTGGATTTACCACATCTACACCCAGAGCTGTGTGAGACATAAGGTTGGGCACTTCGGGCTGATAGCATTGGTGAGGTTCGATGAGCAAATGCAGACCCTTTGAAGTCATACAGCATGGTACCCATTCCATGGGTCCCAACTCTCCAAGTTTAAGGGATTCTTCCTTCAGCTAAAACATGCATGGGAAACCCAAAGTATGGTGCACCGTGTGACTGGCAAACGTTTTCAAAGGCATCTCAGTTTTCGTCCCCTTTAACTCGGGTTCACCATTCCAGACCCTTTACGAACACTCTCCCCACTTGGAGAGTCAGTGCCTTTAACCTCCTGTTGGGCACAGTTTGCAATTTCTGCGCAAGATGAAAAGGAATAGGGAGAACCAATGAGAGACTAGCTCTAGGTGTCTGCAGGGGGAAATTTAACGCTCATTTCCAACCAGGAACAGGAATTAAAGAAAGGCTCAGCATGCCGTGCTGGAACAACATTAGGGCCTGAAGCAATCCTGCGGGTTTGCGGCCAGATCAAAAGAAAGCAATTTGAAGAAAGGAGCTCAGGGGCACTGTAATTCACAAACCTGCAGAGTTATAAACGACAGCTATCGTCCAAAAATATATTGAAGGAAGGCTGCGAAGAGGACTTGAAAGCGGGGCAGAATTGCAGGAAAACGATTTCAGGGGGTAGACGGGAATTGCATTTAAAGCATAGGAAAAGAGGCAGAACGTCGACAATGATTCACTTGGCCAAAAAGGGCGTATGCGTTTTTTCCTGAATATATTCAGGAAAAAACGCATACGCCCTTTTTCGCCAACCAAGCAAGCATGTTAAAGAAATCTGCACTACAATGAAGTCTCACTGCCCCCCGGTCAAAAGGGCCATCTGAAAAAAGTGTAAAATCCAGAAAGGCAGCACAGGCCATGGAGAACAGGGAGCTTTGTTATGCTGATGGGCGGGATGTAAATTGCCAACAGCCACTCTGGAGAAGTGTATGGTGTTTCCCGGAACACCAAAAAAACAAAGCTACGGAGCCTACGGCACTTCCACTTATGGTCCTATAGCTTAGGAAAATTAAAATCAAAAACACACAGCCACCCCAAAGTGTCGGACGGCTCTGTTTACAAGAACCTCGTCTACGGTACAAGTTAAATATCCCAGAATGTGAAAAATGGATAAAGAAGTTGTGGTACGTACGTACAATGGAATATCACTCAGCAATGAAATCTATGTCATCAGGCCCGTCGCGGCATAATGAGTGGATTCAGGTACGATGATTCTAAGTGAAATAAGTCACACAGAAAATGAAACATCATAAGATAACACTAATACACGGAATGTAAACTTGGCTACACATGAACTGATTTACAAAACAGAACAGGGTCTCAAATTTAGAAAACCAACTTATGCTTGCTTAAGGGGAAAGGTGAGTTGGGGTGCTGCATAAAACCAGAGATAGAAATTAGCACAGATACCTTTCCATAAGCCAAATATGTAATAGTCAAGACCTACCCCTTGCTCAACGAAATGGACTAAACACCCCATATTCAACGCCTAGGAATACACCTGACTAGTAAGAATCTTCAAACCCATGGATTTATATGTCTCCGTAAGAGAATGAAGCGTGTGTACAGCGGCATGAATGCAGCAGAGAAAATCCGATAAATCCCATTATCAAAATGAATTACACAAAAAAAACCCAAGGACAGTGAGATAGAGAGCAATTCTTAAATAATTCATTCAGGGCTTGTGATGCAACCTGGATTTACCACATCTACACCCAGAGCTGTGTGAGACATAAGGTTGGGCACTTCGGGCTGATAGCATTGGTGAGGTTCGATGAGCAAATGCAGACCCTTTGAAGTCATACAGCATGGTACCCATTCCATGGGTCCCAACTCTCCAAGTTTAAGGGATTCTTCCTTCAGCTAAAACATGCATGGGAAACCCACAGTATGGTGCACCGTGTGACTGGCAAACGTTTTCAAATGCATCTCAGTTTTCGTCCCCTTTTACTCGGGTTCACCATTCCAGACCCTTTACGAACACTCTCCCCACTTGGAGAGTCAGTGCCTTTAACCTCCTGTTGGGCACAGTTTGCAATTTCTGCGCAAGATGAAAAGGAATAGGGAGAACCAATGAGAGACTAGCTCTAGGTGTCTGCACGGGCAAATTTAACGCTCATTTCCCACCAGGAAGAGGAATTTACCAAAGGCTCAGCATGCCGTGCCGGAACCAGATTAGGGCCTGAAGCAATCCTGTGGGTTTGCGGCCAGCTCACAAGATAGCGAGTTGAAGAAAGGAGCTCAGGGGCACTGTAACTCACAAACCTGCAGAGTTATAAATGACAGCTATCGTCCAATAATATATTGAAGGAAGGCTGCGAAGACGACTTGTAAGCGGGACAGATTTGCAGGAAAACGATTTCAGGGGGTAGACGGGAATTGCATTTAAAGCATAGGAAAAGAGGCAGAACGTCGACAATGATGCACTTGGCCAAAAAGGGCGTATGCGTTTTTTCCTGAATATATTCAGGAAAAAACGCATACGCCCTTTTTGGCCAACCAAGCAAGCATGTTAAAGAAATCTGCACTACAATGAAGTCTCACTGCCCCCCGGTCAAAAGGGCCATCTGTAAAAAGTGTAAAATCCAGAAAGGCAGCACAGGCCATGGAGAACAGGGAGCCTTGTTATGCTGATGGGCGGGATGTAAATTGCCAACAGCCACTCTGGAGAAGTGTATGGTGTTTCCCGGAACACCGAAAAAACAAAGCTACGGAGCCTACGGCACTTCCACTTATGGTCCTATAGCTTAGGGAAATTAAAATCAAAAACACACAGCCACCCCAAAGTGTCGGACGGCTCTGTTTACAAGAACCTCGTCTACGGTACAAGTTAAATATCCCAGAATGTGAAAAATGGATAAAGAAGTTGTGGTACGTACGTACAATGGAATATCACTCAGCAATGAAATCTATGTCATCAGGCCCGTCTCGGCATAATGAGTGGATTCAGGTACGATGATTCTAAGTGAAATAAGTCACACAGAAAATGAAACATCATAAGATAACACTAATACACGGAATGTAAACTTGGCTACACATGAACTGATTTACAAAACAGAACAGGGTCTCAAATTTAGAAAACCAACTTATGCTTGCTTAAGGGGAAAGGTGAGTTGGGGTGCTGCATAAAACCAGAGATAGAAATTAGCACAGATACCTTTCCATAAGCCAAATATGTAATAGTCAAGACCTACCCCTTGCTCAACGAAATGGACTAAACACCCCATATTCAACGCCTAGGAATACACCTGACTAGTAAGAATCTTCAACCCCATGGATTTATATGTCTCCGTAAGAGAATGAAGCGTGTGTACAGCGGCATGAATGCAGCAGAGAAAATCCGATAAATCCCATTATCAAAATGAATTACACAAACAAAACCCAAGGACAGTGAAATAGAGAGCAATTCTTAAATAATTCATTCAGGGCTTGTGATGCAACCTGGATTTACCACATCTACACCCAGAGCTGAGTGAGACATAAGGTTGGGCACTTCGGGCTGATAGCATTGGTGAGGTTCGATGAGCAAATGCAGACCATTTGAAGTCATACAGCATGGTACCCATTCCATGGGTCCCAACTCTCCAGGTTTAAGCGATTCTTCCTTCAGCCAAAGCATGCATGGGAAACCCACAGTATGGTGCACTGTGTTACCGGGATACGTTTTCAAATGCATCTCAGTTTTTGTCCTCTTTTACTCGGGTTCACCATTCCAGACCCTTTACTAACACTCTCCCCACTTGGAGAGTCAGTGCCTTTAACCTCCTGTTTGGCACAGTTTGCAATTTCTGCCCAAGATGAACAGGAATAGGGAGAACCAATGAGAGACTAGCTGTAGGTGTCTGCACGGGCAAATTTAACGCTCACTTCCAACCAGGAAGAGGAATTAACCAAAGGCTCAGCATGCCGTGCCGGAACAAGATTAGGGCCTGAAGCAATCTTGCGGGTTTGCGGCCAACTCAAAAGAAAGCAATTTGAAGAAAGGAGCTCAGGGGCACTGTAATTCACAAACCTGCAGAGTTATAAAAGACAGCTATCGTCCAAAAATATATTGAAGGAAGGCTGCGAAGAGGACTTGAATGCGGGGCAGAATTGCAGGAAAACGATTTCAGCGGGTAGACTGGAATTGCATTTAAAGCATAGGAAAAGAGGCAGAACGTCGACAATGATGCACTTGGCCAAAAAGGGCGTATGCGTTTTTTCCTGAATATATTCAAGAAAAAACGCATACGCCCTTCTTGGCCAACCAAGCATGCATGTTAAAGAAATGTGCACTTCAATGAAGTCTCACTGCCCCCCGGTCAACAGGGCCATCTGAAAAAAGTGTAAAATCCAGAAAGGCAGCACAGGCCATGGAGAACAGGGAGCCTTGTTATGCTGATGGGCGGGATGTAAATTGCCAACAGCCACTCTGGAGAAGTGTATGGTGCTTCCCGGAACACCGAAAAAACAAAGCTACGGAGCCTACGGCACTTCCATTTATGGTCCTATAGCTTAGGGAAATTAAAATCAAAAACACACAGCCACCCCAAAGTGTCGGACGGCTCTGTTTACAAGAACCTCGTCTACGGTACAAGTTAAATATCCCAGAAAGCGAAAAATGGATAAAGAAGTTGTGGTACGAACGTACTTTGGAATAACACTCAGCAATGAAATCTAGGTCATCAGGCCCTTCGCGGCATAATGAGTGGATTCAGGTACGATGATTCTAAGTGAAATAAGTCACACAAAACAAGAAACATCATAAGATATCACTACTACACGGAATGTAAACTTGGCTACACATGAACTGAATTACAAAACAGAACAGGGACTCAAATTTAGAAAAGCAACCAATGATTGCTTAAGCGCAAAGGTGAGTAGGGGTGCTGCATAAAACCAGAGATTGAAATTAGCACAGATACCGTTCCATAAGCCAAATATGTAATAGTCAAGACCTTCTCCTTGCTCAACGACGTGGACTCAACACCGCATATTCAACGCCTAGGAATACACCTGACTAGTAAGAATCTTCAAACCCATGGATTTATATGTCTCTGTAAGAGAATCAAGCGTGTGTACAGCGGCATAAAAGCAGCAGTGAAAATCCGATAAATCCAGTTATCAAACTAAATTACAAAAACAAAACACAATGACAGTGAAATAGAGAGCAATTCTTAAATAATTCATTCAGGGCTTGTGATGCAACCTGGATTTACCACATCTACACCCAGAGCTGGGTGAGACATAAGGCTGGACACGTCTGACTGATAGCATTGGTGAGGTTCAGTGAGCAAATGCAGACCCTTTGAAGTCATACTGCATGGTACCCATTCCATGGGTCCCAACTCTCCAGGTTTAAGGAATTCTTCCTTCAGCTTAAACATGCTTGGGAATCCCAGAGTATGGTCCGCCGTGTGACTGGGAAACGATTTTAAATGCCTCTCAGGTTTCGTTCCCTGGTACTTGGGTTCACCATTCCAGACGCTTTACTAACTCTCTACCCACTTGGAGAGTCAGTGCCTTTAACCTCCTGTTTGGCACAGTTTGCAATTTCTGCGCAAGATGAACAGGAATAGGGAGAACCAATGAGAGACTAGCTTTAGGGTCTGCACGGGCAACTTAAATGTTCATTTCCCACCAGAAAGAGGAATTTACCAAAGTCTCAGCGTGCCGTGCCGAAACCATTTTAGGGCCTGAAGCAATCCTGTGGGTTTGCGGCCAGCTCACAAGCAAGCGAGTTGAAGAAAGGAGCTCAGGGACACTGTAATTAACAAACCTGCAGAGTTATAAATGACAGGTATCATACAAAAATATATTGAAGTAAGGCTGCGAAGAGGGCTTGAAACGGGGCAGAATTCCAGGAATATGATTTCAGGAGGTAGACGGGCAGTGCTCTGAAAGCATAGGAGAAGAGGCCGATCCTCGACAATGATGCACTTGGTCAAAAAGTGCATATGCGTTTTTTCAGGGCCCTCATTAAAGAGGGTAGGAGGCTCCCAGCATGCTTTCGTGGCCAACAGTGGGCCCACATCGCCAAGGCGATGTGAGCCAGCCAGGCAGGAGTGACCTCACATCAGAGGGCCCACCTCACAGAAGGGTAAGGAACCCAGCCAGGATCAGACTCTCACCAGAGTGCCCACATCAGCAAGGGGCTGTGAACCACGCAGGAGTATCATCACACCCGTGGGGCCACATCATCAAAAGTTGAGGTACACAAAAAATGTGGCCTCAAACCAGAGGACCCACATCACCATGAGTTTCGGAGCGAGGCAGGCAGGATTAACCTCACAACACATGGCCCATTGTATAAAAAAGGTGAGGAACCCAGCAGTTGGAACATCCCAGCAGGCGGCCCAGAGCACCGAGGCTATGGGATCCAGGCAGTGATGAACTCACAACAGAGGGCCCTCATCATGAAACTGTGAGCAAACCGGCCGTTGTGACCTCAGAGCACAAGGCCCACATCCCCATGGGGAAGGGAACCAAGCAGGAGTGTCATCGCACCAGTGGGCACACATCAGAAAATGTGGGGAGCCCAGCAGTTAGGGCCTGACGCCAGAGGGCTCTCATCACCGAGGAGAGGAGGCTCCCAGCAGGCTCCAACTGCTACCAGAGGGCCGCCATCGCCAATGCGGGATGTGCCAGCCAGGCAGGAGTGACCTCAGAGCAGAGGGCCCACCTCACAAAAGTGTGAGGAACCCAAAGAGGATCAGACTCTCACCACAGGGCCCACATCACCAAGGGAATGGGAACCAGGCTGGAGTGTCCTCACACCAGTGAGGCGTCATCACCGAAATGTGAGTGACCCAGCACACGTGGCCTCAAACCAGAGGACACACATCACCAAGGGGCTGGGAGTGAGGCAGGCAGGAGGAGCCTCAAAACATAGGGCCCATGGAATAAAAATGGTGAGGAATCCAGCAGCTGGAACCTCCCAGCAGGCGGCCAGGAGCAGCGAGGCTATGGGATCCAGACCTGACTGAACTCAAAACAGAGGGCCCTCATCATGAAACTCTGAGCAACCCAGCCGTTGGGACCTCAGAGCAGAAGGCCCACATTCCCATGTGGTTGGGAACATGGCATAAGTGTACTCGCACCACAGGGCACACATCAGAGAATTTTGGGAGCTCAGAAGTTAGGGCCTGATGCCAGAGGGCCCTCATTACCAAGGGGAGGAGACTCCAAGCAGGCACCAACTCCCAACTGAGGGCCCATGTCGCCAAGGGGACGTGTGACAGCCAGGCAGGAGTGACCTCACAGCAGAGGGCCTACCTCACAGAAGGGTGAGGAACCCAGCCAGGATAAGACTCTCACCAGAGGGCCCACATCACCAAGGGGATCAGAAACAGGCAGGACTGTCTTCACACCAGTGTGGCCACATCATAGAAAGGTGAGGAACCCAGCACATGTGGCCTAAACCAGAAGACCCACATCTCCAAGGGGCTCGGAGTGAGGCAGGCAGGAGGAGCCTCAAAACACAGGGCCCATAGAATAAAAAAGCTGAGGAATCCTGCAGTGGGAACCTCCCAGCAGGCGGCCCAGAGCACCGAGTCTATGCGATCCAGGCTGCAGTGAACTCACAACAGAGGGCCCACATCATGAAACTGTGAGCAACCCAGCCATTGGGACCTCAGAGCAGAAGGCCCACATCCCCATGGGGATGGGAACCTCGCAGGAGTGTCCTCGCACCACTTAGCACGTATCAGAAAATGTGGGTACCCAGCAGTTAGGGCCTGATGCAAGAGGGCCGTCATCACTGAGGGGAGGAGGCTCCCAGCAGGCTCCAACTGCCACAAGAGGGCCGATGTTGCCCTGGCGGGGTGTGCCAGCCAGGCAGGAGTGACCTCACAGCAGAGGGCCCACCTTACAGAAGGGTGAGGAACCCAGCCAGGATCAGACTCTCACCAGAGGGCCCACATCATCAAAGGGATAGGAACCAGGCAGGAGTGTCCTCACACCAGTGGGGCCACATCATCGAAAGGTGAGGGACCCAGCACACGTGGCCTCAAACAAGAGGACACACATCACCAAGGGGCTGGGAGTGAGGCAGGCAGGAGGAGTCTCAAAACAGAGGGCCCATAGAAGAAAAAAGGTGAGGAATCCCGCAGTTGGAACCTCCCAGCAGGTGGCCAGGAGCAGCGAGGCTATGGGATCCAGGCCGGAGTGAACTCACACCTGAGGGCCCTCATCATGAAACTGAGCAACCCAACGTTGGGACCTCAGAGCAGAAGGCCCACATTCCCATGGGGTTGGGAAACTGGCAGGAGTGTACTCGCGCCACAGGGCGCACATCAGAAAATTTTTGGAGCCCAGGAGTTACGGCCTGACGCCAGAGGGCCCTCATTACCGAGGGGAGGAGACTCCCAGCAGGCACCAACTCCCACCAGAGGGCCGACGTCGCCAAGGCGGGGTGTGCCAGCCAGGCAGGAGTGACCTCAGAGAAGAGGGCCCACCTCACAGAAGTGTGAGTAACCCAACCAGGATCTGACTCTCACCGGAGGGCCCACATCACCAAGAGGATGGGAACCAGGCAGGAGTGTCCTCACACCAGTGGGGCCACATCAGCCAAAGGTGAGGAACCCAGCACATGTGGCCTCAAACCAGAGGACACACATCACCAAGGGGCTGGGAGTGAGGCAGGTGTCTGGAGGGGCACATTTAACTCTAATTTCCCACCAGGAAGAGGAATTAACCAAAGGCTCAGAGTGACGTGCTGGACCCTGATTACGTCCTGAAGCAAACCTGCGGTTCTGTGGCCAGCTTTCAAGGAAACGAGTTTTAAAGGAAATCACGGGCACTGTAATTCACAAACCTGCAGAGTTATAAATGACAGCTATTGACAAAAATATATTGAAGTAAGTCTGCAAAGAGGACTTGAAAACGAGGCAGAATTGCAGGAATCATATTTCAGGAGGTAGATTGGAATTGCATTTAAAGCATGTGAAAAGCGGCAGATCTTTGACAGTGATGCACTTGGACAAAAGTGCGTATACATTTTTTCCTGAATATATTCAGGAAAAACGCATATGCCCTTTTTGGCCAACCAAGCACTCGAGCAATGGAAATCCGCACTACAATGAAGTCTCATTTCCCATTCGTCAAAAGGGCCATCTGAAAAAAGTGTAAAAACCAGATACACAGGACAGTCCATGGAGAACAGGGAGCCTTGTTATGCTGATGGGCGGGATGTAAGTTGCCAACAGACACTGTGGAGATGTTTATGGTGTATCCTGAAACATCTGAAAAACAAAGCTACAGACCCTAGGGCACTTCCACTTTTGGCCCTATAGCTTAGGAAAATTAAAATCAACAAGACACAGCCAACACAAAATTTAGGGCTGCTGTGTTTACAAGAACCTCGAATCCAGTACAAATTAAATATCCCAGAAAGAAAAAAATGGATAAAGGAGTTGTGCTACTTACGTACAACGGAATATCACTCAGCAATGAAATCAATGTCATCAGGCCTGTAGCAGCAAATTGAGTGGATTTAAGTATGATGATTCTAAGAGAAATAGAGAAATATGTCACAGAGTAAGATAATTATCATAAGATATCACTAATAGAGAGAGTGTAAACTTGGCTACACATAAACTGAATTACAAAACCGAACAGAGTCTCACATTTAGATAAAAACTTATGCTTGCTTAAGGGGAAAGTTGAGTTGGGGTGCTGTATAAAACCAGAGATTGTAATTAGCACACATACCGTTCCATAAGCCAAATATGTAATAGACAAGACCTACTCTTTGCTCAACGAAATAGACTCATCCATGGTGTATCACCTCACACCTGTTAGAATGGGCATCATCAGAAAATCTACAAACAACAGATGCTGGAAAGGGTGTGGAGATAAGGAACCCTCTTCCACTATTGTTGGGAATGTAAATTGATACAGTCACTGTGGAGAACATTATGGAGTTTCTTATAAAACTAAGAATAGAATTACCATATGATACAGCAATGCCACTACTGGGCATATACCCAGACAAAACCATAAATCAAAAAGAGACATTCACCGCAATGTTCATTGCATCACTATTTACAATATCCAGGTAATGGAAGCAACCTAAATGCCCACAGACAGACGAATGCATAAAGATGTGGTACATATATAAAATGGAATATCACTAAGCCATAAAAAGGAATGAAATTGGGTCATTTGTAGAGACGTTGATGGATCTAGAGACTGTCATACAGAGTGAAGTAAGTCAGAAATAGAAAAACAAATCTTGTATATTAATGCATATATGTGGAACCTAGAAAAATTGTACAGATGAACAGTTTTGCAAGGCAGAAATAGAGCAACAGATGTAGACAACAAACGTATGGACACCAAGGGGGGGAAAGCTGTTGGGGGGTGGTGGTGGGAGGAGTTGAGAGATTGGGATTGGCATGTATACATTTATATGTATAAAATCGATAACCAAAAAGAACCTGCTGTATAAAAAAATAAAATAAAATTCCAAATTACAAAAAGTAAAACAGACAAAATATTCTTCCCTTCACATACATGTATTTATATGAATAAATTATTTCCATGCTTATATCTGTAAATACAAAAAAGAGGAATAAAATCTACCTTGAACCAAAAACGAAAGAAAGAAAACAAAAGAGAACCCACCAGTTACACAGAGGAAAACCGTATCAGGGCACTTGCTCCAGTTGTAAACAATTCTGAAGTTGGTCAGTGGTGGGGAATCATCTCCCATTCAGCCAGCAGGCCCCACACAACAAGCGTCCTCATTGCAAAGCTGGGGGACCGTGCCGAGGCATCTGTGAGTAAACGTGGGCTGAGCCCCAGGCCAGCTGCTGCTGAAATGTTCCCACCCTTCCCAGGTAAAACACCTGAATATGTACAAGGACTTGAAAGCCTAGAGGAAGGGCCATGGAGCCACATGAGCACCAGCATGCCAGCCGACTTGGTGCCTGCAGGCCAGCCAGGATGGTCCTGGCCCTGGGTGCTCTTCTGGAAGCTTTCCATTTCCCTGCCTGAGATACCCCTGCTGTCCCGGCCCCCACTGCTTTCTTCCTCACTCACCTCTGCCCAGGGAGAAATTCCAGCGGCAGGTATGGGTGACACATCCTCTTCTTTAGCAGGTGGCATCTTGGCAACTGCTGCAGAAAGTCCAGCAGAGCCCCACTCACACTGGGCCACCAACAAAGCCATGGCCTCTCACTCCCTCCCACCAGTCCAGCCCCGAGACTGCTGACAGGGCAGAGAAAATGGCGTCAGGCACAGCTGCAGGGGCTCTTGCTGCCTGGAGCGGTGTTTATATTGATCTCAACCCAGGCACACCTGGGGAGGGCTGGCCGGCACGGTCAGGCTTCCCAGGCCAGCCAATAATCACCCCTCAGGGGCTCACAGTTGCAGAAACTGGAACTTGCTGAATCGGCCAGGTCCGAGGAACAGGTGTGGGCTCCTGAGAGTCAGGATAGACAAGGGGCTGCAGCTCTGGCTTGTTTTCTAATTATATTATCTGGCCCATGAGTGGGAGACAACTTCAAGAAAACCCTCTCCTAATGAGAGGAACCCAGGAGTCAGGGAGAGGAGGGGTGGGTGGTGGGTGGAGACAGAGGCCTGGTGCCCCGGGTGCAGTGGAAGTCTCTGGAAGACCAGGTGGAGGGAGGCCACACAGAGTGATGCCCAGGGTCACAGACCTGTCGGAGCTGCCGTTTCTTAGTTCAAGTCCTGCTCTGAGGTGCTCTGTGTCAGATCTGAGTGACAGGTGAGCTGGGAGTCCTCTGCAATGAGGGCGATGTGCATGGTTCCTGTGTGCCCAGCCCTGCCACAGTACCTGCAAGGGTAGCTCTGTATCCGGGGAGGGGTCTGACCACGAGAGCCCCATGGGCTGCAGGGGAACCTGCCCAGGGAACCCCATATCCTGGGAGGGGCCTGAACACGAGAGCCCCGTGGGCTGGGGTGGGGGTGAGGTACCTGCCCAGGTGAGCTCCATATCCTGGGATTGGCCTGGCCTCGAGAGCCCCATGGGCTGCTGGAGTCCTGGTAAAGGATGTCAGGACAGTCAGTGAAGCCACCGAGGATAGACCTCCAGTAGTTCCTAAATCCTACATCCTGCTGGTCATTCTACCAACCACCAGGACATGGTATTCTGTATTAGTCTTCAATGATGCCTTCTTTTGTATTCTAGTAGTCCCAGAGTCACAAGAAATTTTGGCTTGTGAGTGGCAGGACTCAACATACAACTAAAACAATACTTCCGGGCCGTGTTGCCCCAAGGGTTCAAAAATTCCCACACCATCTTTGGGGAAAGCTCAGCTAAAGACCTAAAAGTTCTACCTCTGGAAAAGGAAACACTCCTTCAATATGCAGACGACATTCTGATCGCCAGCCCTACTAAGGAGACCTCTGAACTACCAAGCCAAGAAAGGATACAAGTTGTCCAAGAAAAAGCTCAAATATCACAGACTACGGTGACCTGCCTGGGCTTCATTCTCACAGAAGGTCGGAGAAGCCCATCCCAGGAAAGGGAAGAAACAATTTACAGCCTTACCCATTTCTAAAACTAGAAGACAGCTTAGGGGTTCCTGGGGAGGCCAGGGTTTGCTGCTTCTGGATCCCTAACTACAGTCTACTAGCTGGGCCTCTATATGAAACACTGAAAGGAAAAGATGATGATCCTTTTGAATAGAATCCAGAAGTGGCCTTTCAAGAATGGAAAGAGCAGTAAATTCAGACCCTTGCCCTGGAACTCCCTAATTTAGCTAAACCCTTTGACCTTTACATTCCTGGTGAACGGTGAATCGCCATTGGAGTATTAGTGCAAAACCTGGGACCACTTGAAATGGAACAATGCAAGAATGCCATCCAGGTAGGATAAACTACGGTCACCAAGGGGCTTGGCCCACCGCCACATCTGGCCAAGATACTGGCAGTATCTGAAAACCTGGAAATCAGCAGCCAAAAAGGCCACCTCCCTCCTAAGGGAAAAGGACCCCACGTGGTGATCCTAACCCCCAACCATGCCCTGAAGTTGCAGGGTTTGCTCCGTGGGCACACTGACCTTGAGTGAGGAGGCCCTCCAACTCCAACCTCCAGAGAGATAACCGGGGCAAAGGGGCACCATGACGACTCGTGTGACCATCACTTGACCTGGAGTTTCTCTCATAAAACAACAAGAGTGTGTCCCAAAAGAGTAGACTACTGCTTGCAGGACTTACTGCACCCAGAGGGGAGGTAATAGTCTTGGCAGGGGAACCGTATATCACGCTGTCACCATAGAAGAGCCTACAGACACTGTGATGATGGTGGCTAATAAGACCAGCTGGACTCCTGTTTACTTCAAAAGGCTGTTGACTCAGTGGCCATCATGGTCCTTCATCACCACTGACCCTGGACTGTCTGGGAGTTGAGCAGGCAGGGTCCTGACACCTGGTGCTGTTTTTACGTTAAGTCAGGGGCCTAATTGAAGAAAGCGCAGACTACTGGTCAGAGCATCTAGGCTGGCAGAAACGGTCAGCCTAAGGTGGCCGAACAAATGTGGGGCGGGGTGAAACTGGACCTCACAGCGTCACTGCACATCTCCTTCCTGGACCCTTAAAGGTCATTAGAATCTATAACACTACCAATACTTGTGCTCAGGCGGACGAGCAGGGAGGCAGGAGGCCTGGGGACAATCAACGTCACCTGGAGGCTGCTGGGGAGAAGTTCTGACCCTCGCCCACGGGTATGAGGGCTCCTAACTCAGCACTCAGCAGTTACAGATGAAGGGTCTGCACCCTCAGCACTCTAAGAATGAGGAAGGGGACAAAATGCAGAAGAGGGGTTTGTCCCAGGCAAAGCCCCTTAAAAATCCCTGGGAGATAAAAATAGAATCTGGGCAATAAAATAAAGTCTAACCTTTTTTATCCTTTGTGCTTTGTCTAATTTCACGTGCTCCTAGGGTCCCACATGCAGAGGTTCAACAGCCGGCACTTCAGACCAGATTTCCTAGTGCAGAATGGCTGGGTCGACACCTCAGCTCCTGGGGCACGGTGCAGACTCCGCGATATAGAGCCTGAGCTGCAGCCAACTGGGCCCTCGAGAGCTCCGCCCCCTCCCTCCCACTGACTCTGACAGGATCTCTACACAGCAGCCCAGCCCACAGCCCACGGGGTAGCACATGCTCTCACCTCTCCATTCTCTGATCAAAATATAAAGTTTCCTTTGCTTCTGAACCAAACTCAGTCTCAATCTGTTGGCTCCAATGACACTGGGCAGGGGGACACTTGTTGGGGTCCACTCTGGAGGATCAGTAACAGAAATTGAGAACATTGTAACTTCAATGAACAGATGTGTGAGCCAAACTGTAATTAACATAGAACAGTGTATAAGGCTCGGGTAAAATAAGATGTTTCTAAAACTTCCATTTGATATTTCCATCACTTTATTATAAGCAAGTTCAGTGAAAAGGTCTTATTTGTCAGGTCAATACTAGAGAAACGAAGTGATTTCTTTCCAAGGATGTACATCTAATAATCTTGGTTAAAGCTTCAATCTTGTTTTAAATGCTTTTCCATTGAAAATGATACCTCTCTTTCAGCTCCCCCATTTCTGAGAAGTATAAAATCTTATAATTTATTAAGACCAAATGGGAAAGGTGGGAGGAGGGATAAATTAACAGTTTGGGATTAACACATACACACTGCTATGTATAAAATCGATCATCAACAAGGAACTACTGTATAGCACAGGGAACTACACTCAATATTTTGCAATAACCTATAAGGGGAAATAATCTGAAAAAGAATAGATGTTTTTATTGACATCATCTATTAATGACAGTTAAAATGGAACCTAAGGGAAGCCAGTGGTGAGTGCTTCTGACCCTGAAGACTTCAATCATCTAAAGTTTGGACTCTGCCTACTTCCCAAGGCCCTTAATGAACCTATGTGTAGCCGTAGCTTAAAAAATTCCCCAGTTTGGGTTGTGGAGAGACACTGATTTTGAAAAAGCCCTGGTGTTCTCCTCACATGAATGGGACACTTCCTACACCTAAAACATGCCTGTCACACCCAGAGGATGGTATACCGTCTGATCGGGAAGAGTTTGGAAAAGGCATCTCATCTCCTCATCTCCTGGTGCTCGGGTTCACCCCTCCAGCGTCTTTACGAACAGTCTCCCCACTTGGAGATGTCAGCACTGTCAACATCCTGTTTGGAATTTGTCCAGAGGATGAAGCAGAAGGAGGAGGAACAATGAGTGACAAGTCCTAGGTGTTCGGACAGGCACATGTCACTCTAATTTCCAATCAGGAAGACGAATTGACCAAAGGCTAGGGTTGCCCATGGAAACAGAATAGGGCTTGAGGAAATCCCGCTGCTTTGTGGCCAGTTCCCATAAACACAAGTTGAATAATGGAACTCAGGGACACTAAAATTCACGAAACTGCAGAGTTGAAAATATCTCTCACTGAAAAATGTCTTGAGGAAAGTCAGAGAAAAGGACTTGTAAGCAACGGAGAATGGCAGGAAAGGGATTGGAAGAGGTAGAAAGGACTCGCCATTAAGCACAAGAAAAGGGGCTGAACATTGCCAACATTGCAGTTGGCCAAAAAGGGTGTATGCGTCTTTTTCTGTATATATTCAAGAAAAGGGCATACACTTTTTTAGCCAACCAAACAGGTGGGCACTGGAAATCAATACTACAAAACATATCACTTCGCATCAGTCAGAAGAGCCTTCCTCGTAAAGTGTAAACACCAGAAATGCAGGACAGGGCAAGGAGAAAAGGGAGCCCTGTGAGGCTTATAGTGGAAATGTATATTGCCAACGGTCACTCTGGATAAGTGTATTGTGTTTACTAAAGCATCTAAAAAATGAGCTACAGAGCACAGGGCACTTGCACTCATGGACGTATATCTTGGGAAAGACAAAAATGGAGAGGACACAGGCACCCCAATGTTTACCGCCTCTCTGTTTAAAAGATCCTCGACTAGGATATAATTTATATGTCTGTGGAGGGAAAAAATGGATAGAGATGTGGCACTTATGTAGAGTGGAATATTACTCAGCCTGAAAATCAATGAAATATGGCCAGTTGTAACAACCCCAGAGGAGTTACGTAGGATCATTCGAAGTCACATAATTCAAAAAGAAAAAGACATACGATACTACTAATACATGGAATATAAACGAGGCTACAAATGAACTGAATTACAAAACAGAACGGGGTCTCAGATTTAGAAAACCAACTTATGCTTGCTTAAGGATAAAGGAGAGTTGGGGTGCTGCATAAAACCAGAGATTGAAATTAGCACAGATACCGTTCCATAAGCCAAATATGTAATAGAAAAAACCTACTCCCTGGCCAACGAAATGGACTCAACACCCCATATTCAGCACCTAGGAATATACGGGACGAGTAAGAGTCTTAATACCTATGGATTTATATGTCTCGGTAAGAGAATCAAGCGTGTGTACAGTGACATAAACGCAGCAGTGAAAATCAGCTAAATCCCATTATCAAAATAAATTTCAAAAACAAAACACAATGACAGTGAAATAGAGAGCAATTCTTAAATAATTCATTCAGGGCTTGTGATGCAACCTGGATTTACCACATCTACACCCAGAGATGGGTGAGACATAAGGCTGGACACTTCGGGCTGATAGCATTGGTGAGGTTCCGTAAGCAAATGCAGACCCTTTGAAGTCATACTGCATGGTACCCATTCCATGGGTCCCAACTCTCCAGGTTTAAGGGATTCTTCCTTCAACTTAAACATGCTTGGGAACCCCAGAGTATGGTGCACCACGTGACCGGGAAGTCTTTTCAAATGCATCTCAGTTTTCGTCCCCTTTTACTCGTATTCACAATTCCAGACCATTTACTAACACTCTCCCCACTTGGAGAGTCAGTGCCTTTAACCTCCTGTTTGGCACAGTTTGCAATTTCCGCACAAGATGAACAGGAATAGGGAGAACAAATGAGTGACTAGCTGTAGGTGTCTGCGCGGGCAAATTTTATGCTCATTTCCCACCAGGAAGAGGAATTAACCAAATGCTCAGCATGCCGTGCCGGAACCAGATTAGGGCCTGAAGCAATCCTGCGGGTTTCCGGATAGCTCACAAGAAAGCGAGTTGAAGAAAGGAGCTCAGGGACACTGTAATTCACAAACGGGCAGAGTTATAATTGACAGCTATCGTCCAAAAATATATTGAAGGTAGGCTGCGAAGAGGACTTGAAAGCGGGGCAGAATTGCAGGAAAACGATTTCAGGGGGTAGACTGGAATTGCATTTAAAGCATAGGAGAAGAGACAGAACGTCGACAATGATGCTTTGGCCAAAAAGGGCGTATGCGTTTTTTCCTGAACATATTCAGGAAAAAACGCATACGCCCTTTTTGGCCAACCAAGCAAGCATGTTAAAGTAATCTGCACTACAATGAAGTCTCACTGCCCCCCGGTCAAAAGGGCCATCTGAAAAAAGTGTAAAATCCAGAAAGGCAGCACAGGCCATGGAGAACAGGAAGCCTTGTTATGCTGATGGGCGGGATGTAAATTGCCAACAGCCACTCTGGAGAAGTGTATGGTGTTTCCTCAAACACCTAAAAAACAAAGCAACGGAGCCTACGGCACTTCCACTTATGGTCCTATAGTTTAGGGAAATTAAAATCAAAAAGATGCAGCCACCCCAAATTTTCGAATGGCTCTGTTTACAATATACTCATCTATGGTACAAGTTAAATATCCCAGAAAGCGGAAAATGGATAAAGAAGTTGTGCTACGAACGTACAATGGAATATCACTCAGCAATGAAATCTATGTCTTCAGGCCCGTCGCGGCATAACGAGTGGATTCAGGTATGAAGACTCTAAGTGAAATTAGTCACACAGAGAAAGAAACATCATAAGATATCACTAATACACGGAATGTAAACTTGGCTACACATGAACTGAATTACAAAACAGAACAGGGCCTCAAATTTAGAAAACCAACCAATGCTTGCTTAAGGCGAAAGGTGAGTTGGGGTGCTGCATAAAACCAGAGATTGAAATTAGCACAGATACCGTTCCATAAGTCAAATATGCAATAGTCAAGACCTACTCCTTGCTCAATAAAATAAACTCAACACCCCAAATTCAACGCCTAGGAATATACCTGACTAGTAAGAATCTTAAAACCCATGGATTTATATGTCTCCATAAGAGAATCAAGCGTGTGTACAGCGGTATAAATGCAGCAGTGAAAATCCGATAAATCCCATTATCAAAATGAATTATAAAAACAAAACACAATGACAGTGAAATAGAAAGCAATTCTTAAATAATTCATTCAGGACTTGTGATGCAACCTGGATTTACCATATCTACACCCAGAGCTGGGTGAGACATAAGGCTGGACACTTTGAGCTGATAGCATTGGTGAGGTTCGGTGAGCAAATGCAGACCCTTTGAAGTCATACTGCATGATACCCATTCCATGGGTCCCAACTCTCCAGGTTTAAGGGATTCTTCCTTTAGCTAAAACATGCATGGGAAACCCAGAGTATGGTCCCTGTGACTGCGCAACGTTTTTAAATGCATCTAAGTTTTCGTCCCCTGATACTCGGGTTGACCATTCCGGACGGTATAATAACACTCTCCCCGCTTGGAGAGTCAGTGCCTTTAACCTCCTGTTTGACACAGTGTGCAATTTCTGCGCAAGATGAACAGGAATAGGGAGAAACAATGAGAGACTAGCTGTAGGTGTCTGCACGGGCAAATTTATGCTCATTTCCCTCCAGGAAGTGGAATTAACCAAAGGCTCAGCATGCCGGGCCGGAACCAGATTAGGGCCTGAAGTAATCCTGCGGTTTTGCGGCCAGCTCACAAGGAAACGAGTTGAAGAAAGGAGCTCAGGGGCACTGTCATTCACAAACCTGCAGAGTTATAAATGACAACTATCGTCCAGAAATACATTGAAGAAGGCTGCGAAGAGGACTTGACAGCGGGTCAGAATTGCTGGAAAACGATTTCAGGGGGTAGACTGGAATTGCATTTAAAGCATAGGAAAGAGTCATAACGTCGACAATGATGCACTTGGCCAAAAAGGGCGTATGCGTTTTTACCTGAATATATTCAGGAAATAACGCATACGCACTTTTTGGCCAACCAAGCAAGCGTGTAAAGGAAATCTGCACTACAATGAAGTCTCACTGCCCCCCGGTCAAAAGGGCCTTCTGAAAAAAGTGTAAAATCCAGAAAGGCAGGACAGGCCATGGAGAACAGGGAGCCTTGTTATGCTGATGGACGGGATATAAATTGCCAACAGCCACTCTGGAGAAGTGTATGGTGTTTCCTGAAACACCTAAAAAACAAAGCAACGGAGCGTACGGCACTTCCACTTAAGCTCCTATAGCTTAGGGAAATTAAAATCCAAAAGACACAGCCACTCTAAAATTTCAGAAGGCTCTGTTTACAAGAACCTCATCTACGGTACAAGTTAAATATCCCAGAAAGCGAAAAATGGATAAAGACGTTGTGGTACGAACGTACTTTGGAATAACACTCAGCAATGAAATCTAGGTCATCAGGCCCATCGCGGCATAATGAGTGGATTCAGGTACGATGATTCTAAGTGAAATAAGTCACACAAAACAAGAAACATCATAAGATATCACTAATAGACGGAATGTAAACTTGGCTACACATGAACTGAATTACAAAACAGAACAGGGACTCAAATTTAGAAAAGCAACCAATGATTGCTTAAGGGCAAAGGTGAGTAGGGGTGCTGCATAAAACCAGAGATTGAAATTAGCACAGATACCGTTCCATAAGCCAAATATGTAATAGTCAAGACCTACTCCTTGCTCAACGACATGGACTCAACACCACATATTCAACGCCTAGGAATACACCTGACTAGTAAGAATCTTCAAACCCATGGATTTATATGTCTCTGTAAGAGAATCAAGCGTGTGTACAGCGGCATAAAAGCAGCAGTGAAAATCCGATAAATCCCGTTATCAAACTAAATTACAAAAACAAAACACAATGACAGTGAAATAGAGAGCAATTCTTAAATAATTCATTCAGGGCTTGTGATGCAACCTGGATTTACCACATCTACACCCAGAGCTGGGTGAGACATAAGGCTGGACACTTCTGACTGATAGTATTGGTGAGGTTCAGTGAGCAAATGCAGACCCTTTGAAGTCATACTGCATGGTACCCATTCCATGGGTCCCAACTCTCCAGGTTTAAGGAATTCTTCCTTCAGCTTAAACATGCTTGGGAATCCCAGAGTATGGTCCGCCGTGTGACTGGGAAACGATTTTATATGCTTCTCAGGTTTCGTTCCCTGGTACTTGGGTTCACCATTCCAGACGCTTTACTAACTCTCTACCCACTTGGAGAGTCAGTGCCTTTAACCTCCTGTTTGGCACAGTTTGCAATTTCTGCGCAAGATGAACAGGAATAGGGAGAACCAATGAGAGACTAGCTTTAGGGTCTGCACGGGCAACTTAAATGTTCATTTCCCACCAGAAAGAGGAATTTACCAAAGTCTCAGCGTGCCGTGCCGAAACCATTTTAGGGCCTGAAGCAATCCTGTGGGTTTGCGGCCAGCTCACAAGCAAGCGAGTTGAAGAAAGGAGCTCAGGGACACTGTAATTAACAAACCTGCAGAGTTATAAATGACAGGTATCATACAAAAATATATTGAAGTAAGGCTGCGAAGAGGGCTTGAAACGGGGCAGAATTCCAGGAATATGATTTCAGGAGGTAGACGGGCAGTGCTCTGAAAGCATAGGAGAAGAGGCCGATCCTCGACAATGATGCACTTGGTCAAAAAGTGCATATGCGTTTTTTCAGGGCCCTCATTAAAGAGGGTAGGAGGCTCCCAGCATGCTTTCGTGGCCAACAGTGGGCCCACATCGCCAAGGCGATGTGAGCCAGCCAGGCAGGAGTGACCTCACATCAGAGGGCCCACCTCACAGAAGGGTAAGGAACCCAGCCAGGATCAGACTCTCACCAGAGTGCCCACATCAGCAAGGGGCTGTGAACCACGCAGGAGTATCATCACACCCGTGGGGCCACATCACCAAAAGTTGAGGTACACAAAAAGTGTGGCCTCAAACCAGAGGACCCACATCACCATGAGTTTCGGAGCGAGGCAGGCAGGATTAACCTCACAACACATGGCCCATTGTATAAAAAAGGTGAGGAACCCAGCAGTTGGAACATCCCAGCAGGCGGCCCAGAGCACCGAGGCTATGGGATCCAGGCAGTGATGAACTCACAACAGAGGGCCCTCATCATGAAACTGTGAGCAAACCAGCCGTTGTGACCTCAGAGCACAAGGCCCACATCCCCATGGGGAAGGGAACCAAGCAGGAGTGTCATCGCACCAGTGGGCACACATCAGAAAATGTGGGGAGCCCAGCAGTTAGGGCCTGACGCCAGAGGGCTCTCATCACCGAGGAGAGGAGGCTCCCAGCAGGCTCCAACTGCTACCAGAGGGCCGCCATCGCCAATGCGGGATGTGCCAGCCAGGCAGGAGTGACCTCAGAGCAGAGGGCCCACCTCACAAAAGTGTGAGGAACCCAAAGAGGATCAGACTCTCACCACAGGGCCCACATCACCAAGGGAATGGGAACCAGGCTGGAGTGTCCTCACACCAGTGAGGCGTCATCACCGAAATGTGAGTGACCCAGCACACGTGGCCTCAAACCAGAGGACACACATCACCAAGGGGCTGGGAGTGAGGCAGGCAGGAGGAGCCTCAAAACATAGGGCCCATGGAATAAAAATGGTGAGGAATCCAGCAGCTGGAACCTCCCAGCAGGCGGCCAGGAGCAGCGAGGCTATGGGATCCAGACCTGACTGAACTCAAAACAGAGGGCCCTCATCATGAAACTCTGAGCAACCCAGCCGTTGGGACCTCAGAGCAGAAGGCCCACATTCCCATGTGGTTGGGAACATGGCATAAGTGTACTCGCACCACAGGGCACACATCAGAGAATTTTGGGAGCTCAGAAGTTAGGGCCTGATGCCAGAGGGCCCTCATTACCAAGGGGAGGAGACTCCAAGCAGGCACCAACTCCCAACTGAGGGCCCATGTCGCCAAGGGGACGTGTGACAGCCAGGCAGGAGTGACCTCACAGCAGAGGGCCTACCTCACAGAAGGGTGAGGAACCCAGCCAGGATAAGACTCTCACCAGAGGGCCCACATCACCAAGGGGATCAGAAACAGGCAGGACTGTCTTCACACCAGTGTGGCCACATCATAGAAAGGTGAGGAACCCAGCACATGTGGCCTAAACCAGAAGACCCACATCTCCAAGGGGCTCGGAGTGAGGCAGGCAGGAGGAGCCTCAAAACACAGGGCCCATAGAATAAAAAAGCTGAGGAATCCTGCAGTGGGAACCTCCCAGCAGGCGGCCCAGAGCACCGAGTCTATGCGATCCAGGCTGCAGTGAACTCACAGCAGAGGGCCCACATCATGAAACTGTGAGCAACCCAGCCATTGGGACCTCAGAGCAGAAGGCCCACATCCCCATGGGGATGGGAACCTCGCAGGACTGTCCTCACACCACTTAGCACGTATCAGAAAATGTGGGTACCCAGCAGTTAGGGCCTGATGCAAGAGGGCCGTCATCACCGAGGGGAGGAGGCTCCCAGCAGGCTCCAACTGCCACAAGAGGGCCGATGTTGCCCTGGCGGGGTGTGCCAGCCAGGCAGGAGTGACCTCACAGCAGAGGGCCCACCTTACAGAAGGGTGAGGAACCCAGCCAGGATCAGACTCTCACCAGAGGGCCCACATCATCAAAGGGATAGGAACCAGGCAGGAGTGTCCTCACACCAGTGGGGCCACATCATCGAAAGGTGAGGGACCCAGCACACGTGGCCTCAAACAAGAGGACACACATCACCAAGGGGCTGGGAGTGAGGCAGGCAGGAGGAGTCTCAAAACAGAGGGCCCATAGAAGAAAAAAGGTGAGGAATCCCGCAGTTGGAACCTCCCAGCAGGTGGCCAGGAGCAGCGAGGCTATGGGATCCAGGCCGGAGTGAACTCACACCTGAGGGCCCTCATCATGAAACTGAGCAACCCAACGTTGGGACCTCAGAGCAGAAGGCCCACATTCCCATGGGGTTGGGAAACTGGCAGGAGTGTACTCGCGCCACAGGGCGCACATCAGAAAATTTTTGGAGCCCAGGAGTTACGGCCTGACGCCAGAGGGCCCTCATTACCGAGGGGAGGAGACTCCCAGCAGGCACCAACTCCCACCAGAGGGCCGACGTCGCCAAGGCGGGGTGTGCCAGCCAGGCAGGAGTGACCTCAGAGAAGAGGGCCCACCTCACAGAAGTGTGAGTAACCCAACCAGGATCTGACTCTCACCGGAGGGCCCACATCACCAAGAGGATGGGAACCAGGCAGGAGTGTCCTCACACCAGTGGGGCCACATCAGCCAAAGGTGAGGAACCCAGCACATGTGGCCTCAAACCAGAGGACACACATCACCAAGGGGCTGGGAGTGAGGCAGGTGTCTGGAGGGGCACATTTAACTCTAATTTCCCACCAGGAAGAGGAATTAACCAAAGGCTCAGAGTGACGTGCTGGACCCTGATTACGGCCTGAAGCAAACCTGCGGTTCTGTGGCCAGCTTTCAAGGAAACGAGTTTTAAAGGAAATCACGGGCACTGTAATTCACAAACCTGCAGAGTTATAAATGACAGCTATTGGCAAAAATATATTGAAGTAAGTCTGCAAAGAGGACTTGAAAACGAGGCAGAATTGCAGGAATCATATTTCAGGAGGTAGATTGGAATTGCATTTAAAGTATGTGAAAAGCGGCAGATCTTTGACAGTGATGCACTTGGACAAAAGGGCGTATACATTTTTTCCTGAATATATTCAGGAAAAAACGCATATGCCCTTTTTGGCCAACCAAGCACTCGAGCAATGGAAATCCGCACTACAATGAAGTCTCATTTCCCATTCGTCAAAAGGGCCATCTGAAAAAAGTGTAAAACCCAGATACACAGGACAGGCCATGGAGAACAGGGAGCCTTGTTATGCTGATGGGCGGGATGTAAGTTGCCAACAGACACTGTGGAGATGTTTATGGTGTATCCTGAAACATCTGAAAAACAAAGCTACAGACCCTAGGGCACTTCCACTTTTGGCCCTATAGCTTAGGAAAATTAAAATCAACAAGACACAGCCAACACAAAATTTAGGGCTGCTGTGTTTACAAGAACCTCGAATCCAGTACAAGTTAAATATCCCAGAAAGAAAAAAATGGATAAAGGAGTTGTGCTACTTACGTACAACGGAATATCACTCAGCAATGAAATCAATGTCATCAGGCCTGTAGCAGCAAATTGAGTGGATTTAAGTATGATGATTCTAAGAGAAATAGAGAAATATGTCACACAGAGTAAGATAATTATCATAAGATATCACTAATAGAGAGAGTGTAAACTTGGCTACACATAAACTGAATTACAAAACCGAACAGAGTCTCACATTTAGATAAAAACTTATGCTTGCTTAAGGGGAAAGTTGAGTTGGGGTGCTGTATAAAACCAGAGATTGTAATTAGCACACATACCGTTCCATAAGCCAAATATGTAATAGACAAGACCTACTCTTTGCTCAACGAAATAGACTCATCCATGGTGTATCACCTCACACCTGTTAGAATGGGCATCATCAGAAAATCTACAAACAACAGATGCTGGAAAGGGTGTGGAGATAAGGAACCCTCTTCCACTATTGTTGGGAATGTAAATTGATACAGTCACTGTGGAGAACATCATGGAGTTTCTTATAAAACTAAGAATAGAATTACCATATGATACAGCAATGCCACTACTGGGCATATACCCAGACAAAACCATAAATCAAAAAGAGACATTCACCGCAATGTTCACTGCATCACTATTTACAATATCCAGGTAATGGAAGCAACCTAAATGCCCACAGACAGACGAATGCATAAAGATGTGGTACATATATAAAATGGAATATCACTAAGCCATAAAAAGGAATGAAATTGGGTCATTTGTAGAGACGTTGATGGATCTAGAGACTGTCATACAGAGTGAAGTAAGTCAGAAATAGAAAAACAAATCTTGTATATTAATGCATATATGTGGAACCTAGAAAAATTGTACAGATGAACCGTTTTGCAAGGCAGAAATAGAGCAACAGATGTAGACAACAAACGTATGAACACAAAGGGGGGAAAGCTGTTGGGGGGTGGTGGTGGGAGGAGTTGAGAGATTGGGATTGGCATGTATACATTTATATGTATAAAATCGATAACCAAAAAGAACCTGCTGTATAAAAAAATAAAATTCCAAATTACAAAAAGTAAAACAGACAAAATATTCTTCCCTTCACATACATGTATTTATATGAATAAATTATTTCCATGCTTATATCTGTAAATACAAAAAAGAGGAATAAAATCTACCTTGAACCAAAAACGAAAGAAAGAAAACAAAAGAGAACCCACCAGTTACACAGAGGAAAACCGTATCAGGGCACTTGCTCCAGTTGTAAACAATTCTGAAGTTGGTCAGTGGTGGGGAATCATCTCCCATTCAGCCAGCAGGCCCCACACAACAAGCGTCCTCATTGCAAAGCTGGGGGACCGTGCCGAGGCATCTGTGAGTAAACGTGGGCTGAGCCCCAGGCCAGCTGCTGCTGAAATGTTCCCACCCTTCCCAGGTAAAACACCTGAATATGTACAAGGACTTGAAAGCCTAGAGGAAGGGCCATGGAGCCACATGAGCACCAGCATGCCAGCCGACTTGGTGCCTGCAGGCCAGCCAGGATGGTCCTGGCCCTGGGTGCTCTTCTGGAAGCTTTCCATTTCCCTGCCTGAGATACCCCTGCTGTCCCGGCCCCCACTGCTTTCTTCCTCACTCACCTCTGCCCAGGGAGAAATTCCAGCGGCAGGTATGGGTGACACATCCTCTTCTTTAGCAGGTGGCATCTTGGCAACTGCTGCAGAAAGTCCAGCAGAGCCCCACTCACACTGGGCCACCAACAAAGCCATGGCCTCTCACTCCCTCCCACCAGTCCAGCCCCGAGACTGCTGACAGGGCAGAGAAAATGGCGTCAGGCACAGCTGCAGGGGCTCTTGCTGCCTGGAGCGGTGTTTATATTGATCTCAACCCAGGCACACCTGGGGAGGGCTGGCCGGCACGGTCAGGCTTCCCAGGCCAGCCAATAATCACCCCTCAGGGGCTCACAGTTGCAGAAACTGGAACTTGCTGAATCGGCCAGGTCCGAGGAACAGGTGTGGGCTCCTGAGAGTCAGGATAGACAAGGGGCTGCAGCTCTGGCTTGTTTTCTAATTATATTATCTGGCCCATGAGTGGGAGACAATTTCAAGAAAACCCTCTCCTAATGAGAGGAACCCAGGAGTCAGGGAGAGGAGGGGTGGGTGGTGGGTGGAGACAGAGGCCTGGTGCCCCGGGTGCAGTGGAAGTCTCTGGAAGACCAGGTGGAGGGAGGCCACACAGAGTGATGCCCAGGGTCACAGACCTGTCGGAGCTGCCGTTTCTTAGTTCAAGTCCTGCTCTGAGGTGCTCTGTGTCAGATCTGAGTGACAGGTGAGCTGGGAGTGCTCTGCAATGAGGGCGATGTGCATGGTTCCTGTGTGCCCAGCCCTGCCACAGTACCTGCAAGGGTAGCTCTGTATCCGGGGAGGGGTCTGACCACGAGAGCCCCATGGGCTGCAGGGGAACCTGCCCAGGGAACCCCATATCCTGGGAGGGGCCTGAACACGAGAGCCCCGTGGGCTGGGGTGGGGGTGAGGTACCTGCCCAGGTGAGCTCCATATACTGGGATTGGCCTGACCTCGAGAGCCCCATGGGCTGCTGGAGTCCTGGTAAAGGATGTCAGGACAGTCAGTGAAGCCACCGAGGATAGACCTCCAGTAGTTCCTAAATCCTACATCTTGCTGGTCATTCTACCAACCACCAGGACATGGTATTCTGTATTAGTCTTCAATGATGCCTTCTTTTGTATTCTAGTAGTCCCAGAGTCACAAGAAATTTTGGCTTGTGAGTGGCAGGACTCAACATACAACTAAAACAATACTTCCGGGCCGTGTTGCCCCAAGGGTTCAAAAATTCCCACACCATCTTTGGGGAAAGCTCAGCTAAAGACCTAAAAGTTCTACCTCTGGAAAAGGAAACACTCCTTCAATATGCAGACGACATTCTGATCGCCAGCCCTACTAAGGAGACCTCTGAACTACCAAGCCAATAAAGGATACAAGTTGTCCAAGAAAAAGCTCAAATATCACAGACTACGGTGACCTGCCTGGGCTTCATTCTCACAGAAGGTCGGAGGAGCCCATCCCAGGAAAGGGAAGAAACAATTTACAGCCTTACCCATTTCTAAAACTAGAAGACAGCTTAGGGGTTCCTGGGGAGGCCAGGGTTTGCTGCTTCTGGATCCCTAACTACAGTCTACTAGCTGGGCCTCTATATGAAACACTGAAAGGAAAAGATGATGATCCTTTTGAATAGAATCCAGAAGTGGCCTTTCAAGAATGGAAAGAGCAGTCAATTCAGACCCTTGCCCTGGAACTCCCTAATTTAGCTAAACCCTTTGACCTTTACATTCCTGGTGAAAGGTGAATCGCCGTTGGAGTATTAGTGCAAAACCTGGGACCACTTGAAATGGAACAATGCAAGAATGCCATCCAGGTAGGATAAACTACGGTCACAAAGGGGCTTGGCCCACCGCCACATCTGGCCAAGATACTGGCAGTATCTGAAAACCTGGAAATCAGCAGCCCAAAAGGCCACCTCCCTCCTAAGGGAAAAGGACCCCACGTGGTGATCCTAACCCCCAACCATGCCCTGAAGTTGCAGGGTTTGCTCCGTGGGCACACTGACCTTGAGTGAGGAGGCCCTCCAACTCCAACCTCCAGAGAGATAACCGGGGCAAAGGGGCACCATGACGACTCGTGTGACCATCACTTGACCTGGAGTTTCTCTCATAAAACAACAAGAGTGTGTCCCAAAAGAGTAGACTACTGCTTGCAGGACTTACTGCACCCAGAGGGGAGGTAATAATCTTGGCAGGGGAACCGTATATCATGCTGTCACCATAGAAGAGCCTACAGACACTGTGATGATGGTGGCCAATAAGACCGGCTGGACTCCTGTTTACTTCAAAAGGCTGTTGACTCAGTGGCCATCATGGTCCTTCATCACCACTGACCCTGGACTGTCTGGGAGTTGAGCAGGCAGGGTCCTGACACCTGGTGCTGTTTTTACGTTAATTCAGGGGCCTAATTGAAGAAAGCGCAGACTACTGGTCAGAGCATCTAGGCTGGCAGAAACGGTCAGCCTAAGGTGGCCGAACAAATGTGGGGCGGGGTGAAACTGGACCTCACAGCGTCACTGCACATCTCCTTCCTGGACCCTTAAAGGTCATTAGAATCTATAACACTACCAATACTTGTGCTCAGGCGGACGAGCAGGGAGGCAGGAGGCCTGGGGACAATCAACGTCACCTGGAGGCTGCTGGGGAGAAGTTCTGACCCTCGCCCACGGGTATGAGGGCTCCTAACTCAGCACTCAGCAGTTACAGATGAAGGGTCTGCACCCTCAGCACTCTAAGAATGAGGAAGGGGACAAAATGCAGAAGAGGGGTTTGTCCCAGGCAAAGCCCCTTAAAAATCCCTGGGAGATAAAAATAGAATCTGGGCAATAAAATAAAGTCTAACCTTTTTTATCCTTTGTGCTTTGTCTAATTTCACGTGCTCCTAGGGTCCCACATGCAGAGGTTCAACAGCCGGCACTTCAGACCAGATTTCCTAGTGCAGAATGGCTGGGTCGACACCTCAGCTCCTGGGGCACGGTGCAGACTCCGCGATATAGAGCCTGAGCTGCAGCCAACTGGGCCCTCGAGAGCTCCGCCCCCTCCCTCCCACTGACTCTGACAGGATCTCTTCACAGCAGCCCAGCCCACAGCCCACGGGGTAGCACATGCTCTCACCTCTCCATTCTCTGATCAAAATATAAAGTTTCCTTTGCTTCTGAACCAAACTCAGTCTCAATCTGTTGGCTCCAATGACACTGGGCAGGGGGACACTTGTTGGGGTCCACTCTGGAGGATCAGTAACAGAAATTGAGAACATTGTATCTTCAATGAACATTTGTGTGAGCCAAACTGTAATTAACATAGAACAGTGTATAAGGCTCGGGCAAAATAAGATGTTTCTAACACTTCCATTTGATATTTCCATCACTTTATTATAAGCAAGTTCAGTGAAAAGGTCTTATTTGTCAGGTCAATACTAGAGAAACGAAGTGATTTCTTTCCAAGGATGTACATCTAATAATCTTGGTTAAAGCTTCAATCTTGTTTTAAATGCTTTTCCATTGAAAATGATACCTCTCTTTCAGCTCCCCCATTTCTGAGAAGTATAAAATCTTATAATTTATTAAGACCAAATGGGAAAGGTGGGAGGAGGGATAAATTAACAGTTTGGGATTAACACATACACACTGCTATGTATAAAATCGATCATCAACAAGGAACTACTGTATAGCACAGGGAACTACACTCAATATTTTGCAATAACCTATAAGGGGAAATAATCTGAAAAAGAATAGATGTTTTTATTGACATCATCTATTAATGACAGTTAAAATGGAACCTAAGGGAAGCCAGTGGTGAGTGCTTCTGACCCTGAAGACTTCAATCATCTAAAGTTTGGACTCTGCCTACTTCCCAAGGCCCTTAATGAACCTATGTGTAGCCGTAGCTTAAAAAATTCCCCAGTTTGGGTTGTGGAGAGACACTGATTTTGAAAAAGCCCTGGTGTCCTCCTCACATGAATGGGACACTTCCTACACCTAAAACATGCCTGTCACACCCAGAGGATGGTATACCGTCTGATCAGGAAGAGTTTGGAAAAGGCATCTCATCTCCTCATCTCCCGGTGCTCGGGTTCACCCCTCCAGCGTCTTTACGAACAGTCTCCCCACTTGGAGATGTCAGCACTGTCAATATCCTGTTTGGAATTTGTCCAGAGGATGAAGCAGAAGGAGGAGGAACAATGAGTGACAAGTCCTAGGTGTTCGGACAGGCACATGTCACTCTAATTTCCAATCAGGAAGACGAATTGACCAAAGGCTAGGGTTGCCCATGGAAACAGAATAGGGCTTGAGGAAATCCCGCTGCTTTGTGGCCAGTTCCCATAAACACAAGTTGAAAAATGGAACTCAGGGACACTAAAATTCACGAAACTGCAGAGTTGAAAATATCTCTCACTGAAAAATGTCTTGAGGAAAGTCAGAGAAAAGGACTTGTAAGCAACGGAGAATGGCAGGAAAGGGATTGGAAGAGGTAGAAAGGACTCGCCATTAAGCACAAGAAAAGGGGCTGAACATTGCCAACATTGCAGTTGGCCAAAAAGGGTGTATGCGTCTTTTTCTGTATATATTCAAGAAAAGGGCATACACTTTTTTAGCCAACCAAACAGGTGGGCACTGGAAATCAATACTACAAAACATATCACTTCGCATCAGTCAGAAGAGCCTTCCTCGTAAAGTGTAAACACCAGAAATGCAGGACAGGGCAAGGAGAAAAGGGAGCCCTGTGAGGCTTATAGTGGAAATGTATATTGCCAACGGTCACTCTGGATAAGTGTATTGTGTTTACTAAAGCATCTAAAAAATGAGCTACAGAGCACAGGGCACTTGCACTCATGGACGTATATCTTGGGAAAAACAAAAATGGAGAGGACACAGGCAACCCAATGTTTACCGCCTCTCTGTTTAAAAGATCCTCGACTAGGATATAATTTATATGTCTGTGGAGGGAAAAAATGGATAGAGATGTGGCACTTATGTAGAGTGGAATATTACTCAGCCTGAAAATCAATGAAATATGTCCAGCTGTAACAACCCCAGAGGAGTTACGTATGATCATTCGAAGTCACATAATTCAAAAAGAAAAAGACATACGATACTACTAATACATGGAATATAAACGAGGCTACAAATGAACTGAATTACAAAACAGAACGGGGTCTCAGATTTAGAAAACCAACTTATGCTTGCTTAAGGATAAAGGAGAGTTGGGGTGCTGCATAAAACCAGAGATTGAAATTAGCACAGATACCGTTCCATAAGCCAAATATGTAATAGAAAAAACCTACTCCCTGGCCAACGAAATGGACTCAACACCCCATATTCAGCACCTAGGAATATACGGGACGAGTAAGAGTCTTAATACCTATGGATTTATATGTCTCGGTAAGAGAATCAAGCGTGTGTACAGTGACATAAACGCAGCAGTGAAAATCAGCTAAATCCCATTATCAAAATAAATTTCAAAAACAAAACACAATGACAGTGAAATAGAGAGCAATTCTTAAATAATTCATTCAGGGCTTGTGATGCAACCTGGATTTACCACATCTACACCCAGAGATGGGTGAGACATAAGGCTGGACACTTCGGGCTGATAGCATTGGTGAGGTTCCGTAAGCAAATGCAGACCCTTTGAAGTCATACTGCATGGTACCCATTCCATGGGTCCCAACTCTCCAGGTTTAAGGGATTCTTCCTTCAACTTAAACATGCTTGGGAACCCCAGAGTATGGTGTACCGTGTGACCGGGAAGTCTTTTCAAATGCATCTCAGTTTTCGTCCCCTTTTACCCGTGTTCACAATTCCAGACCATTTACTAACACTCTCACCACTTGGAGAGTCAGTGCCTTTAACCTCCTGTTTGGCACAGTTTGCAATTTCCGCACAAGATGAACAGGAATAGGGAGAACAAATGAGTGACTAGCTGTAGGTGTCTGCACGGACAAATTTTATGCTCATTTCCCACCAGGAAGAGGAATTAACCAAAGGCTCAGCATGCCGTGCGGGAACCAGATTAGGGCCTGAAGCAATCCTGCAGGTTTGCGGATAGCTCACAAGAAAGCGAGTTGAAGAAAGGAGCTCAGGGCCACTGTAATTCACAAACGGGCAGGGTTATAATTGACAGCTATCGTCCAAAAATATATTGAAGGTAGGCTGCGAAGAGGACTTGAAAGCGGGGCAGAATTGCAGGAAAACGATTTCAGGGGGTAGACTGGAATTGCATTTAAAGCATAGGAAAAGAGGCAGAACGTCGACAATGATGCACTTGGCCAGAAAGGGCGTATGCGTTTTTTCCTGAATATATTCAGGAAAAAACGCATACGCCCTTTTTGGCCAACCAAGCAAGCATGTTAAAGTAATCTGCACTACAATGAAGTTTCACTGCCCCCCGGTCAAAAGGGCCTTCTGAAAAAAGTGTAAAATCCAGAAAGGCAGCACAGGCCATGGAGAACAGGAAGCCTTGTTATGCTGATGGGCGGGATGTAAATTGCCCACAGCCACTCTGGAGAAGTGTATGGTGTTTCCTCAAACACCTAAAAAACAAAGCAACGGAGCCTACGGCACTTCCACTTATGGTCCTATAGTTTAGGGAAATTAAAATCAAAAAGACGCAGCCACCCCAAATTTTCGAATGGCTCTGTTTACAATATACTCATCTATGGTACAAGTTAAATGTCCCAGAAAGCGGAAAATGGATAAAGAAGTTGTGCTACGAACGTACAATGGAATATCACTCAGCAATGAAATCTATGTCTTCAGGCCCGTCGCGGCATAACGAGTGGATTCAGGTATGAAGACTCTAAGTGAAATTAGTCACACAGAGAAAGAAACATCATAAGATATCACTAATACACGGAATGTAAACTTGGCTACACATGAACTGAATTACAAAACAGAACAGGGTCTCAAATTTAGAAAACCAACCAATGCTTGCTTAAGGCGAAAGGTGAGTTGGGGTGCTACATAAAACCAGAGATTGAAATTAGCACAGATACCGTTCCATAAGCCAAATATGCAATAGTCAAGACATACTCCTTGCTCAATAAAATGGACTCAACACCCCAAATTCAACGCCTAGGAATATACTTGACTAGTAAGAATCTTAAAACCCATGGATTTATATGTCTCCATAAGTCAATCAAGCGTGTGTACAGCGGTATAAACGCAGCAGTGAAAATCCGATAAATCCCATTATCAAAATGAATTATAAAAACAAAACTCAATGACAGTGAAATAGAAAGCAATTCTTAAATAATTCATTCAGGACTTGTGATGCAACCTGGATTTACCATATCTACACCCAGAGCTGGGTGAGACATAAGGCTGGACACTTTGCGCAGATAGCATTGGTGAGGTTCGGTGAGCAAATGCAGACCCTTTGAAGTCATACTGCATGATACCCATTCCATGGGTCCCAACTCTCCAGGTTTAAGGGATTCTTCCTTTAGCTAAAACATGCATGGGAAACCCAGAGTATGGTCCCTGTGACTGCGCAACGTTTTTAAATGCATCTAAGTTTTCGTCCCCTGATACTCGGGTTGACCATTCCGGACGGTATAATAACACTCTCCCCGCTTGGAGAGTCAGTGCCTTTAACCTCCTGTTTGACACAGTGTGCAATTTCTGCGCAAGATGAACAGGAATAGGGAAAAACAATGAGAGACTAGCTGTAGGTGTCTGCACGGGCAAATTTATGTTCATTTCCCTCCAGGAAGTGGAATTAACCAAAGGCTCAGCATGCCGGGCCGGAACCAGATTAGGGCCTGAAGTAATCCTGCGGTTTTGCGGCCAGCTCACAAGGAAACGAGTTGAAGAAAGGAGCTCAGGGGCACTGTCATTCACAAACCTGCAGAGTTATAAATGACAACTATCGTCCAGAAATACATTGAAGAAGGCTGCGAAGAGGACTTGACAGCGGGTCAGAATTGCTGGAAAACGATTTCAGGGGGTAGACTGGAATTGCATTTAAAGCATAGGAAATAGTCATAACGTCGACAATGATGCACTTGGCCAAAAAGGGCGTATGCGTTTTTACCTGAATATATTCAGGAAATAACGCATACGCACTTTTTGGCCAACCAAGCAAGCGTGTAAAGGAAATCTGCACTACAATGAAGTCTCACTGCCCCCCGGTCAAAAGGGCCTTCTGAAAAAAGTGTAAAATCCAGAAAGGCAGGACAGGCCATGGAGAACAGGGAGCTTTGTTATGCTGATGGACGGGATATAAATTGCCAACAGCCACTCTGGAGAAGTGTATGGTGTTTCCTGAAACACCTAAAAAACAAAGCAACGGAGCGTACGCACTTCCACTTAAGCTCCTATAGCTTAGGGAAATTAAAATCCAAAAGACACAGCCACTCTAAAATTTCAGAAGGCTCTGTTTACAAGAACCTCATCTACGGTTCAAGTTAAATATCCCAGAAAGCGAAAAATGGATAAAGAAGTTGTGGTACGAACATACTTTGGAATAACACTCAGCAATGAAATCTAGGTCATCAGGCCCATCGCGGCATAATGAGTGGATTCAGGTACGATGATTCTAAGTGAAATAAGTCACACAAAACAAGAAACATCATAAGATATCACTAATACACGGAATGTAAACTTGGCTACACATGAACTGAATTACAAAACAGAACAGGGACTCAAATTTAGAAAAGCAACCAATGCTTGCTTAAGGGCAAAGGTGAGTAGGGGTGCTGCATAAAACCAGAGATTGAAATTAGCACAGATACCATTCCATAAGCCAAATATGTAATAGTCAAGACCTACTCCTTGCTCAACGACATGGACTCAACACCGCATATTCAACGCCTAGGAATACACCTGACTAGTAAGAATCTTCAAACCCATGGATTTATATGTCTCTGTAAGAGAATCAAGCGTGTGTACAGCGGCATAAAAGCAGCAGTGAAAATCCGATAAATCCCGTTATCAAACTAAATTACAAAAACAAAACACAATGACAGTGAAATAGAGAGCAATTCTTAAATAATTCATTCAGGGCTTGTGATGCAACCTGGATTTACCACATCTACACCCAGAGCTGGGTGAGACATAAGGCTGGACACTTCTGACTGATAGTATTGGTGAGGTTCAGTGAGCAAATGCAGACCGTTTGAAGTCATACTGCATGGTACCCATTCCATGGGTCCCAACTCTCCAGGTTTAAGGAATTCTTCCTTCAGCTTAAACATCCTTGGGAATCCCAGAGTATGGTCCGCCGTGTGACTGGGAAACGATTTTAAATGCTTCTCAGGTTTCGTTCCCTGGTACTTGGGTTCACCATTCCAGACGCTTTACTAACTCTCTACCCACTTGGAGAGTCAGTGCCTTTAACCTCCTGTTTGGCACAGTTTGCAATTTCTGCGCAAGATGAACAGGAATAGGGAGAACCAATGAGAGACTAGCTTTAGGGTCTGCACGGGCAACTTAAATGTTCATTTCCCACCAGAAAGAGGAATTTACCAAAGTCTCAGCGTGCCGTGCCGAAACCATTTTAGGGCCTGAAGCAATCCTGTGGGTTTGCGGCCAGCTCACAAGCAAGCGAGTTGAAGAAAGGAGCTCAGGGACACTGTAATTAACAAACCTGCAGAGTTATAAATGACAGGTATCATACAAAAATATATTGAAGTAAGGCTGCGAAGAGGGCTTGAAACGGGGCAGAATTCCAGGAATATGATTTCAGGAGGCAGACGGGCAGCGCTCTGAAAGCATAGGAGAAGAGGCCGATCCTCGACAATGATGCACTTGGTCAAAAAGTGCATATGCGTTTTTTCAGGGCCCTCATTAAAGAGGGTAGGAGGCTCCCAGCATGCTTTCGTGGCCAACAGTGGGCCCACATCGCCAAGGCGATGTGAGCCAGCCAGGCAGGAGTGACCTCACATCAGAGGGCCCACCTCACAGAAGGGTAAGGAACCCAGCCAGGATCAGACTCTCACCAGAGTGCCCACATCAGCAAGGGGCTGTGAACCACGCAGGAGTATCATCACACCCGTGGGGCCACATCATCAAAAGTTGAGGTACACAAAAAATGTGGCCTCAAACCAGAGGACCCACATCACCATGAGTTTCGGAGCGAGGCAGGCAGGATTAACCTCACAACACATGGCCCATTGTATAAAAAAGGTGAGGAACCCAGCAGTTGGAACATCCCAGCAGGCGGCCCAGAGCACCGAGGCTATGGGATCCAGGCAGTGATGAACTCACAACAGAGGGCCCTCATCATGAAACTGTGAGCAAACCAGCCGTTGTGACCTCAGAGCACAAGGCCCACATCCCCATGGGGAAGGGAACCAAGCAGGAGTGTCATCGCACCAGTGGGCACACATCAGAAAATGTGGGGAGCCCAGCAGTTAGGGCCTGACGCCAGAGGGCTCTCATCACCGAGGAGAGGAGGCTCCCAGCAGGCTCCAACTGCTACCAGAGGGCCGCCATCACCAATGCGGGATGTGCCAGCCAGGCAGGAGTGACCTCAGAGCAGAGGGCCCACCTCACAAAAGTGTGAGGAACCCAAAGAGGATCAGACTCTCACCACAGGGCCCACATCACCAAGGGAATGGGAACCAGGCTGGAGTGTCCTCACACCAGTGAGGCGTCATCACCGAAATGTGAGTGACCCAGCACACGTGGCCTCAAACAAGAGGACACACATCACCAAGGGGCTGGGAGTGAGGCAGGCAGGAGGAGTCTCAAAACAGAGGGCCCATAGAAGAAAAAAGGTGAGGAATCCCGCAGTTGGAACCTCCCAGCAGGTGGCCAGGAGCAGCGAGGCTATGGGATCCAGGCCGGAGTGAACTCACACCTGAGGGCCCTCATCATGAAACTGAGCAACCCAACGTTGGGACCTCAGAGCAGAAGGCCCACATTCCCATGGGGTTGGGAAACTGGCAGGAGTGTACTCGCGCCACAGGGCGCACATCAGAAAATTTTTGGAGCCCAGGAGTTACGGCCTGACGCCAGAGGGCCCTCATTACCGAGGGGAGGAGACTCCCAGCAGGCACCAACTCCCACCAGAGGGCCGACGTCGCCAAGGCGGGGTGTGCCAGCCAGGCAGGAGTGACCTCAGAGAAGAGGGCCCACCTCACAGAAGTGTGAGTAACCCAACCAGGATCTGACTCTCACCGGAGGGCCCACATCACCAAGAGGATGGGAACCAGGCAGGAGTGTCCTCACACCAGTGGGGCCACATCAGCCAAAGGTGAGGAACCCAGCACATGTGGCCTCAAACCAGAGGACACACATCACCAAGGGGCTGGGAGTGAGGCAGGTGTCTGGAGGGGCACATTTAACTCTAATTTCCCACCAGGAAGAGGAATTAACCAAAGGCTCAGAGTGACGTGCTGGACCCTGATTACGGCCTGAAGCAAACCTGCGGTTCTGTGGCCAGCTTTCAAGGAAACGAGTTTTAAAGGAAATCACGGGCACTGTAATTCACAAACCTGCAGAGTTATAAATGACAGCTATTGGCAAAAATATATTGAAGTAAGTCTGCAAAGAGGACTTGAAAACGAGGCAGAATTGCAGGAATCATATTTCAGGAGGTAGATTGGAATTGCATTTAAAGTATGTGAAAAGCGGCAGATCTTTGACAGTGATGCACTTGGACAAAAGGGCGTATACATTTTTTCCTGAATATATTCAGGAAAAAACGCATATGCCCTTTTTGGCCAACCAAGCACTCGAGCAATGGAAATCCGCACTACAATGAAGTCTCATTTCCCATTCGTCAAAAGGGCCATCTGAAAAAAGTGTAAAACCCAGATACACAGGACAGGCCATGGAGAACAGGGAGCCTTGTTATGCTGATGGGCGGGATGTAAGTTGCCAACAGACACTGTGGAGATGTTTATGGTGTATCCTGAAACATCTGAAAAACAAAGCTACAGACCCTAGGGCACTTCCACTTTTGGCCCTATAGCTTAGGAAAATTAAAATCAACAAGACACAGCCAACACAAAATTTAGGGCTGCTGTGTTTACAAGAACCTCGAATCCAGTACAAGTTAAATATCCCAGAAAGAAAAAAATGGATAAAGGAGTTGTGCTACTTACGTACAACGGAATATCACTCAGCAATGAAATCAATGTCATCAGGCCTGTAGCAGCAAATTGAGTGGATTTAAGTATGATGATTCTAAGAGAAATAGAGAAATATGTCACACAGAGTAAGATAATTATCATAAGATATCACTAATAGAGAGAGTGTAAACTTGGCTACACATAAACTGAATTACAAAACCGAACAGAGTCTCACATTTAGATAAAAACTTATGCTTGCTTAAGGGGAAAGTTGAGTTGGGGTGCTGTATAAAACCAGAGATTGTAATTAGCACACATACCGTTCCATAAGCCAAATATGTAATAGACAAGACCTACTCTTTGCTCAACGAAATAGACTCATCCATGGTGTATCACCTCACACCTGTTAGAATGGGCATCATCAGAAAATCTACAAACAACAGATGCTGGAAAGGGTGTGGAGATAAGGAACCCTCTTCCACTATTGTTGGGAATGTAAATTGATACAGTCACTGTGGAGAACATCATGGAGTTTCTTATAAAACTAAGAATAGAATTACCATATGATACAGCAATGCCACTACTGGGCATATACCCAGACAAAACCATAAATCAAAAAGAGACATTCACCGCAATGTTCACTGCATCACTATTTACAATATCCAGGTAATGGAAGCAACCTAAATGCCCACAGACAGACGAATGCATAAAGATGTGGTACATATATAAAATGGAATATCACTAAGCCATAAAAAGGAATGAAATTGGGTCATTTGTAGAGACGTTGATGGATCTAGAGACTGTCATACAGAGTGAAGTAAGTCAGAAATAGAAAAACAAATCTTGTATATTAATGCATATATGTGGAACCTAGAAAAATTGTACAGATGAACCGTTTTGCAAGGCAGAAATAGAGCAACAGATGTAGACAACAAACGTATGAACACAAAGGGGGGAAAGCTGTTGGGGGGTGGTGGTGGGAGGAGTTGAGAGATTGGGATTGGCATGTATACATTTATATGTATAAAATCGATAACCAAAAAGAACCTGCTGTATAAAAAAATAAAATTCCAAATTACAAAAAGTAAAACAGACAAAATATTCTTCCCTTCACATACATGTATTTATATGAATAAATTATTTCCATGCTTATATCTGTAAATACAAAAAAGAGGAATAAAATCTACCTTGAACCAAAAACGAAAGAAAGAAAACAAAAGAGAACCCACCAGTTACACAGAGGAAAACCGTATCAGGGCACTTGCTCCAGTTGTAAACAATTCTGAAGTTGGTCAGTGGTGGGGAATCATCTCCCATTCAGCCAGCAGGCCCCACACAACAAGCGTCCTCATTGCAAAGCTGGGGGACCGTGCCGAGGCATCTGTGAGTAAACGTGGGCTGAGCCCCAGGCCAGCTGCTGCTGAAATGTTCCCACCCTTCCCAGGTAAAACACCTGAATATGTACAAGGACTTGAAAGCCTAGAGGAAGGGCCATGGAGCCACATGAGCACCAGCATGCCAGCCGACTTGGTGCCTGCAGGCCAGCCAGGATGGTCCTGGCCCTGGGTGCTCTTCTGGAAGCTTTCCATTTCCCTGCCTGAGATACCCCTGCTGTCCCGGCCCCCACTGCTTTCTTCCTCACTCACCTCTGCCCAGGGAGAAATTCCAGCGGCAGGTATGGGTGACACATCCTCTTCTTTAGCAGGTGGCATCTTGGCAACTGCTGCAGAAAGTCCAGCAGAGCCCCACTCACACTGGGCCACCAACAAAGCCATGGCCTCTCACTCCCTCCCACCAGTCCAGCCCCGAGACTGCTGACAGGGCAGAGAAAATGGCGTCAGGCACAGCTGCAGGGGCTCTTGCTGCCTGGAGCGGTGTTTATATTGATCTCAACCCAGGCACACCTGGGGAGGGCTGGCCGGCACGGTCAGGCTTCCCAGGCCAGCCAATAATCACCCCTCAGGGGCTCACAGTTGCAGAAACTGGAACTTGCTGAATCGGCCAGGTCCGAGGAACAGGTGTGGGCTCCTGAGAGTCAGGATAGACAAGGGGCTGCAGCTCTGGCTTGTTTTCTAATTATATTATCTGGCCCATGAGTGGGAGACAACTTCAAGAAAACCCTCTCCTAATGAGAGGAACCCAGGAGTCAGGGAGAGGAGGGGTGGGTGGTGGGTGGAGACAGAGGCCTGGTGCCCCGGGTGCAGTGGAAGTCTCTGGAAGACCAGGTGGAGGGAGGCCACACAGAGTGATGCCCAGGGTCACAGACCTGTCGGAGCTGCCGTTTCTTAGTTCAAGTCCTGCTCTGAGGTGCTCTGTGTCAGATCTGAGTGACAGGTGAGCTGGGAGTGCTCTGCAATGAGGGCGATGTGCATGGTTCCTGTGTGCCCAGCCCTGCCACAGTACCTGCAAGGGTAGCTCTGTATCCGGGGAGGGGTCTGACCACGAGAGCCCCATGGGCTGCAGGGGAACCTGCCCAGGGAACCCCATATCCTGGGAGGGGCCTGAACACGAGAGCCCCGTGGGCTGGGGTGGGGGTGAGGTACCTGCCCAGGTGAGCTCCATATCCTGGGATTGGCCTGACCTCGAGAGCCCCATGGGCTGCTGGAGTCCTGGTAAAGGATGTCAGGACAGTCAGTGAAGCCACCGAGGATAGACCTCCAGTAGTTCCTAAATCCTACATCTTGCTGGTCATTCTACCAACCACCAGGACATGGTATTCTGTATTAGTCTTCAATGATGCCTTCTTTTGTATTCTAGTAGTCCCAGAGTCACAAGAAATTTTGGCTTGTGAGTGGCAGGACTCAACATACAACTAAAACAATACTTCCGGGCCGTGTTGCCCCAAGGGTTCAAAAATTCCCACACCATCTTTGGGGAAAGCTCAGCTAAAGACCTAAAAGTTCTACCTCTGGAAAAGGAAACACTCCTTCAATATGCAGACGACATTCTGATCGCCAGCCCTACTAAGGAGACCTCTGAACTACCAAGCCAAGAAAGGATACAAGTTGTCCAAGAAAAAGCTCAAATATCACAGACTACGGTGACCTGCCTGGGCTTCATTCTCACAGAAGGTCGGAGAAGCCCATCCCAGGAAAGGGAAGAAACAATTTACAGCCTTACCCATTTCTAAAACTAGAAGACAGCTTAGGGGTTCCTGGGGAGGCCAGGGTTTGCTGCTTCTGGATCCCTAACTACAGTCTACTAGCTGGGCCTCTATATGAAACACTGAAAGGAAAAGATGATGATCCTTTTGAATAGAATCCAGAAGTGGCCTTTCAAGAATGGAAAGAGCAGTCAATTCAGACCCTTGCCCTGGAACTCCCTAATTTAGCTAAACCCTTTGACCTTTACATTCCTGGTGAAAGGTGAATCGCCGTTGGAGTATTAGTGCAAAACCTGGGACCACTTGAAATGGAACAATGCAAGAATGCCATCCAGGTAGGATAAACTACGGTCACAAAGGGGCTTGGCCCACCGCCACATCTGGCCAAGATACTGGCAGTATCTGAAAACCTGGAAATCAGCAGCCCAAAAGGCCACCTCCCTCCTAAGGGAAAAGGACCCCACGTGGTGATCCTAACCCCCAACCATGCCCTGAAGTTGCAGGGTTTGCTCCGTGGGCACACTGACCTTGAGTGAGGAGGCCCTCCAACTCCAACCTCCAGAGAGATAACCGGGGCAAAGGGGCACCATGACGACTCGTGTGACCATCACTTGACCTGGAGTTTCTCTCATAAAACAACAAGAGTGTGTCCCAAAAGAGTAGACTACTGCTTGCAGGACTTACTGCACCCAGAGGGGAGGTAATAATCTTGGCAGGGGAACCGTATATCATGCTGTCACCATAGAAGAGCCTACAGACACTGTGATGATGGTGGCCAATAAGACCGGCTGGACTCCTGTTTACTTCAAAAGGCTGTTGACTCAGTGGCCATCATGGTCCTTCATCACCACTGACCCTGGACTGTCTGGGAGTTGAGCAGGCAGGGTCCTGACACCTGGTGCTGTTTTTACGTTAATTCAGGGGCCTAATTGAAGAAAGCGCAGACTACTGGTCAGAGCATCTAGGCTGGCAGAAACGGTCAGCCTAAGGTGGCCGAACAAATGTGGGGCGGGGTGAAACTGGACCTCACAGCGTCACTGCACATCTCCTTCCTGGACCCTTAAAGGTCATTAGAATCTATAACACTACCAATACTTGTGCTCAGGCGGACGAGCAGGGAGGCAGGAGGCCTGGGGACAATCAACGTCACCTGGAGGCTGCTGGGGAGAAGTTCTGACCCTCGCCCACGGGTATGAGGGCTCCTAACTCAGCACTCAGCAGTTACAGATGAAGGGTCTGCACCCTCAGCACTCTAAGAATGAGGAAGGGGACAAAATGCAGAAGAGGGGTTTGTCCCAGGCAAAGCCCCTTAAAAATCCCTGGGAGATAAAAATAGAATCTGGGCAATAAAATAAAGTCTAACCTTTTTTATCCTTTGTGCTTTGTCTAATTTCACGTGCTCCTAGGGTCCCACATGCAGAGGTTCAACAGCCGGCACTTCAGACCAGATTTCCTAGTGCAGAATGGCTGGGTCGACACCTCAGCTCCTGGGGCACGGTGCAGACTCCGCGATATAGAGCCTGAGCTGCAGCCAACTGGGCCCTCGAGAGCTCCGCCCCCTCCCTCCCACTGACTCTGACAGGATCTCTTCACAGCAGCCCAGCCCACAGCCCACGGGGTAGCACATGCTCTCACCTCTCCATTCTCTGATCAAAATATAAAGTTTCCTTTGCTTCTGAACCAAACTCAGTCTCAATCTGTTGGCTCCAATGACACTGGGCAGGGGGACACTTGTTGGGGTCCACTCTGGAGGATCAGTAACAGAAATTGAGAACATTGTATCTTCAATGAACATTTGTGTGAGCCAAACTGTAATTAACATAGAACAGTGTATAAGGCTCGGGCAAAATAAGATGTTTCTAACACTTCCATTTGATATTTCCATCACTTTATTATAAGCAAGTTCAGTGAAAAGGTCTTATTTGTCAGGTCAATACTAGAGAAACGAAGTGATTTCTTTCCAAGGATGTACATCTAATAATCTTGGTTAAAGCTTCAATCTTGTTTTAAATGCTTTTCCATTGAAAATGATACCTCTCTTTCAGCTCCCCCATTTCTGAGAAGTATAAAATCTTATAATTTATTAAGACCAAATGGGAAAGGTGGGAGGAGGGATAAATTAACAGTTTGGGATTAACACATACACACTGCTATGTATAAAATCGATCATCAACAAGGAACTACTGTATAGCACAGGGAACTACACTCAATATTTTGCAATAACCTATAAGGGGAAATAATCTGAAAAAGAATAGATGTTTTTATTGACATCATCTATTAATGACAGTTAAAATGGAACCTAAGGGAAGCCAGTGGTGAGTGCTTCTGACCCTGAAGACTTCAATCATCTAAAGTTTGGACTCTGCCTACTTCCCAAGGCCCTTAATGAACCTATGTGTAGCCGTAGCTTAAAAAATTCCCCAGTTTGGGTTGTGGAGAGACACTGATTTTGAAAAAGCCCTGGTGTCCTCCTCACATGAATGGGACACTTCCTACACCTAAAACATGCCTGTCACACCCAGAGGATGGTATACCGTCTGATCAGGAAGAGTTTGGAAAAGGCATCTCATCTCCTCATCTCCCGGTGCTCGGGTTCACCCCTCCAGCGTCTTTACGAACAGTCTCCCCACTTGGAGATGTCAGCACTGTCAATATCCTGTTTGGAATTTGTCCAGAGGATGAAGCAGAAGGAGGAGGAACAATGAGTGACAAGTCCTAGGTGTTCGGACAGGCACATGTCACTCTAATTTCCAATCAGGAAGACGAATTGACCAAAGGCTAGGGTTGCCCATGGAAACAGAATAGGGCTTGAGGAAATCCCGCTGCTTTGTGGCCAGTTCCCATAAACACAAGTTGAAAAATGGAACTCAGGGACACTAAAATTCACGAAACTGCAGAGTTGAAAATATCTCTCACTGAAAAATGTCTTGAGGAAAGTCAGAGAAAAGGACTTGTAAGCAACGGAGAATGGCAGGAAAGGGATTGGAAGAGGTAGAAAGGACTCGCCATTAAGCACAAGAAAAGGGGCTGAACATTGCCAACATTGCAGTTGGCCAAAAAGGGTGTATGCGTCTTTTTCTGTATATATTCAAGAAAAGGGCATACACTTTTTTAGCCAACCAAACAGGTGGGCACTGGAAATCAATACTACAAAACATATCACTTCGCATCAGTCAGAAGAGCCTTCCTCGTAAAGTGTAAACACCAGAAATGCAGGACAGGGCAAGGAGAAAAGGGAGCCCTGTGAGGCTTATAGTGGAAATGTATATTGCCAACGGTCACTCTGGATAAGTGTATTGTGTTTACTAAAGCATCTAAAAAATGAGCTACAGAGCACAGGGCACTTGCACTCATGGACGTATATCTTGGGAAAAACAAAAATGGAGAGGACACAGGCAACCCAATGTTTACCGCCTCTCTGTTTAAAAGATCCTCGACTAGGATATAATTTATATGTCTGTGGAGGGAAAAAATGGATAGAGATGTGGCACTTATGTAGAGTGGAATATTACTCAGCCTGAAAATCAATGAAATATGTCCAGCTGTAACAACCCCAGAGGAGTTACGTATGATCATTCGAAGTCACATAATTCAAAAAGAAAAAGACATACGATACTACTAATACATGGAATATAAACGAGGCTACAAATGAACTGAATTACAAAACAGAACGGGGTCTCAGATTTAGAAAACCAACTTATGCTTGCTTAAGGATAAAGGAGAGTTGGGGTGCTGCATAAAACCAGAGATTGAAATTAGCACAGATACCGTTCCATAAGCCAAATATGTAATAGAAAAAACCTACTCCCTGGCCAACGAAATGGACTCAACACCCCATATTCAGCACCTAGGAATATACGGGACGAGTAAGAGTCTTAATACCTATGGATTTATATGTCTCGGTAAGAGAATCAAGCGTGTGTACAGTGACATAAACGCAGCAGTGAAAATCAGCTAAATCCCATTATCAAAATAAATTTCAAAAACAAAACACAATGACAGTGAAATAGAGAGCAATTCTTAAATAATTCATTCAGGGCTTGTGATGCAACCTGGATTTACCACATCTACACCCAGAGATGGGTGAGACATAAGGCTGGACACTTCGGGCTGATAGCATTGGTGAGGTTCCGTAAGCAAATGCAGACCCTTTGAAGTCATACTGCATGGTACCCATTCCATGGGTCCCAACTCTCCAGGTTTAAGGGATTCTTCCTTCAACTTAAACATGCTTGGGAACCCCAGAGTATGGTGTACCGTGTGACCGGGAAGTCTTTTCAAATGCATCTCAGTTTTCGTCCCCTTTTACCCGTGTTCACAATTCCAGACCATTTACTAACACTCTCACCACTTGGAGAGTCAGTGCCTTTAACCTCCTGTTTGGCACAGTTTGCAATTTCCGCACAAGATGAACAGGAATAGGGAGAACAAATGAGTGACTAGCTGTAGGTGTCTGCACGGACAAATTTTATGCTCATTTCCCACCAGGAAGAGGAATTAACCAAAGGCTCAGCATGCCGTGCGGGAACCAGATTAGGGCCTGAAGCAATCCTGCAGGTTTGCGGATAGCTCACAAGAAAGCGAGTTGAAGAAAGGAGCTCAGGGCCACTGTAATTCACAAACGGGCAGGGTTATAATTGACAGCTATCGTCCAAAAATATATTGAAGGTAGGCTGCGAAGAGGACTTGAAAGCGGGGCAGAATTGCAGGAAAACGATTTCAGGGGGTAGACTGGAATTGCATTTAAAGCATAGGAAAAGAGGCAGAACGTCGACAATGATGCACTTGGCCAGAAAGGGCGTATGCGTTTTTTCCTGAATATATTCAGGAAAAAACGCATACGCCCTTTTTGGCCAACCAAGCAAGCATGTTAAAGTAATCTGCACTACAATGAAGTTTCACTGCCCCCCGGTCAAAAGGGCCTTCTGAAAAAAGTGTAAAATCCAGAAAGGCAGCACAGGCCATGGAGAACAGGAAGCCTTGTTATGCTGATGGGCGGGATGTAAATTGCCCACAGCCACTCTGGAGAAGTGTATGGTGTTTCCTCAAACACCTAAAAAACAAAGCAACGGAGCCTACGGCACTTCCACTTATGGTCCTATAGTTTAGGGAAATTAAAATCAAAAAGACGCAGCCACCCCAAATTTTCGAATGGCTCTGTTTACAATATACTCATCTATGGTACAAGTTAAATGTCCCAGAAAGCGGAAAATGGATAAAGAAGTTGTGCTACGAACGTACAATGGAATATCACTCAGCAATGAAATCTATGTCTTCAGGCCCGTCGCGGCATAACGAGTGGATTCAGGTATGAAGACTCTAAGTGAAATTAGTCACACAGAGAAAGAAACATCATAAGATATCACTAATACACGGAATGTAAACTTGGCTACACATGAACTGAATTACAAAACAGAACAGGGTCTCAAATTTAGAAAACCAACCAATGCTTGCTTAAGGCGAAAGGTGAGTTGGGGTGCTACATAAAACCAGAGATTGAAATTAGCACAGATACCGTTCCATAAGCCAAATATGCAATAGTCAAGACATACTCCTTGCTCAATAAAATGGACTCAACACCCCAAATTCAACGCCTAGGAATATACTTGACTAGTAAGAATCTTAAAACCCATGGATTTATATGTCTCCATAAGTCAATCAAGCGTGTGTACAGCGGTATAAACGCAGCAGTGAAAATCCGATAAATCCCATTATCAAAATGAATTATAAAAACAAAACTCAATGACAGTGAAATAGAAAGCAATTCTTAAATAATTCATTCAGGACTTGTGATGCAACCTGGATTTACCATATCTACACCCAGAGCTGGGTGAGACATAAGGCTGGACACTTTGCGCAGATAGCATTGGTGAGGTTCGGTGAGCAAATGCAGACCCTTTGAAGTCATACTGCATGATACCCATTCCATGGGTCCCAACTCTCCAGGTTTAAGGGATTCTTCCTTTAGCTAAAACATGCATGGGAAACCCAGAGTATGGTCCCTGTGACTGCGCAACGTTTTTAAATGCATCTAAGTTTTCGTCCCCTGATACTCGGGTTGACCATTCCGGACGGTATAATAACACTCTCCCCGCTTGGAGAGTCAGTGCCTTTAACCTCCTGTTTGACACAGTGTGCAATTTCTGCGCAAGATGAACAGGAATAGGGAAAAACAATGAGAGACTAGCTGTAGGTGTCTGCACGGGCAAATTTATGTTCATTTCCCTCCAGGAAGTGGAATTAACCAAAGGCTCAGCATGCCGGGCCGGAACCAGATTAGGGCCTGAAGTAATCCTGCGGTTTTGCGGCCAGCTCACAAGGAAACGAGTTGAAGAAAGGAGCTCAGGGGCACTGTCATTCACAAACCTGCAGAGTTATAAATGACAACTATCGTCCAGAAATACATTGAAGAAGGCTGCGAAGAGGACTTGACAGCGGGTCAGAATTGCTGGAAAACGATTTCAGGGGGTAGACTGGAATTGCATTTAAAGCATAGGAAATAGTCATAACGTCGACAATGATGCACTTGGCCAAAAAGGGCGTATGCGTTTTTACCTGAATATATTCAGGAAATAACGCATACGCACTTTTTGGCCAACCAAGCAAGCGTGTAAAGGAAATCTGCACTACAATGAAGTCTCACTGCCCCCCGGTCAAAAGGGCCTTCTGAAAAAAGTGTAAAATCCAGAAAGGCAGGACAGGCCATGGAGAACAGGGAGCTTTGTTATGCTGATGGACGGGATATAAATTGCCAACAGCCACTCTGGAGAAGTGTATGGTGTTTCCTGAAACACCTAAAAAACAAAGCAACGGAGCGTACGCACTTCCACTTAAGCTCCTATAGCTTAGGGAAATTAAAATCCAAAAGACACAGCCACTCTAAAATTTCAGAAGGCTCTGTTTACAAGAACCTCATCTACGGTTCAAGTTAAATATCCCAGAAAGCGAAAAATGGATAAAGAAGTTGTGGTACGAACATACTTTGGAATAACACTCAGCAATGAAATCTAGGTCATCAGGCCCATCGCGGCATAATGAGTGGATTCAGGTACGATGATTCTAAGTGAAATAAGTCACACAAAACAAGAAACATCATAAGATATCACTAATACACGGAATGTAAACTTGGCTACACATGAACTGAATTACAAAACAGAACAGGGACTCAAATTTAGAAAAGCAACCAATGCTTGCTTAAGGGCAAAGGTGAGTAGGGGTGCTGCATAAAACCAGAGATTGAAATTAGCACAGATACCATTCCATAAGCCAAATATGTAATAGTCAAGACCTACTCCTTGCTCAACGACATGGACTCAACACCGCATATTCAACGCCTAGGAATACACCTGACTAGTAAGAATCTTCAAACCCATGGATTTATATGTCTCTGTAAGAGAATCAAGCGTGTGTACAGCGGCATAAAAGCAGCAGTGAAAATCCGATAAATCCCGTTATCAAACTAAATTACAAAAACAAAACACAATGACAGTGAAATAGAGAGCAATTCTTAAATAATTCATTCAGGGCTTGTGATGCAACCTGGATTTACCACATCTACACCCAGAGCTGGGTGAGACATAAGGCTGGACACTTCTGACTGATAGTATTGGTGAGGTTCAGTGAGCAAATGCAGACCGTTTGAAGTCATACTGCATGGTACCCATTCCATGGGTCCCAACTCTCCAGGTTTAAGGAATTCTTCCTTCAGCTTAAACATGCTTGGGAATCCCAGAGTATGGTCCGCCGTGTGACTGGGAAACGATTTTAAATGCTTCTCAGGTTTCGTTCCCTGGTACTTGGGTTCACCATTCCAGACGCTTTACTAACTCTCTACCCACTTGGAGAGTCAGTGCCTTTAACCTCCTGTTTGGCACAGTTTGCAATTTCTGCGCAAGATGAACAGGAATAGGGAGAACCAATGAGAGACTAGCTTTAGGGTCTGCACGGGCAACTTAAATGTTCATTTCCCACCAGAAAGAGGAATTTACCAAAGTCTCAGCGTGCCGTGCCGAAACCATTTTAGGGCCTGAAGCAATCCTGTGGGTTTGCGGCCAGCTCACAAGCAAGCGAGTTGAAGAAAGGAGCTCAGGGACACTGTAATTAACAAACCTGCAGAGTTATAAATGACAGGTATCATACAAAAATATATTGAAGTAAGGCTGCGAAGAGGGCTTGAAACGGGGCAGAATTCCAGGAATATGATTTCAGGAGGCAGACGGGCAGCGCTCTGAAAGCATAGGAGAAGAGGCCGATCCTCGACAATGATGCACTTGGTCAAAAAGTGCATATGCGTTTTTTCAGGGCCCTCATTAAAGAGGGTAGGAGGCTCCCAGCATGCTTTCGTGGCCAACAGTGGGCCCACATCGCCAAGGCGATGTGAGCCAGCCAGGCAGGAGTGACCTCACATCAGAGGGCCCACCTCACAGAAGGGTAAGGAACCCAGCCAGGATCAGACTCTCACCAGAGTGCCCACATCAGCAAGGGGCTGTGAACCACGCAGGAGTATCATCACACCCGTGGGGCCACATCATCAAAAGTTGAGGTACACAAAAAATGTGGCCTCAAACCAGAGGACCCACATCACCATGAGTTTCGGAGCGAGGCAGGCAGGATTAACCTCACAACACATGGCCCATTGTATAAAAAAGGTGAGGAACCCAGCAGTTGGAACATCCCAGCAGGCGGCCCAGAGCACCGAGGCTATGGGATCCAGGCAGTGATGAACTCACAACAGAGGGCCCTCATCATGAAACTGTGAGCAAACCAGCCGTTGTGACCTCAGAGCACAAGGCCCACATCCCCATGGGGAAGGGAACCAAGCAGGAGTGTCATCGCACCAGTGGGCACACATCAGAAAATGTGGGGAGCCCAGCAGTTAGGGCCTGACGCCAGAGGGCTCTCATCACCGAGGAGAGGAGGCTCCCAGCAGGCTCCAACTGCTACCAGAGGGCCGCCATCGCCAATGCGGGATGTGCCAGCCAGGCAGGAGTGACCTCAGAGCAGAGGGCCCACCTCACAAAAGTGTGAGGAACCCAAAGAGGATCAGACTCTCACCACAGGGCCCACATCACCAAGGGAATGGGAACCAGGCTGGAGTGTCCTCACACCAGTGAGGCGTCATCACCGAAATGTGAGTGACCCAGCACACGTGGCCTCAAACCAGAGGACACACATCACCAAGGGGCTGGGAGTGAGGCAGGCAGGAGGAGCCTCAAAACATAGGGCCCATGGAATAAAAATGGTGAGGAATCCAGCAGCTGGAACCTCCCAGCAGGCGGCCAGGAGCAGCGAGGCTATGGGATCCAGACCTGACTGAACTCAAAACAGAGGGCCCTCATCATGAAACTCTGAGCAACCCAGCCGTTGGGACCTCAGAGCAGAAGGCCCACATTCCCATGTGGTTGGGAACATGGCATAAGTGTACTCGCACCACAGGGCACACATCAGAGAATTTTGGGAGCTCAGAAGTTAGGGCCTGATGCCAGAGAGCCCTCATTACCAAGGGGAGGAGACTCCAAGCAGGCACCAACTCCCAACTGAGGGCCCATGTCGCCAAGGGGACGTGTGACAGCCAGGCAGGAGTGACCTCACAGCAGAGGGCCTACCTCACAGAAGGGTGAGGAACCCAGCCAGGATAAGACTCTCACCAGAGGGCCCACATCACCAAGGGGATCAGAAACAGGCAGGACTGTCTTCACACCAGTGTGGCCACATCATAGAAAGGTGAGGAACCCAGCACATGTGGCCTAAACCAGAAGACCCACATCTCCAAGGGGCTCGGAGTGAGGCAGGCAGGAGGAGCCTCAAAACACAGGGCCCATAGAATAAAAAAGCTGAGGAATCCTGCAGTGGGAACCTCCCAGCAGGCGGCCCAGAGCACCGAGTCTATGCGATCCAGGCTGCAGTGAACTCACAACAGAGGGCCCACATCATGAAACTGTGAGCAACCCAGCCATTGGGACCTCAGAGCAGAAGGCCCACATCCCCATGGGGATGGGAACCTCGCAGGAGTGTCCTCACACCACTTAGCACGTATCAGAAAATGTGGGTACCCAGCAGTTAGGGCCTGATGCAAGAGGGCCGTCATCACCGAGGGGAGGAGGCTCCCAGCAGGCTCCAACTGCCACAAGAGGGCCGATGTTGCCCTGGCGGGGTGTGCCAGCCAGGCAGGAGTGACCTCACAGCAGAGGGCCCACCTCACAGAAGGGTGAGGAACCCAGCCAGGATCAGACTCTCACCAGAGGGCCCACATCATCAAAGGGATAGGAACCAGGCAGGAGTGTCCTCACACCAGTGGGGCCACATCATCGAAAGGTGAGGGACCCAGCACACGTGGCCTCAAACAAGAGGACACACATCACCAAGGGGCTGGGAGTGAGGCAGGCAGGAGGAGTCTCCAAACAGAGGGCTCATAGAAGAAAAAAGGTGAGGAATCCCGCAGTTGGAACCTCCCCGCAGGCGGCCAGGAGCAGCGAGGCTATGGGATCCAGGCCGGAGTGAACTCACACCTGAGGGCCCTCATCATGAAACTGAGCCACCCACTGTTGGGACCTCAGAGCAGAAGGCCCATATTCCCATGGGGTTGGAAACCTGGCAGGAGTGTACTCACACCACAGGGCGCACATCAGAAAATTTTGGGAGCCCAGGAGTTAGAGCCTGACGCCAGAGGGCCCTCATTACCGAGGGGAGGAGACTCCCAGCAGGCACCAACTCCCAACTGAGGGCCCACGTCGCCAAGGTGACGTGTGCCAGTCAGGCAGGAGTGACCTCACAGCAGAGGGCCTACCTCACAGAAGGGTGAGGAAACCAGCCAGGATAAGACTCTCACCAGAGAGCCCACATCACCAAGGGGACCGGAACAAGGCAGGAGTGTCCTCACACCAGTGTGGCCACATTATAGAAAGGTGAGGAACCCAGCACATGTGGCCTAAACCAGAGGACCCACATTTCCAAGGTGCTCCGAGTGAGGCAGGCAGGAGTAGCCTAACAACACAGGGCCCACAGAATAAAAAATGTGAGGAATCCAGCAGTTGGAACCCCCCAGCAGGTGGCCCAGAGTACGGAGTCTATGGGATCCAGGCCACAGTGAACTCACAGCAGAGGGCTCACATCATGACACTGTGAGCAACCCAGCTGGTGGGACCTCAGAGCAGAAGGCCCACATCCCCATGGGGATGGGAACGTGGCAGGAGTGTACTCGCACGACAGGGCACATATCAGAAAATTTTGGGAGCCCATGAGTTAGGGCCTGACGCCAGAGGGCCCTCATTACCGAGGGGAGGAGACTCCCAGCAGGCACCAACTCCCAACTGAGGACCCACATCGCCAAGGTGATGTGTGCCAGCCAGGCAGGAGTGACCTCACAGCAGAGGGCCCACCTCCCAGAAGGGTGAGGAATCCAGCCAGGATAAGACTCTCACCAGAGGGCCCCCATCACCAAGGGGATGGGAACCAGGCAGGAGTGTCCTCACACCAGTGGGGCCACATCAATAAAGGTGAGGAAACCGGCACATGTGGCCTCAAACCAGAGGACCCACATCACAAAGGGGCTGGGAGTGAGTCAGGAAGGAGGAGCATGAAAACACAGGACCCAAAGAATAAAAATGGTAAGGAATCCAGCAGTAGGAACCTCCCAGCAGGCGGCTCAGAGCACAGAGTTTATGGGATCTAGGCCTGAGTGAACTAACACCAGAGAGCCAACATCCTGAAACTGTGAACAACACAGGTGTTGGGACCATAGAGCAGAAGGCACATGGGGATGGGAACCTGGCAGGAGTGCCCTCACACCACTTAGCACGTATCAGAAAATGTGGGTAACCAGCAGTTAGGGCCTGATGCCAGAGGGCCTCATCACTGAGGGGAGGAGGCTCCCAGCGGGCTCCAACTGCCACCAGAGGGCCGACGTCGCCAAGGCGGGGTGTGTCAGCCAGGCAGGAGTGACCTCAGAGAAGAGGGCCCACCTCACAGAAGTGTGAGGAGCCCAACCAGGATCAGACTCTCACTGGAGGGCTCACATCACCAAGGGGATGGGAACCAGGCAGGAGTGTCCGCACACCAGTGGGGCCACATCTGCGAAAGGTGAGGAACCCAGCACATGTGGCCTCAAACCAGAGGACACACATCACCAAGGGGCTGGGAGTGAGGCAGGTGTCTGGAGGGGCACATTTAACTCTAATTTCCCACCAGGAAGAGGAATTAACCAAAGGCTCAGAGTGCCGTGCGGGACCCTGATTACGGCCTGAAGCAAACCTGCGGTTCTGTGGCCAGCTTTCAAGGAAACGAGTTAAGAAAGGAAATCACAGGCACTGTAATTCACAAACCTGCAGAGTTATAAATGACAGCTATTGGCAAAAATATATTGAAGTAAGTCTGCACAGAGGACTTGAAAACGAGGCAGAATTGCAGGAATCATATTTCAGGAGGTAGATTGGAATTGCATTTAAAGCATGTGAAAAGCGGCAGATCTTTGACAGTGATGCACTTGGACAAAAAGTGCGTATACATTTTTTCCTGAATATATTCAGGAAAAAACGCATATGCCCTTTGTGGCCAACCAAGAATTCGAGCAATGGAAATCCGCACTACAATGAACTCTCATTTCCCATTCGTCAAAAGAGTCATCTGAAAAAAGTGTAAAACCCAGAAACACAGGACAGGCCATGGAGAACAGGGAGCCTTGTTATGCTGATGGACGGGATGTAAATTGCCAACAGACACTCTGGTGATGTTTATGGTGTATGCTGAAACATCTAAAAAACAAAGCTACAGAGCCTAGGGCACTTCCACTTTTGGCCCTATAGCTTAGGAAAATTAAAATCAACAAGACACAGCCAACACAATATCCAGGGCTGCTCTGTTTACAAGAACCTTGAGTCCAGTACAAATTAAATATCCCAGAAAGAAAAAAATGGATAAAGGAGTTGTGCTACTTACGTACAACGGAATATCACTCTGCAATGAAATCAATGTCATCAGGCCTGTAGCAGCAAATTGAGTGGATTTAAGTATGATGATTCTAAGAGAAATATGTCACACAGAGAAACATAATTATCATAAGATATCACAAATAGAGGGAGTGTAAACTTGGCTACACATAAACTGAATTACAAAACCGAACAGAGTCTCACATTTAGATAAAAACTTATGCTTGCTTAACGGGAAAGTTGAGTTGGGGTGCTGTATAAAACCAGAGATTGAAATGAGCACACATACTGTTCCATAAGCCAAATATGTAATAGACAAGACCTACTCTTTGCTCAACGAAATAGACTAATCCATGGTGTATCACCTCACACCTGTTAGAATGGGCATCATCAGAAAATCTACAAACAACAAATGCTGGAAAGGGTGCGGAGATAAGGAAACCTCTTCCACTATTGTTGGGAATGTAAATTGATGCAGTCACTGTGGAGAACATTATGGAGTTTCTTATAAAACTAAGAATAGAATTACCATATAATACAGCAATCCCACTACTGGGCATATACCCAGACAAAACCATAAAACGAAAAGAGACATTCACCGCAATGTTCATTGCATCACTATTTACAATATCCAGGTAATGGAAGCAAACTAAATGCCCACAGACAGACGAATGCATAAAGATGAGGTACATATATAAAATGGAATATTACTAAGCCATAAAAAGGAATGAAATTGGGTCATTTGTAGAGACGTTGATGGATCTAGAGACTGTCATACAGAGTGAAGTAAGTCAGAAAGAGAAAAACAAATCCTGTATATAAATGCATATATGTGGAACCTAGAAAAGTTGTACAGATGAACCGTTTTGCAAGGCAGAAATAGAGCAACAGATGTAGACAACAAACGTATGGACACCAAGGGGGGAAAGCTGTTAGGGGGGTGGTGGTGGGAGGAGTTGAGAGATTGGGATTGGCATGTATACATTTCTATGTATAAAATAGGTAACCAAAAAGAACCTGCTGTATAAAAAAATAAAATAAAATTCAAAATTACAAAAAGTAAAACAGAAAAAATATTCTTCCCTTCACATACATGTATTTATATGAATAAATTATTTCCATGCTTATATCTGTAAATACAAAAAAGAGGAATAAAATCTACCTTGAACCAAAAACGAAAAAAAGAAAAAAAAACAGAACCCACCAGTTACACAGAGGAAAACCGTATCAGGGCCCTTGCTCCAGTTGTAAACAATTCTGAAGTTGGTCAGTGGTGGGGAATCATCTCCCATTCAGCCAGCATGCCCCACGCAACAAGCGTCCTCATTGCAAAGCTGGGGGCCCGTGCCGAGGCATCTGTGAGTAAACGTGGGCCGAGCCCCAGGCCAGCTGCTGCAGAAATGTTCCCACCCATCCTACGTAAAACACCTGAATATGTACAAGGACTTGAAAGCCTAGAGGAAGGGCCATGGAGCCACATGAGCGACAGCATGCCAGCCGACTTGGTGCCTGCAGGCCAGACAGGATGGTCCTGGCCCTGGGTGCTCTTCTGGAAGCTTTCCATTTCCCTGCCTGAGATACCCCTCCTGTCCCGGCCCCCACTGCTTTCTTCCTTACTCACCTCTGCCCAGGGAGAAATTCCAGCGGCAGGTATGGGTGGCACATCCTCTTCTTTAGCAGGTGGCATCTTGGCAACTGCTGCAGAAAGTTCAGCAGAGCCCCACTCACACTGGGCAACCCACAAAGCCGTGGCCTCTCACTCCCTCCCACCAGTCCAGCCCCGAGACTGCTGACAGGGCAGAAAATGGCGTCAGGCACAGCTGCAGGGGCTCTTGCTGCCTGGAGCGGTGTTTATATTGATCTCAACCCAGGCACATCTGGGGAGGGATGGCCGGCACGGTCAGGCTTCCCAGGCCAGCCAATAATCACCCCTCAGGGGCTCACAGTTGCAGAAACTGGAACTTGCTGAATCGGCCAGGTCCAAGGAACAGGTGTGGGCTCCTGAGAGTCAGGATAGACAAGGGGCTGCAGCTCTGGCTTGTTTTCTAATTATATTATCTGGCCCATGAGTGGGAGACAACTTCAAGAAAACCCTCTCCTAATGAGATGTACCCAGGAGTCCGGGAGAGCAGGGGTGGGTGGTGGGTGGAGACAGAGGCCTGGTGCCCCGGGTGCAGTGGAAGTCTCTGGAAGACCAGGTGGAGGGAGGCCACACAGAGTGATGCCCAGGGTCACAGACCTGTCGGAGCTGCTGTTTGTTAGTTCAAGTCCTGCTCTGAGGTGCTCTGTGTCAGATCTGAGTGACAGGTGAGCTGGGAGTGCTCTGCAATGAGGGCGATGTGCATGGCTCCTGTGTGCCCAGCCCTGCCACGGTACCTGAAAGGGTAGCTCTGTATCCTGGGAGCGGCCTGACCACGAGAGCCCCATGGGCTGCAGGGGAACCTGCCCAGGGAGCCCCATATCCTGGGAGGGACCTGAACAAGAGAGCCCCGTGGGCTGGGGTGGGGGTGGGGTACCTGCCCAGGTGAGCTCCATATCCTGGGATTGGCCTGACCTCGAGAGCCCCATGGGCTGCTGGAGTCCTGGTAAAAGATGTCAGGACAGTCAGTGAAGCCACCGAGGATATACCTCCAGTAGTTCCTAAACCCTACACCCTGCTGGTCATTCTACTAACCACCAGGACATGGTATTCTGTATTAGTCTTCAATGAAGCCTTCTTTTGTATTCTATTAGTCCCAGAGTCACAAGAAATTTTGGCTTGTGAGTGGCAGGACTCAACATACAACTAAAACAATACTTCCGGGCCGTCTTGCCCCAAGGGTTCAAAAATTCCCACACCATCTTTGGGGAAAGCTCAGCTAAAGACCTAAAAGTTCTACCTCTGGAAAAGGAAACACTCCTTCAATATGCAGACGACATTCTGATCGCCAGCCCTACTAAGGAGACCTCTGAACTACCAAGCCAATAAAGGATACAAGTTGTCCAAGAAAAAGCTCAAATATCACAGACTATGGTGACCTGCGTGGGCTGCATTCTCACAGAAGGTCGGAGAAGCCCATCCCAGGAAAGGGAAGAAACAATTTACAGCCTTACCCATTTCTAAAACTAGAAGACAGCTTAGGGGCTCCTGGGGAGGCCAGGGTTTGCTGCTTCTGGATCCCTAACTACAGTCTACTAGCTGGGCCTCTATATGAAACACTGAAAGAAAAAGATGATGATCCTTTTGAATAGAATCCAGAAGTAGCCTTTCAAGAATGGAAAGAGCAGTAAATTCAGACCCTTGCCCTGGAACTCCCTAATTTAGCTAAACCCTTTGACCTTTACATTCCTAGTGAAATTTGAATGGCCATTGGAGTATTAGTGCAAAACCTGGGACCACTTGAAATGGAACAATGCAAGAATGCCATCCAGGTAGGAAAAACTACGGTCACCAAGGGGCTTGTCCCACCGCCACATCTGGCCAAGATACTGGCAGTATCTGAAAACCTGGAAATCAGCAGCCCAAAAGGCCACCTCCCTCCTAAGGGAAAAGGACCCCACGTGGTGATCCTAACCCCCAACCATGCCCTGAAGTTGCAGGGTTTGCTCCGTGGGCACACTGACCTTGAGTGAGGAGGTCCTCCAACTCCAACCTCCAGAGAGATCACTGTGGCAAAGGGGCACCATGACGACTCGTGTGACCATCACTTGACCTGGAGTTTCTCTCATAAAACAACAAGAGTGTGTCCCAAAAGAGTAGACTACTGCTTGCAGGACTTACTGCACCCAGAGGGGAGGTAATAATCTTGGCAGGGGAACCGTATATCACGCTGTCACCATAGAAAAGCCTACAGACACTGTGATGATGGTGGCCAATAAGACCGGCTGGACTCCTGTTTACTTCAAAAGGCTGTTGACTCAGTGGCCATCATGGTCCTTCATCACCACTGACCCTGAACTGTCTGGGAGTTGAGCAGTCAGGGTGCTGACACTTGGTGCTGTTTTTACGTTAATTCAGGGGCCTAACTGAAGAAAGCACAGACTACTGGTCAGAGCATCTAGGCTGGCAGAAACGGTCAGCCTAAAGTGGCCGAACAAATGTGGGGCGGGGTGAAACTGGACCTCACAGCGTCACTGCACATCTCCTTCCTGGACCCTTAAAGGTCATTAGAATCTATAACACTACCAATACTTGTGCTCAGGCGGAGGAGCAGGGAGGCAGGAGGCCTGCGGACAATCAACGTCACCTGGAGGCTGCTGGGGAGAAGTTCAGACCCTCTCCCACGTGTATGAGGGCTCCTAACTCAGCACTCAGCAGTTACAGATGAAGGGTCTGCACCCTCAGCACTCTAAGAATGAGGAAGGGGACAAAATGCAGAAGAGGGGTTTGTCCCAGGCAAAGCCCCTTAAAAATCCCTGGGAGATAAAAATAGAATCTGGGCAATAAAATAAAGTCTAACCTTTTTTATCCTTTGTGCTTTGTCTAATTTCACGTGCTCCTAGGGTCCCGCATACAGAGGTTCAACAGCCGGCACTTCAGACCAGATTTCCTAGTGCAGAATGGCTGGGTCGACACTTCAGCTCCTGGAGCACAGTGTAGACTCCGCGATATAGAGCCTGAGCTGCAGCCAACCGGGCCCTCGAGAGCTCCGCCCCCTCCCTCCCACTGACTCTGACAGGATCTCTACACAGCAGCCCAGCCCACAGCCCACGGGATAGCACATGCTCTCACCTCTGCATTCTCTGATCAAAATATAAAGTTTCCTTTGCTTCTGAATCAAACTCAGTCTCGATCTGTTGGCTCCAATGACACTGGGCAGGGGGACACTTGTTGGGGTCCACTCTGGAGGATCAGTAACAGAAATTGAGAACATTGTAACTTCAATGAACAGATGTGTGAGCCAAACTGTAATTAACATAGAACAGTGTATAAGGCTCGGGTAAAATAAGATGTTTCTAACACTTCCATTTGATATTTCCATCACTTTATTATAAGCAAGTTCAGTGAAAGGTTTGTCTTATTTGTCAGGTCAATACTAGAGAAACGAAGTGATTTCTTTCCAAGGATGTACATCTAATAATCTTGGTTAAAGCTTCAATCTTGTTTTAAATGCTTTTCCATTGAAAATGATACCTCTCTTTCAGCTCCCCCATTTCTGAGAAGTATAAAATCTTATAATTTATTATTACCAAAGGGGAAAGGTGGGAGGAGGGATAAATTAACAGTTTGGGATTAACACATACACACTGCTATGTATAAAATCGATCATCAACAAGGAACTACTGTACAGCACAGGGAACTACACTCAATATTTTGCAATAACCTATAAGGGGAAATAATCTGAAAAAAGAACAGATATTTTTATTGACATCATCTATTAATGACAGTTAAAATGGAACCTAAGGGAAGCCGGTGGTGAGTGCTTCTGACCCTGAAGACTTCAATCATCTAAAGTTTGGACTCTGCCTACTTCCCAAGGCCCTTAATGAACATATGTGTAGCCGTAGCTTAAAAAATTCCCCAGTTTGGGTTGTGGAGAGACACTGATTTTGAAAAAGCCCTGGTGTTCTCCTCACATGAATGGGACCCTTCCTACAGCTAAAATATGCCTGTCACACCCAGAAGATGGTATACCGTCTGATCGGGAAGAGTTTGGAAAAGGCATCTCATCTCCTCATCTCCTGGTGCTCGGGTTCACCCCTCCAGCGTCTTTACGAACACTCTCCCCACTTGGAGATGTCAGCACTGTCAACATCCTGTTGCATACAGTTTGGAATTTGTCCAGAGGATGAAGCAGAAGGAGGAGGAACAATGAGAGACAAGTCCTAGGTGTTCGGACAGGCACATGTCACTCTAATTTCCAATCAGGAAGACGAATTGACTAAAAGCTAGGGTTGCCCATGGAAACAGAATAGGGCTTGAGGAAATCCCGCTGCTTTGTGGTCAGTTCCCATAAACACAAGTTGAAAAATGGAACTCAGGGCCGCTAAAATTCACGAAACTGCAGAGTTGAAAATATCTCTCACTGAAAAATGTCTTGAGGAAAGTCAGAGAAAAGAACTTGTAAGCAACGGAGAATGGCAGGAAAGGGATTGGAAGAGGTAGAAAGGACTCGCCATTAAGCACAAGAAAAGGGGCTGAACATTGCCAACATTGCAGTTGGCCAAAAAGGGTGTATGCGTCTTTTTCTGTATATATTCAAGAAAAGGGCATACACTTTTTTAGCCAACCAAACAGGTGGGCACTGGAAATCAGTACTACAAAACATATCACTTCGCATCAGTCAGAAGAGCCTTCCTCATAAAGTGTAAACACCAGAAATGCAGGACAGGGCAAGGAGAAAAGGGAGCCCTGTGAGGCTTATAGTGGAAATGTATATTGCCAATGGTCACTCTTGAGAAGTGTATTGTGTTTACTAAAGCATCTAAAAAATGAGCTACAGAGCACAGGGCACTTGCACTCATGGACGTATATCTTGGGAAAGACAAAAATGGAGAGGACACAGGCACCCCAATGTTTACCGCCTCTCTGTTTAAAAGATCCTCGACTAGGATATAATTTATATGTCTCTGGAGGGAAAAAATGGATAGAGGTGTGGCACTTATGTAGAGTGGAATATTACTCAGCCTGAAAATCAGTGAAATATGGCCAGTTGTAACAACCCCAGAGTAGTTACGTATGATCATTCAAAGTCACATAATTCAAAAAGAAAAAGACATACGATATTACTAATACATGGAATGTAAACGTGGCTACAAATGACCTGAATTACAAAACAGAATGGGGTCTCAAATTTAGAAGACCAACTTATGTTTGCTTAAGGAAAAAGGAGAGTTGGGGAGCTACATAAAACAAGAGATTGAAATTAGCACAGATACCGTTCCATAAGCCAAATATGTAATAGAAAAAACCTACTCCCTGGTCAACGAAATGGACTCAACACGCCATATTCAACACCTACGAATACACCTGACTAGTAAGAATCTTCAAAATCATGGATTTATATGTCTCCGTAAGAGAATCAAGCGTGAGTACAGCGGCATGAACGCAGCAGTGAAAATGCGATAAATCCCATTATCAAAATAAATTACAAAAACAAAACACAATGAGAGTGAAATAGAGAGCAATTCTTAAATAATTCATTCAGGGCTTGTGATGCAACCTGGATTTACCACATCTACACCCAGAGCTGAGTGAGACATAAGGTTGGGCACTTCGGGCTGATAGCATTGTTGAGGTTCGATGAGCAAATGCAGACCCTTTGAAGTCATACTGCATGGTACCCATTCCATGGGTCCCAACTCTCCAGGTTTAAGGGATTCTTTCTTCAGCTAAAACATGCATGGGAAACCCACAGTATGGTGCACCGTGTGACCAGGAAAGCTTTTCAAATGCATCTCAGTTTTCGTCCCCTTTTACTCGGGTTCACCATTCCAGAACCTTTACTAACACTCTCCCCACTTGGAGAGTCAGTGCCTTTAACCTCCTGTTTGGCACAGTTTGCAATTTCTGCGCAAGATGAACAGGAATAGGGAGAACCAATGAGAGACTAGCAGTAAGTGTCTGCACGGGCAAATTTAATGCTCAATTCCCACTAGGAAGAGGAATTAACCAAAGGATCAGCATGCCGTGCCGGAACCAGATTAGGGCCTGAAGCAATCCAGCAGTTTTGCGGCCAACTTACAATAAAGCAAGTTGAAGAAAGGAGCTCAGGGACACTGTAACTCACAAACCTGCAGAGTTATAAATGACAGCTATCGTCCAAAAATATATTGAAGGAAGGCTGCGAAGAGGACTTGAAAGCGGGGCAGAACTGCAGGAAAACGATTTCAGGGGCTAGACTGGAATTGCATTTAAAGCATAGGAAAAGAGGCAGAACGTCAACAATGATGCACTTGGCCAAAAAGGGCGTATGCGTGTTTTCCTGAATATATTCAGAAAACACGCATACGCCCTTTTTGGCCAACCAAGCATGCATGTTAAAGAATTCTGCACTAAAATGAAGTCCCACTGCCCCTCGGTCAAAAGGGCCATCTGAAAAAAGTGTAAAATCCAGAAATGTAGCACAGGCCATGGAGAACAGGGAGCCTTGTTATGCTGATGGGTGGGATGTAAATTTCCAAGAGCCACTCTGGAGAAGTGCATGGTTTTTCCTGAAACACCTAAAAAACAAAGCAACGGAGCCTACGGCACTTCCACTTATGGTCCTATAGATTAGGGAAATTAAAATCAAAAACACACAGCCACCCCAAAGTTTCAGACGGCTCTGTTTACAAGAACCTCGTCTACGGTACAAGTTAAATATCCCAGAAAGCGAAAAATGGATAAAGAAGTTGTGGTACGTACGTATAATGGAATATCACTCACCAATGAAATCTATGTCATCAGGCCCGTCGTGGCATAATGAGTGGATTGAAGTACGATGATTCTAAGTGAAATATGTCACACAGAAAATGAAACATCATAAGATATCACTAATACACGGAATGGAATCTTGGCTACACATGAACTGAATTACAAAACAGTACAGGGTCTCAAGTTGAGAAAACCAACTTATGTTTGCTTAAGGGGAAAGGTGAGTTGGGGTGCTGCATAAAACCAGAGATAGAAATTAGCACAGATACCATTCCATAAGTCAAATATGTAATAGTCAAGACCTACCCCTTGCTCAACGAAATGGGCTAAACACCCTATATTCAATGCCTAGGAATACACCTGACTAGTAAGAATCTTCAAACCCATGGATTTATATGTCTCCATAAGAGAATCAAGCGTGTGTACAGCTGCATGAAGGCAGCAGAGAAAATCCGATAAATCCCATTATCAAAATGAATTAAAAAAACAAAACACAATGACAGTGAAATAGAGAGCAATTCTTAAATAATTCATTCAGGGCTTGTGATGCAACCTGGATTTACCTCATCTACACCCAGAGCTGAGTGAGACATAAGGTTGGACACTTCGGGCTGATAGCATTGGTGAGGTTCGATGAGCAAATGCAGACCCTTTGAAGTCATACTGCATGGTACCCATTCCATGGGTCCCAACTCTCCAGGTTTACGCGATTCTTCCTTCAGTTAAAACATGCATGGGAAACCCACAGTATGGTGCACCGTGTGACCGGGAAACGTTTTCAAATGCATCTCAGTTTTCATCGACTTTTACACGGGTACACAATTCCAGACCCTTTACTAACACTCTCCCCACTTGGAGAGTCAGTGCCTTTAACCTGCTGTTTGGCACAGTTTGCAATTTCTGCGCAAGATGAACAGGAATAGGGAGATCCAATGAGAGACTAGCTGTAGGTTTCTGCACCGGCAAATTTAACGCTCATTTCACACCAGGAAGAGGAATTAACCAAATGCTCAGCATTTCATGCCGCAAAAAGATTAGGGCCTGAAGCAATCCTGCGGTTTTGGGGCCAGCTCACAAGAAAGCGATTTGTAGAAAGGAGCTCAGGGGCACTGTAATTCACAAACCTGCAGAGTTATAAATGACAGCTACCGTCCAAAAATATATTGAAGGAAGGCTGCGAAGAGGACTTGAAATCGGGGCAGAATTGCAGGAAAACGATTTCAGCGGGTAGACGGGAATTGCATTTAAAGCATAGGAAAAGAGGCAGAAAGTCCACAATGATGCACTTGGCCAAAAAGGGCGTATGCGTTTTTTCCTGAATATATTCAGGAAAAAACGCATACGCCCTTTCTGGCCAACCAAGAAAGCATGTTAAAGATATCTGCACTACAATGAAGTCTCACTGCCCCCCGGTCAAAAGGGCCATCTGAAAAAAGTGTAAAATCCAGAAAGGCAGCACAGGCCATGGAGAACAGGGAGCCTTGTTATGCTGATCGGCGGGATGTAAATTGCCAACAGCCACTCTGGAGAAGTGTATGGTGTTTCCCGGAACACCGAAAAAACAAAGCTACGGAGCCTCCGGCACTTGCACTTATGGTCCTATAGTTTAGGGAAATTAAAATAAAAAACACACAGCCACCCCAAAGTGTCGGACGGCTCTGTTTACAAGAACCTCGTCTACGGTACAAGTTAAATATCCCAGAATGTGAAAAATGGATAAAGAAGTTGTGGTACGTACGTACAATGGAATATCACTCAGCAATGAAATCTATGTCATCAGGCCCGTCGCGGCATAATGAGTGGATTCAGGTACGATGATTCTAAGTGAAATAAGTCACACAGAAAATGAAACATCATAAGATATCACTAATACACGGAATGTAAACTTGGCTACACATGAACTGAATTACAAAACAGAACAGGGTCTCAAATTTAGAAAACCAACTTATGCTTGCTTAAGGGGAAAGGTGAGTTGGGGTGCTGCATAAAACCAGAGATAGAAATTAGCACAGATACCTTTCCATAAGCCAAATATGTAATAGTCAAGACCTACCCTTTGCTCAAAAAAATGGACTAAACACCCCATGTTCAACGCCTAGGAATACACCTGACTAGTAAGAATCTTCAAACCCATGGATTTATATGTCTCCGTAAGAGAATGAAGCGTGTGTACAGCGGCATGAATGCAGCAGAGAAAATCCGATAAATCCCATTATCAAAATGAATTACACAAACAAAACCCAAGGACAGTGAAATAGAGAGCAATTCTTAAATAATTCATTCAGGGCTTGTGATGCAACCTGGATTTACCACATCTACACCCAGAGCTGAGTGAGACATAAGGTTGGGCACTTCGGGCTGATAGCATTGGTGAGGTTCGATGAGCAAATGCAGACCCTTTGAAGTCATACAGCATGGTACCCATTCCATGGGTCCCAACGCTCCAAGTTTAAGGGATTCTTCCTTCAGCTAAAACATGCATGGGAAACCCACAGTATGGTGCACCGTGTGACTGGCAAACGTTTTCAAATGCATCTCAGTTTTCGTCCCCTTTTACTCGGGTTCACCATTCCAGACGCCTTACGAACACTCTCCCCACTTGGAGAGTCAGTGCCTTTAACCTCCTGTTGGGCACAGTTTGCAATTTCTGCGCAAGATGTAAAGGAATAGGGAGAACGAATGAGAGACTAACTCTAGGTGTCTGCACGGGCAAATTTAACGCTCATTTCCCACCAGGAAGAGGAGTTAACCAAAGGCTCAGCATGCCGTGCCGGAACCAGACTAGGGCCTGAGGCAATCCTGTGGGTTTGCGGCCAGCTCACAAGATAGCGAGTTGAAGAAATGAGCTCAGGGGCACTGTAACTCACAAAACTGCAGAGTTATAAATGACAGCTATCATCCAAAAATATATTGAAGGAAGGCTGCGAAGACGACTTGTAAGCGGGACAGATTTGCAGGAAAACGATTTCAGGGGGTAGACGGGAATTGCATTTAAAGCATAGGAAAAGAGGCAGAACGTCGACAATGATGCTCTTGGCCAAAAAGGGCGTATGCGTTTTTTCCTGAATATATTCAGGAAAAAACGCATACGCCCTTTTTGGCCAACCAAGCAAGCATGTTAAAGAAATCTGCACTACAATGAAGTCTCACTGCCCCCCGGTCAAAAGGGCCATCTGAAAAAAGTGTAAAATCCAGAAAGGCAGCACAGGCCATGGAGAACAGGGAGCCTTGTTATGCTGATCGGTGGGATGTAAATTGCCAACAGCCACTCTGGAGAAGTGTATGGTGTTTCCCGGAACACCGAAAAAACAAAGCTACGGAGCCTACGGCACTTCCACTTATGGTCCTATAGCTTAGGGAAATTAAAATCAAAAACACACAGCCACCCCAAAGTGTCGGACGGCTCTGTTTACAAGAACCTCGTCTAAGGTACAAGTTAAATATCCCAGAATGTGAAAAATGGATAAAGAAGTTGTGGTACGTACGTACAATGGAATATCACTCAGCAATGAAATCTATGTCATCAGGCCCGTCGCGGCATAATGAGTGGATTCAGGTACGATGATTCTAAGTGAAATAAGTCACACAGAAAATGAAACATCATAAGATATCACTAATACACGGAATGTAAACTTGGCTACACATGAACTGAATTACAAAACAGAACAGGGTCTCAAATTTAGAAAACCAACTTATGCTTGCTTAAGGGGAAAGGTGAGTTGGGGTGCTGCATAAAACCAGAGATAGAAATTAGCACAGATACCTTTCCATAAGCCAAATATGTAATAGTCAAGACCTACCCTTTGCTCAAAAAAATGGACTAAACACCCCATGTTCAACGCCTAGGAATACACCTGACTAGTAAGAATCTTCAAACCCATGGATTTATATGTCTCCGTAAGAGAATGAAGCGTGTGTACAGCGGCATGAATGCAGCAGAGAAAATCCGATAAATCCCATTATCAAAATGAATTACACAAACAAAACCCAAGGACAGTGAAATAGAGAGCAATTCTTAAATAATTCATTCAGGGCTTGTGATGCAACCTGGATTTACCACATCTACACCCAGAGCTGAGTGAGACATAAGGTTGGGCACTTCGGGCTGATAGCATTGGTGAGGTTCGATGAGCAAATGCAGACCCTTTGAAGTCATACAGCATGGTACCCATTCCATGGGTCCCAACGCTCCAAGTTTAAGGGATTCTTCCTTCAGCTAAAACATGCATGGGAAACCCACAGTATGGTGCACCGTGTGACTGGCAAACGTTTTCAAATGCATCTCAGTTTTCGTCCCCTTTTACTCGGGTTCACCATTCCAGACGCCTTACGAACACTCTCCCCACTTGGAGAGTCAGTGCCTTTAACCTCCTGTTGGGCACAGTTTGCAATTTCTGCACAAGATGAAAAGGAATAGGGAGAACGAATGAGAGACTAACTCTAGGTGTCTGCACGGGCAAATTTAACGCTCATTTCCCACCAGGAAGAGGAATTAACCAAAGGCTCAGCATGCCGTGCCGGAACCAGACTAGGGCCTGAGGCAATCCTGTGGGTTTGCGGCCAGCTCACAAGATAGCGAGTTGAAGAAATGAGCTCAGGGGCACTGTAACTCACAAAACTGCAGAGTTATAAATGACAGCTATCGTCCAAAAATATATTGAAGGAAGGCTGTGAAGACGACTTGTAAGTGGGGCAGAATTGCAGGAAAACGATTTCAGGGGGTAGACGGGAATTGCATTTAAAGCATAGGAAAAGAGGCAGAACGTTGACAATGATGCTCTTGGCCAAAAAGGGCGTATGCGTTTTTTCCTGAATATATTCAGGAAAAAACGCATACGCCCTTTTTGGCCAACCAAGCAAGCATGTTAAAGAAATCTGCACTACAATGAAGTCTCACTGCCCCCTGGTCAAAAGGGCCATCTGAAAAAAGTGTAAAATCCAGAAAGGCAGCACAGGCCATGGAGAACAGCGAGCCTTGTTATGCTGATGGGCGTGATGTAAATTGCCAACAGCCAGTCTGGAAAAATGTATGGTGTTTCCCGGAACATCTAAAAAACAAAGCAACGGAGCCTATGGCACTTCCCCTTATGGTCCTAGAGCTTAGGAAAATTAAAATCAAAAACACACAGCCACCCAAAAGTGTCGGACGGCTCTGTTTACAAGAACCTCGTCTACGGTACATGTTAAATATCCCAGAATGTGAAAAATGGATAAAGAAGTTGTGGTACGCACGTACAATGGAATATCACTCAGCAATGAAATCTATGTCATCAGGCCCGTCGCGGCATAATGAGTGGATTCAGGTACGATGATTCTAAGTGAAATAAGTCACACAGAAAATGAAACATCATAAGATATCACTAATACACGGAATGTAAACTTGGCTACACATGAACTGAATTACAAAACAGAACAGGGTCTCAAATTTAGAAAACCAACTTATGCTTGCTTAAGGGGAAAGGTGAGTTGGGGTGCTGCATAAAACCAGAGATAGAAATTAGCACAGATACCTTTCCATAAGCCAAATATGTAATAGTCACGACCTACCCCTTGCTCAACGAAATGGACTAAACACCCCATATTCAACGCCTAAGAATACACATGACTAGTAAGAATCTTCAAACCCATGGATTTATATGTCTCAGTAAGAGAAAGAAGCCCTTGTACAGTAGTATGAATGCAGCAGAGAAAATCCGATAAATCCCATTATCAAAATGAATTACAAAAACAAAACACAAGGACAGTGAAATAGAGAGCAATTCTTAAATAATTCATTCAGGGCTTGTGAAGCAACCTGGATTTACCTCATCTAAACTCAGAGCTGAGTGAGACATAAGGTTGGACACTTCGGGCTGATAGCATTGGTGAGGTTCGATGAGCAAATGCAGACCATTAGAAGTCATATTGCATGGTACCCATTCCATGGGTCCCAACTCTCCAGGTTTAAGCGATTCTTCCCTCAGCTAAAGCATGCATGGGAAACCCACAGTATGGTGCACCGTGTGACCGGGAAACGTTTTCACATGCATCTCAGTTTTTGTCCTCTTTTACTCGGGTTCACCATTCCAGACCCTTTACTAACACTCTCCGCACTTGGAGAGTCAGTGCCTTTAACCTCCTGTTTGGCACAGTTTGCAATTTCTGCGCAAGATGAACAGGAATAGGGAGAACCAATGAGAGACTAGCTGTAGGTGTCTGCACGGGCAAATGGAACGCTCATTTCCCACCAGGAAGAGTAATTAACCAAAGGCTCAGCATGCCCTGCCCGAGCCAGATTAGGGCCTGAAGCAATCCAGCGGTTTTGCGGCCAGCTCACAAGAAAGCGAGTTGAAGAAAGGAGCTCAGGGGCACTGTAATTCACAAACCTGCAGAGTTATGAATGACAGCTATCGTCCAAAAATGTATTGAAATAAGTCTTCGAAGAGGACTTGAAAGTGGGGCAGAATTTCAGGAAAACGATTTCAGGGGGTAGACTGGAATTGCACTTAAAGCATAGGAAAAGAGGCCGAATGTCGACAATGATGCACTTGGCCAAAAAGGGCGTATGCGTTTTTTCCTGAATATATTCAGGAAAAAACGCATATGCCCTTTTTGGCCAACCAAGCAAGCCTGTAAAGAAATCTGCACTACAATGAAGTCTCACTGCCCCCAGGTCACAAGGGCTATCTGAAAAAAGTGTAAAATCCAGAAAGGCAGGACAGGTCATGGAGAACAGGGAGCCTTGTTATGCTGATGGGCGGGATGTAAATTGCTAACAGCCACTCTGGAGAAGTGTATGGTGTTTCCTGAAACACGTAGGAAACAAAGCAACACAGCCTATGGCACTTTCACTTATGGTCCTGTAGCTTAGGGAAATTAAAATCAAAAACACACAGCCACCCCAAAGTTTGGGACGGCTCTGTTTACAAGAACCTCGTCTACGGTACAAGTTAAATATCCGAGAAAGCAAAAAATGGATAAAGAAGTTGTGGTACGTACGTACAATGGAATATCACTCAGCAATGAAATCTATGTCATCAGGCCCGTAGCGGCATAATGAGTGGATTCAGGTACGATGATTCTACGAGAAATAAGTCACACAGAAAAAGAAACATCATAAGATATCACTAATACACGGAATGTAAACTTGGCTACACATGAACTGAATTACAAAACAGAACAGGGTCTCAAATTTAGAAAACCAACTTATGCTTGCCTATGGGGAAAGGTGAGTTGGGGTGCTGCATATAACCAGAGATTGAAATTACCACAGAGAGAACACCTACTGAAGGCTGGCAGAAGACCTCAGACCTCCCAAAAGGCAAGAAACTCCCCTCGTACCTGGGTAGGGCAAAAGAAAAAACAGAGACAAAAGAATAAGGAGGGAACCTGCAGCAGTGGGAGGGAGCTGTGAAGGAGGAAAAGTTTCCACACACTAGGAAGCCCCTCCGGGGGCGGAGACCGCGGGAGGCGGAGGGGGGAGCTTCGGGACCGCGGAGTAGTGCACAGCGAGGGGTGCGGAGGGCAAAGCGGGGAGATTCCCGCACAGAGGATCGGTGCCCACCGGCACTCACCAGCCCGAGAGGCTTGTCTGCTCCCCCGCCGGGGCGGGCGGGGCTGCGAGCTGTGGCTCGGGTTTCGGTTTTGGACGGAGCTCAGGTAGAGGACTGGGGTTCGCGGCTTGAACATAGCCTAAAGGGGTTAGTGCACCACGACTAGCTGGGAGGGAGTTCGGGGAAAAGCCTGCACCTGCCGAAGAGGCAAGAGACTTTTTCTTCCCTCTTTGTTTCCTGGTGCGCGAGGAGAGAGGTTTAAGAGCGCTGCTTAAAGGAACTCCAGAGACGGGTGCGAGCCACGGCTAAAAGCGCGAACCCCAGAGACGGGCGCGAGCCGCGGCTAAAAGCGCGAACCCCAGAGACGGGCGCGAGCCGTGGCTAAAAGCGCGGACCCCAGAAACGGGCGGGAGACGCTAAGGCTGCTGTTGCCGCCACCAAGGGGCCTGTGTGCGAGCACAGGTCACTCTCCACACCCCTCTTCCGCGGAGCCTGTGCAGCCCGCCACTGCCAGGTTCCCCGGAACCAGGGACAACTTCCCCGGGAGAACGCACGGCGGGCCTCAGGCTGGTGCAACGTCACACCGGCCTCTGCCGCAACGTCACGCCGCCTCTGACGCCGCAGGCCCGCCCCGCACGCAGTGCCCCTCCTCCCCCCCCCCTGGCCTGAGTGAGCCAGAGCCCCCGAATCAGCGGCTCCTTTAACCCTGTCCTGTCTGAGCAAAAAACAGACGCCCTCCAGCGACCTACACGCAGAGGCAGGGCCAAATCTAAAGCTGAGCTCCTTCCTGTAAGCTGTGAGAACAAAGAAGAGAAAGGGAAATCTCTCCCAGCAGCCTCAGAAGCAGCGGATTAAAGCTCCACAATCAACTTGATATACCCTGCATCTGTGGAATACCTGAATAGACAAGGAATGATCCCAAATTGAAGAGGTGGAATTTAGGAGCGAGATCTATGATTTTTTTCCCTTCTCCTCTTTTTGTGAATGTGTACGTGTATGCTTCTGTGTGAGACCGTGCCTGTATACTCTTGCTTCCACCATTTGTCCTAGGGCTCTATCTGTCCATGGTTTTTTAAAAAACTTTTTTTCTCAATAATTAATTTTAATTGTAATAACTTTATTATACTTTACCTTCGTTCTTTCTTTCTTTCTTTCCTTCCTTCCTTCCCTCCTTTAGACAACGAATCACCCCAAATTGAGGAGGTGGTCTCTGAGAGCAAGATTTATGATTTTTCCCCCTTTACCTCTTTTTGTGAAGGTGTATGTGTATGCTTCTGTGTAAGATTTTCTCTGTATAGCTTTGCTTCCAACATTTGTCCTAAGGTTCTATCCGTCCCCTTTTTTTTTTCTAAATATTTTTTAATTCAATAACTATATTATACTTTATTTTATTTTTACTTATCTTCTTTCTTTCTGTCTTTTTTCCTTCTTTCCCTCCTTCCTTCCTTCCTTCCTTCCTCCCTCCCTCCCTCCTTTCTTTCCTTCTTTGCTTCTTTCTTCCTTCCTTCCTTTCCTCCTTTCCTTCTTTCTTTCCTCATACTTCTACTAATTCTCTCTACTTTTTCTCCCTTTTATTCTGAGCCGTGTGGATGAAAGGCTCTTGGTGCTCCAGCCAGGAGTCAGGGCTCTGCCTCTGAGGTAGGAGAGCCAACTTCAGGGCACTGGTCAACAAGAGGCCACCCAGCTCCACATAATATTAAATGGTGGAAATCTCCCAGTGACCTCCATCTTAACACCAGCACCCAGCTTCACTCAACGACCAGCAAGCCACAGTGCTAGACAACCTATGCCAAACAACTAGCAAAACAGGAACACAACCCCACCCATTAGCAGAGAGGCTGCCGAAAATCATAATAAGGCCACAGACACCCCAAAACACACCACCAGAAGTGAACCTGCCCACTAAAGAGACAAGATCCAGCCTCATCCACCAGAACACAGGCACTAGTCCCCTCCACCAGGAAGCCTACACAACCCACTGAAACAACCTTATCCACTGGAGACAGACATCAAAAACAACGGGAACACGTACGTGCAGCCTGCAAAAAGGAGACCCCAAACACAGTAAGATAAGCAAAATGAGAAGACAGAAAAACACACAGCAGATGAAGGAGCAAGATAAAAATGCACCAGACCTAACAAATGAAGAAGAAATAGGCAGTCTACCTGAAAAAGAATTCAGAATAATGATAGTAAGGATGATCCGAAATCTTGGAAGTAGAATGGACAAAATGCAAGAAACAGTTAACAAGGACCTAGAAGAAATAAAGATGAAACAAGCAATGATGAACAATGCAATAAATGAAATTAAAAGTACTCTAGATGGGATCAATAACAGAATAACTGAGGCAGAAGAACGGATAAGTGACCTGGAAGATAAAATAGTGGAAATAACTACTGCAGAGCAGAATAAAGAAAAAAGAATGAAAAGAACTGAGGACAGTCTCAGAGACCTCTGGGACAACATTAAACGCAACAACATTCGAATTATAGGGGTTCCAGAAGAAGAAGAGAAAAAGAAAGGGACTGAGAAAATATTTGAAGAGATTATAGTTGAAAACTTCCCTAATATGGGAAAGGAAATAGTTAATCAAGTCCAGGAAGTACAGAGAGTCCCATACAGGATAAATATAAGGAGAAATACGCCAAGACACATATTAATCAAACTGTCAAAAATTAAATACAAAGAAAGCATATTAAAAGCAGCAAGGGAAAAACAACAAATAACACACAAGGGAATCCCCATAAGGTTAACAGCTGATCTCTCAGCAGAAACCCTACAAGCCAGAAGGGAGTGGCAGGACATACTGAAAGTGATGTAGGAAAAAAACCTGCAACCAAGACTACTCTACCCAGCAAGGATCTCATTCAGATTTGATGGAGAAATTAAAACCTTTACAGACAAGCAAAAGCTGAGAGAGTTCAGCACCACCAAACCAGCTTTACAACAAATGCTAAAGGAACTTCTCTAGACAAGGAACACAAGAGAAGGAAAAGACCTATAATAACGAACCCAAAACAATATAGAAAATGGGAATAGGAACATACATATCGATAATTACCTTAAATGTAAATGGACTGGGGGACCTTGAAGATGGCGGAAGAGTAAGACGCGGAGATCGCCTTCCTCCCCACGGATACACCAGAAATACATCTACACGTGGAACAACTCCTACAGAACACCTACTGAAGGCTGGCAGAAGACCTCAGACCTCCCAAAAGGCAAGAAACTCCCCACGTACCTGGGTAGGGCAAAAGAAAAAAAGAAAAAACAGAGACAAAAGAATAAGGACGGCACCTGCGCCAGTGGGAGGGAGCTGTGAAGGAGGAAAAGTTTCCACACACTAGGAAGCCCCTCCGCGGGCGGAGACTGCGGGAGGCGGAGGGGGGGGCTTCGGGACCGAGGAGTAGTGCACAGCGACGGGTGCGGAGGGCAAAGCGGGGAGATTCCCGCACAGAGGATCGGTGCCGACCGGCACTCACCAGCCCGAGAGGCTTGTCTGCTCACCCGCCCGGGCGGGCGGGGCTGCGAGCTGAAGCTCGGGTTTCGGTTTTGGACAGAGCGCAGGGAGAGGACTGGGGTTGGCGGCTTGAACATAGCCTGAAGGGGTTAGTGCACCACGACTAGCCGGGAGGGAGTTCGGGGAAAAGCCTGCACCTGCCGAAGAGGCAAGAGACTTTTTCTTCCCTCTTTGTTTCCTGGTGCGCGAGGAGAGGGGTTTAAGAGCGCTGCTTAAAGGAACTCCAGAGACGGGCGCGAGCCGCGGCTAAAAGCGCGAACCCCAGAGACGGGCGCGAGCCGCGGCTAAAAGCGCGAACCCCAGAGACGGGCGCGAGCCGCGGCTAAAAGCGCGGACCCCAGAGACGGGCGGGAGACGCTAAGGCTGCTGCTGCCGCCACCAAGGGGCCTGTGTGCGAGCACAGGTCACTCTCCACACCCCTCTTCTGCGGAGCCTGTGCAGCCCGCCACTGCCAGGTTCCCGGGAACCAGGGACAACTTCCCCGGGAGAACGCACGGCGGGCCTCAGGCTGGTGCAACGTCACGCCGGCCTCTGCCGCAACGTCACGCCGCCTCTGACGCCGCAGGCCCGCCCCGCACGCAGTGCCCCTCCTTCCCCCCCCTCACCCCCGGCCTGAGTAAGCCTGAGCCCCCGAATCAGCGGCTCCTTTAACCCCGTCCTGTCTGAGCAAAAAACAGACGCCCTCCAGCGACCTACACGCAGAGGCAGGGCCAAATCCAAAGCTGAGCTCCTGTGAGCTGTGAGAACAAAGAAAAGAAAGGGAAATCTTTCCCAGCAGCCTCAGAAGCAGAGGATTAAAGCTCCACAATCAACTTGATATACCCTGCATCTGTGGAATACCTGAATAGACAAGGAATGATCCCAAATTGAAGAGGTGGAATTTAGGAGCGAGATCTATGATTTTTTTCCCTTCTCCTCTTTTTGTGAATATGTACGTGTATGCTTATGTGTGACATCTTGTCTGTATACTCTTGCTTCCACCATTTGTCCTAGGGCTCTATCCGTCCATGGTTTTTAAAAAAAAAAAATTTTTTTTCTCAATAATTAATTTTAATTGTAATAACTTTATTATACTTTACCGTCGTTCCTTCTTTCTTTCTTTCTTTCTTTCCGTCCTTCCCTCCTTTAGACAACGAATCACCCCAAATTGAGGAGGTGGTCTCTGAGAGCAAGATTTATGACTTTTCCCCCTTTACCTCTTTTTGTGAAGGTGTATGTGTATGCTTCTGTATAAGATTTTCTCTGTATAGCTTTGCTTCCAACATTTGTCCTAAGGTTCTATCCATCCCTCTTTTTTTTTTTTTCTAAATATTTTTTAATTCAATAACTATATTATACTTTATTTTATTTTTACTGTATCTTCTTTCTTTCTGTCTTTTTTCCTTCTTTCCCTCCTTCCTTCCTTCCTTCCTTCCTCCCTCCCTCCCTCCTTTCTTTCCTTCTTTGCTTCTTTCTTCCTTCCTTCCTTTCCTCCTTTCCTTCTTTCTTTCCTCATACTTCTACTAATTCTCTCTACTTTTTCTCCCTTTTATTCTGAGCCGTGTGGATGAAAGGCTCTTGGTGCTCCAGCCAGGAGTCAGGGCTCTGCCTCTGAGGTAGGAGAGCCAACTTCAGGACACTGGTCAACAAGAGACCTCCCAGCTCCACATAATATTAAACGGTGGAAATCTCCCAGTGACCTCCATCTTAACACCAGCACCCAGCTTCACTCAACGACCAGCAAGCCACAGTGCTAGACAACCTATGCCAAACAACTAGCAAAACAGGAACACAACCCCACCCATTAGCAGAGAGGCTGCCTAAAATCATAATAAGGCCACAGACACCCCAAAACACACCACCAGACGTGAACCTGCCCACTAGAGAGACAAGATCCAGCCTCATCCACCACAACACAGGCACTAGTCCCCTCCACCAGGAAGCCTACACAACCCACTGAAACAACCTTATCCACTGAAGACAGACATCAAAAACAACGGGAACTACGAACGTGCAGCCTGCAAAAAGGAGACCCCAAACACAGTAAGATAAGCAAAATGAGAAGACAGAAAAACACACAGCAGATGAAGGAGCAAGATAAAAATGCACCAGACCTAACAAATGAAGAGGAAATAGGCAGTCTACCTGAAAAAGAATTCAGAATAATGATAGTAAGGATGATCCGAAATCTTGGAAGTAGAATGGACAAAATGCAAGAAGCAGTTAACAAGGACCTAGAAGAAATAAAGATGAAACAAGCAATGATGAACAACGCAATAAATGAAATTAAAAGTACTCTAGATGGGATCAATAACAGAATAACTGAGGCAGAAGAACGGATAAGTGACCTGGAAGATAAAATAGTGGAAATAACTACTGCAGAGCAGAATAAAGAAAAAAGAATGAAAAGAACTGAGGACAGTGTCAGAGACCTCTGGGACAACATTAAACGCACCAACATTCGAATTATAGGGGTTCCAGAAGAAGAAGAGAAAAAGAAAGGGACTGAGAAAATATTTGAAGAGATTATAGTTGAAAACTTCCCTAATATGGGAAAGGAAATAGTTAATCAAGTCCAGGAAGCACAGAGAGTCCCATACAGGATAAATACAAGGAGAAATACGCCAAGACACATATTAATCAAACTGTCAAAAATTAAATACAAAGAAAGCATATTAAAAGCAGCAAGGGAAAAACAGCAAATAACACACAAGGGAATCCCCATAAGGTTAACAGCTGATCTCTCAGCAGAAACCCTACAAGCCAGAAGGGAGTGGCAGGACATACTGAAAGTGATGAAGGAGAAAAACCTGCAACCAAGGCTACTCTACCCAGCAAGGATCTCATTCAGATTTGATGGAGAAATTAAAACCTTTACAGACAAGCAAAAGCTGAGAGAGTTTAGCACCACCAAACCAGCTTTACAGCAAATGCTAAAGGAACTTCTCTAGACAAGGAACACAAGAGAAGGAAAAGACCTATAATAACGAACCCAAAACAATATAGAAAATGGGAATAGGAACATACATATCGATAATTACCTTAAATGTAAATGGACTAAATGCTCCCACCAAAAGACACAGATTGGCTGAATGGATACAAAAACAAGACCCTTATATATGCTGTCTACAATAGACCCACTTCAGACCTAGAGACACATACAGACTGAAAATAAGGGGATGGAAAAAGATATTCCATGCAAATGGAAACCAAAAGAAAGCTGGAGTAGCAATTCTCATATCAGACAAAATAGACTTTAAAATAAGGACTATTACAAGAGACAAAGAAGGACACTACATAATGATAAAGGGATCGATCCAAGAAGAAGATATAACAATTGTAAATATTTATGCACCCAACATAGGAGCACCTCAATACATAAGGCAAATACTAACAGCCATAAAAGGGGAGATCGACAGTAACACATTCATAGTAGGGGACTTTAACACCCCACTTTCACCCATGGACAGATCATCCAAAATGAAAATAAATAAGGAAACACAAGCTTTAAATGATACATTAAACAAGATGGACTTAATTGATATTTATAGGACACTCCATCCAAAAACAACAGAATACACATTTTTCTCAAGTGCTCATGGAACATTCTCCAGGATAGACCATATCTTGGGTCACAAATCAAGCCTTGGTAAATTTAAGAAAATTGAAATTGTATCAAGTATCTTTTCTGACCACAACGCCATGAGACTAGATATCAATTACAGGAAAAGATCTGTAAAAAATACAAACACATGGAAGCTAAACAATACACTACTTAATAATGAAGTGATCACTGAAGAAATCAAAGAGGAAATAAAAAAATACCTAGAAACAAATGACAATGGAGACACAACGACCCAAAACCTATGGGATGCAGCAAAAGCAGTTCTAAGGGGGAAGTTTATAGCAATACAAGCCCACCTTAAGAAGCAGGAAACATCTCGAATAAACAACCTAACCTTGCACCTCAAGCAATTAGAGAAAGAAGAACAAAAAAACCCCAAAGCTAGCAGAAGGAAAGAAATCATAAAAATCAGATCAGAAATAAATGAAAAAGAAATGAAGGAAACGATAGCAAAGATCAATAAAACTAAAAGCTGGTTCTTTGAGAAGATAAACAAAATAGATAAACCACTAGCCAGACTCATCAAGAAAAAAAGGGAGAAGACTCAAATCAATAGAATTAGAAATGAAAAAGGAGAAGTAACAACTGACACTGCAGAAATAAAAAAAATCATAAGAGATTACTACAAGCAACTCTATGCCAATAAAATGGACAATCTGGAAGAAATGGACAAATTCTTAGAAATGCACAACCTGCCAAGACTGAATCAGGAAGAAATAGAAAATATGAACAGACCAATCACAAGCACTGAAATTGAAACTGTCATTAAAAATCTTCCAACAAACAAAAGCCCAGGACCAGATGGCTTCACAGGTGAATTCTATCAAACGTTTAGAGAAGAGCTAACACCTCTCCTTCTCAAACTCTTCCCAAATATAGCAGAGGGAGGAACACTCCCAAATTCCTTCTACAAGGCCACCATCACCTTGATACCAAAACCAGACAAGGATGTCACAAAGAAAGAAAACTACAGGCCAATATCACTGATGAACATAGATGCAAAAATCCTCAACAAAATACTAGCAAACAGAATCCAACAGCACATTAAAAGGATCATACACCATGATCAAGTGGGGTTTATTCCAGGAATGCAAGGATTCTTCAATATACGCAAATCTATCAATGTGATAAACCATATTAACAAATTGAAAGAGAAAAACCATATGATCATCTCAATAGATGCAGAGAAAGCTTTTGACAAAATTCAACACCCATTTATGCTAAAAACCCTGCAGAAAGTAGGCATAGAGGGAACTTTCCTCAACATAATAAAGGCCATATATGACAAGCCCACAGCAAACATCATCCTCAATGGTGAAAAACTGAAAGCATTTCCACTAAGATCAGGAACAAGACAAGGTTGCCCACTCTCACCACTCTTATTCAACATAGTTTTGGAAGTTTTAGCCACAGCAATCAGAGAAGAAAAGGAAATAAAAGGAATCCAAATCGGAAAAGAAGAAGTAAAGCTGTCACTGTTTGCAGATGACATGATACTATACATAGAGAATCCTAAAGATGCTACCAGAAAACTACTAGAGCTAATCAATGAATTTGGTAAAGTAGCAGGATACAAAGTTAATGCACAGAAATCTCTGGCATTCCTATATACTAATGATGAAAAATCTGAAAGTGAAATCAAGAAAACACTCCCATTTACCATTGCAACAAAAAGAATAAAATATCTAGGAATAAACCTACCTAAGGAGACGAAAGACCTGTATGCAGAAAATTATAAGACACTGATGAAAGAAATTAAAGATGATACAAATAGATGGAGAGATATACCATGTTCTTGGATGGGAAGAATCAACATTGTGAAAATGACTCTACTACCCAAAGCAATCTACAGATTCAATGCAATCCCTATCAAACTACCACTGGCATTTTTCACAGAACTAGAACAAAAAATTTCACAATTTGTATGGAAACACAAAAGACCCCGAATAGCCAAAGCAATCTTGAGAACGAAAAAAGGAGCTGGAGGAATCAGGCTCCCTGACTTCAGACTATACTACAAAGCTACAGTAATCAAGACAGTATGGTACTGGCACAAAAACAGAAATATAGATCAATGGAACAGGATAGAAAGCCCAGCAATAAACCCACGCACATATGGACACCTTATCTTTGATAAAGGTGGCAGGAATGTACAGTGGAGAAAGGACAGCCTCTTCAATAAATGGTGCTGGGAAAACTGGACAGGTACATGTAAAAGTATGAGATTAGATCACTCCCTAACACCATACACAAAAATAAGCTCAAAATGGATTAAAGACCTAAATGTAAGGCCAGAAACTATCAAACTCTTAGAGGAAAACATAGGCAGAACACTCTATGACATAAATCACAGCAAGATCCTTTCTGACCCACCTCCTAGAGTAATGGAAATAAAAACAAAAATAAACAAATGGGACCTAATGAAACTTCAAAGCTTTTGCACAGCAAAGGAAACCATAATCAAGACCAAAAGACAACCCTCAGAATGGGAGAAAATATTTGCAAATGAAGCAACTGACAAAGGTTTAATCTCCAAAATTTACAAGCAGCTCATGCAGCTCAATAACAAAAAAACAAACAACCCAATCCAAAAATGGGCAGAAGACCTAAATAGACATTTCTCCAAAGAAGATATACAGAATGCCAACAAACACATGAAAGAATGCTCAACATCATTAATCATTAGAGAAATGCAAATCAAAACTACAATGAGATATCATCTCACACCAGTCAGAATGGCCATCATCAAAAAATCTAGAAACAATAAATGCTGGAGAGGGTGTGGAGAAAAGGGAACACTCTTGCACTGCTGGTGGGAATGTGAATTGGTTCAGCCACTATGGAGAACAGTATGGAGGTTCCTTAAAAAACTACAAATAGAATTACCATATGACCCAGCAATCCCACTACTGGGCATATACCCTGAGAAAACCAAAATTCAAAAAGAGTCATGTACCAAAATGTTCATTGCAGCTCTATTTACAATAGCCCGGAGATGGAAACAACCTAAGCGCCCATCATCGGATGAATGGATAAAGAAGATGTGGCACATATATACAATGGAATATTACTCAGCCATAAAAAGAAACGAAATTGAGCTATTTGTAATGAGGTGGATAGACCTAGAGTCTGTCATACAGAGTGAAGTAAGTCAGAAAGAAAAAGACAAATACCGTATGCTAACGCATATATATGGAATTTAAGGGGGAAAAAATGTCATGAAGAACCTAGGGGTAAGACAGGAATAAAGACGCAGACCTACTGGAGAACGGACTTGAGAATATGGGGAGGGGGAAGGGTGAGCTTTGACAGGGTGAGAGAGAGTCATGGACATATACACACTAACAAACGTAGTAAGGTAGATAGCTAGGGGGAAGCAGCCGCAAGGCACAGGGATATTAGCTCGGTGCTTTGTGACAGCCTGGAGGGGTGGGATAGGGAGAGTGGGAGGGAGGGAGACGCAAGAGGGAAGACATATGGGAACATATGTATATGTATAACTGATTCACTTTGTTATAAAGCAGAAACTAACACACAATTGTAAAGCAATTATACCCCAATAAAGATGTTTAAAAAAAAAATGTAAATGGACTAAATGCTCCCACCAAAAGACACAGATTGGCTGAATGGATACAAAAACAAGACCCTTATATATGCTGTCTACAATAGACCCACTTCAGACCTAGAGACACATACAGACTGAAAATAAGGGGATGGAAAAAGATATTCCATGCAAATGGAAACCAAAAGAAAGCTGGAGTAGCAATTCTCATATCAGACAAAATAGACTTTAAAATAAGGACTATTACAAGAGACAAAGAAGGACACTACGTAATGATCAAGGGATCGATCCAAGAAGAAGATATAACAATTGTAAATATTTATGCACCCAACATAGGAGCACCTCAATACATAAGGCAAATACTAACAGCCATAAAATGGGAGATCGACAGTAACACATTCATAGTAGGGGACTTTAACACCCCACTTTCACCCATGGACAGATCATCCAAAATGAAAATAAATAAGGAAACACAAGCTTTAAATGATACATTAAACAAGATGGACTTAATTGATATTTATAGGACACTCCATCCAAAAACAACAGAATACACATTTTTCTCAAGTGCTCATGGAACATTCTCCAGGATAGATCATATCTTGGGTCACAAATCAAGCCTTGGTAAATTTAAGAAAATTGAAATTGTATCAAGTATCTTTTCTGACCACAACGCCATGAGACTAGATATCAATTACAGGAAAAGATCTGTAAAAAATACAAACACATGGAGGCTAAACAATACACTACTTAATAATGAAGTGATCACTGAAGAAATCAAAGAGGAAATTAAAAAATACCTAGAAACAAATGACAATGGAGACACAACGACCCAAAACCTATGGGATGCAGCAAAAGCAGTTCTAAGGGGGAAGTTTATAGCAATACAAGCCCACCTTAAGAAGCAGGAAACATCTCGAATAAACAACCTAACCTTGCACCTCAAGCAATTAGAGAAAGAAGAACAAAAAAACCCCAAAGCTAGCAGAAGGAAAGAAATCATAAAAATCAGATCAGAAATAAATGAAAAAGAAATGAAGGAAACGATAGCAAAGATCAATAAAACTAAAAGCTGGTTCTTTGAGAAGATAAACAAAATAGATAAACCACTAGCCAGACTCATCAAGAAAAAAAGGGAGAAGACTCAAATCAATAGAATTAGAAATGAAAAAGGAGAAGTAACAACTGACACTGCAGAAATAAAAAAAATCATAAGAGATTACTACAAGCAACTCTATGCCAATAAAATGGACAATCTGGAAGAAATGGACAAATTCTTAGAAATGCACAACCTGCCAAGACTGAATCAGGAAGAAATAGAAAATATGAACAGACCAATCACAAGCACTGAAATTGAAACTGTCATTAAAAATCTTCCAACAAACAAAAGCCCAGGACCAGATGGCTTCACAGGTGAATTCTATCAAACGTTTAGAGAAGAGCTAACACCTCTCCTTCTCAAACTCTTCCCAAATATAGCAGAGGGAGGAACACTCCCAAATTCCTTCTACAAGGCCACCATCACCTTGATACCAAAACCAGACAAGGATGTCACAAAGAAAGAAAACTACAGGCCAATATCACTGATGAACATAGATGCAAAAATCCTCAACAAAATACTAGCAAACAGAATCCAACAGCACATTAAAAGGATCATACACCATGATCAAGTGGGGTTTATTCCAGGAATGCAAGGATTCTTCAATATACGCAAATCTATCAATGTGATAAACCATATTAACAAATTGAAAGAGAAAAACCATATGATCATCTCAATAGATGCAGAGAAAGCTTTTGACAAAATTCAACACCCATTTATGCTAAAAACCCTGCAGAAAGTAGGCATAGAGGGAACTTTCCTCAACATAATAAAGGCCATATATGACAAGCCCACAGCAAACATCATCCTCAATGGTGAAAAACTGAAAGCATTTCCACTAAGATCAGGAACAAGACAAGGTTGCCCACTCTCACCACTCTTATTCAACATAGTTTTGGAAGTTTTAGCCACAGCAATCAGAGAAGAAAAGGAAATAAAAGGAATCCAAATCGGAAAAGAAGAAGTAAAGCTGTCACTGTTTGCAGATGACATGATACTATACATAGAGAATCCTAAAGATGCTACCAGAAAACTACTAGAGCTAATCAATGAATTTGGTAAAGTAGCAGGATACAAAGTTAATGCACAGAAATCTCTGGCATTCCTATATACTAATGATGAAAAATCTGAAAGTGAAATCAAGAAAACACTCCCATTTACCATTGCAACAAAAAGAATAAAATATCTAGGAATAAACCTACCTAAGGAGACGAAAGACCTGTATGCAGAAAATTATAAGACACTGATGAAAGAAATTAAAGATGATACAAATAGATGGAGAGATATACCATGTTCTTGGATGGGAAGAATCAACATTGTGAAAATGACTCTACTACCCAAAGCAATCTACAGATTCAATGCAATCCCTATCAAACTACCACTGGCATTTTTCACAGAACTAGAACAAAAAATTTCACAATTTGTATGGAAACACAAAAGACCCCGAATAGCCAAAGCAATCTTGAGAACGAAAAAAGGAGCTGGAGGAATCAGGCTCCCTGACTTCAGACTATACTACAAAGCTACAGTAATCAAGACAGTATGGTACTGGCACAAAAACAGAAATATAGATCAATGGAACAGGATAGAAAGCCCAGCGATAAACCCACGCACATATGGACACCTTATCTTTGATAAAGGTGGCAGGAATGTACAGTGGAGAAAGGACAGCCTCTTCAATAAATGGTGCTGGGAAAACTGGACAGGTACATGTAAAAGTATGAGATTAGATCACTCCCTAACACCATACACAAAAATAAGCTCAAAATGGATTAAAGACCTAAATGTAAGGCCAGAAACTATCAAACTCTTAGAGGAAAACATAGGCAGAACACTCTATGACATAAATCACAGCAAGATCCTTTCTGACCCACCTCCTAGAGTAATGGAAATAAAAACAAAAATAAACAAATGGGACCTAATGAAACTTCAAAGCTTTTGCACAGCAAAGGAAACCATAATCAAGACCAAAAGACAACCCTCAGAATGGGAGAAAATATTTGCAAATGAAGCAACTGACAAAGGTTTAATCTCCAAAATTTACAAGCAGCTCATGCAGCTCAATAACAAAAAAACAAACAACCCAATCCAAAAATGGGCAGAAGACCTAAATAGACATTTCTCCAAAGAAGATATACAGAATGCCAACAAACACATGAAAGAATGCTCAACATCATTAATCATTAGAGAAATGCAAATCAAAACTACAATGAGATATCATCTCACACCAGTCAGAATGGCCATCATCAAAAAATCTAGAAACAATAAATGCTGGAGAGGGTGTGGAGAAAAGGGAACACTCTTGCACTGCTGGTGGGAATGTGAATTGGTTCAGCCACTATGGAGAACAGTATGGAGGTTCCTTAAAAAACTACAAATAGAATTACCATATGACCCAGCAATCCCACTACTGGGCATATACCCTGAGAAAACCAAAATTCAAAAAGAGTCATGTACCAAAATGTTCATTGCAGCTCTATTTACAATAGCCCGGAGATGGAAACAACCTAAGCGCCCATCATCGGATGAATGGATAAAGAAGATGTGGCACATATATACAATGGAATATTACTCAGCCATAAAAAGAAACGAAATTGAGCTATTTGTAATGAGGTGGATAGACCTAGAGTCTGTCATACAGAGTGAAGTAAGTCAGAAAGAAAAAGACAAATACCGTATGCTAACGCATATATATGGAATTTAAGGGGGAAAAAATGTCATGAAGAACCTAGGGGTAAGACAGGAATAAAGACGCAGACCTACTGGAGAACGGACTTGAGAATATGGGGAGGGGGAAGGGTGAGCTTTGACAGGGTGAGAGAGAGTCATGGACATATACACACTAACAAACGTAGTAAGGTAGATAGCTAGGGGGAAGCAGCCGCAAGGCACAGGGATATTAGCTCGGTGCTTTGTGACAGCCTGGAGGGGTGGGATAGGGAGAGTGGGAGGGAGGGAGACGCAAGAGGGAAGACATATGGGAACATATGTATATGTATAACTGATTCACTTTGTTATAAAGCAGAAACTAACACACAATTGTAAAGCAATTATACCCCAATAAAGATGTTTAAAAAAAAAATGTAAATGGACTAAATGCTCCCACCAAAAGACACAGATTGGCTGAATGGATACAAAAACAAGACCCTTATATATGCTGTCTACAATAGACCCACTTCAGACCTAGAGACACATACAGACTGAAAATAAGGGGATGGAAAAAGATATTCCATGCAAATGGAAACCAAAAGAAAGCTGGAGTAGCAATTCTCATATCAGACAAAATAGACTTTAAAATAAGGACTATTACAAGAGACAAAGAAGGACACTACGTAATGATCAAGGGATCGATCCAAGAAGAAGATATAACAATTGTAAATATTTATGCACCCAACATAGGAGCACCTCAATACATAAGGCAAATACTAACAGCCATAAAATGGGAGATCGACAGTAACACATTCATAGTAGGGGACTTTAACACCCCACTTTCACCCATGGACAGATCATCCAAAATGAAAATAAATAAGGAAACACAAGCTTTAAATGATACATTAAACAAGATGGACTTAATTGATATTTATAGGACACTCCATCCAAAAACAACAGAATACACATTTTTCTCAAGTGCTCATGGAACATTCTCCAGGATAGATCATATCTTGGGTCACAAATCAAGCCTTGGTAAATTTAAGAAAATTGAAATTGTATCAAGTATCTTTTCTGACCACAACGCCATGAGACTAGATATCAATTACAGGAAAAGATCTGTAAAAAATACAAACACATGGAGGCTAAACAATACACTACTTAATAATGAAGTGATCACTGAAGAAATCAAAGAGGAAATTAAAAAATACCTAGAAACAAATGACAATGGAGACACAACGACCCAAAACCTATGGGATGCAGCAAAAGCAGTTCTAAGGGGGAAGTTTATAGCAATACAAGCCCACCTTAAGAAGCAGGAAACATCTCGAATAAACAACCTAACCTTGCACCTCAAGCAATTAGAGAAAGAAGAACAAAAAAACCCCAAAGCTAGCAGAAGGAAAGAAATCATAAAAATCAGATCAGAAATAAATGAAAAAGAAATGAAGGAAACGATAGCAAAGATCAATAAAACTAAAAGCTGGTTCTTTGAGAAGATAAACAAAATAGATAAACCACTAGCCAGACTCATCAAGAAAAAAAGGGAGAAGACTCAAATCAATAGAATTAGAAATGAAAAAGGAGAAGTAACAACTGACACTGCAGAAATAAAAAAAATCATAAGAGATTACTACAAGCAACTCTATGCCAATAAAATGGACAATCTGGAAGAAATGGACAAATTCTTAGAAATGCACAACCTGCCAAGACTGAATCAGGAAGAAATAGAAAATATGAACAGACCAATCACAAGCACTGAAATTGAAACTGTCATTAAAAATCTTCCAACAAACAAAAGCCCAGGACCAGATGGCTTCACAGGTGAATTCTATCAAACGTTTAGAGAAGAGCTAACACCTCTCCTTCTCAAACTCTTCCCAAATATAGCAGAGGGAGGAACACTCCCAAATTCCTTCTACGAGGCCACCATCACCTTGATACCAAAACCAGACAAGGATGTCACAAAGAAAGAAAACTACAGGCCAATATCACTGATGAACATAGATGCAAAAATCCTCAACAAAATACTAGCAAACAGAATCCAACAGCACATTAAAAGGATCATACACCATGATCAAGTGGGGTTTATTCCAGGAATGCAAGGATTCTTCAATATACGCAAATCTATCAATGTGATAAACCATATTAACAAATTGAAAGAGAAAAACCATATGATCATCTCAATAGATGCAGAGAAAGCTTTTGACAAAATTCAACACCCATTTATGCTAAAAACCCTGCAGAAAGTAGGCATAGAGGGAACTTTCCTCAACATAATAAAGGCCATATATGACAAGCCCACAGCAAACATCATCCTCAATGGTGAAAAACTGAAAGCATTTCCACTAAGATCAGGAACAAGACAAGGTTGCCCACTCTCACCACTCTTATTCAACATAGTTTTGGAAGTTTTAGCCACAGCAATCAGAGAAGAAAAGGAAATAAAAGGAATCCAAATCGGAAAAGAAGAAGTAAAGCTGTCACTGTTTGCAGATGACATGATACTATACATAGAGAATCCTAAAGATGCTACCAGAAAACTACTAGAGCTAATCAATGAATTTGGTAAAGTAGCAGGATACAAAGTTAATGCACAGAAATCTCTGGCATTCCTATATACTAATGATGAAAAATCTGAAAGTGAAATCAAGAAAACACTCCCATTTACCATTGCAACAAAAAGAATAAAATATCTAGGAATAAACCTACCTAAGGAGACGAAAGACCTGTATGCAGAAAATTATAAGACACTGATGAAAGAAATTAAAGATGATACAAATAGATGGAGAGATATACCATGTTCTTGGATGGGAAGAATCAACATTGTGAAAATGACTCTACTACCCAAAGCAATCTACAGATTCAATGCAATCCCTATCAAACTACCACTGGCATTTTTCACAGAACTAGAACAAAAAATTTCACAATTTGTATGGAAACACAAAAGACCCCGAATAGCCAAAGCAATCTTGAGAACGAAAAAAGGAGCTGGAGGAATCAGGTTCCCTGACTTCAGACTATACTACAAAGCTACAGTAATCAAGACAGTATGGTACTGGCACAAAAACAGAAATATAGATCAATGGAACAGGATAGAAAGCCCAGCGATAAACCCACGCACATATGGACACCTTATCTTTGATAAAGGTGGCAGGAATGTACAGTGGAGAAAGGACAGCCTCTTCAATAAATGGTGCTGGGAAAACTGGACAGGTACATGTAAAAGTATGAGATTAGATCACTCCCTAACACCATACACAAAAATAAGCTCAAAATGGATTAAAGACCTAAATGTAAGGCCAGAAACTATCAAACTCTTAGAGGAAAACATAGGCAGAACACTCTATGACATAAATCACAGCAAGATCCTTTCTGACCCACCTCCTAGAGTAATGGAAATAAAAACAAAAATAAACAAATGGGACCTAATGAAACTTCAAAGCTTTTGCACAGCAAAGGAAACCATAATCAAGACCAATAGACATTCCTCAGAATGGGAGAAAATATTTGCAAATGACAAAGGATTAATCTCCAAAATTTACAAGCAGCTCATGCAGCTCAATAACAAAAAAACAAACAACCCAATCCAAAAATGGGCAGAAGACCTAAATAGACATTTCTCCAAAGAAGATATACAGAATGCCAACAAACACATGAAAGAATGCTCAACATCATTAATCATTAGAGAAATGCAAATCAAAACTACAATGAGATATCATCTCACACCAGTCAGAATGGCCATCATCAAAAAATCTAGAAACAATAAATGCTGGAGAGGGTGTGGAGAAAAGGGAACACTCTTGCACTGCTGGTGGGAATGTGAATTGGTTCAGCCACTATGGAGAACAGTATGGAGGTTCCTTAAAAAACAACAAATAGAATTACCATATGAACCAGCAATCCCACTACTGGGCATATACCCTGAGAAAACCAAAATTCAAAAAGAGTCATGTACCAAAATGTTCATTGCAGTTCTATTTACAATAGCCCGGAGATGGAAACAACCTAAGCGCCCATCATCGGATGAATGGATAAAGAAGATGTGGCACATATATACAATGGAATATTACTCAGCCTTAAAAAGAAATGAAATTGAGCTATTTGTAATGAGATGGATAGACCTAGAGTCTGTCATACAGAGTGAAGTAAGTCAGAAAGAAAAAGACAAATACCATATGCTAACACATATATATGGAATTTAAGGGGAAAAAAAGTCATGAAGAACCTAGGGGTAAGAGAGGAATAAAGACACAGACCTACTGGAGAACGGACTTGAGAATATGGGGAGGGGGAAGGGTGAGCTTTGACAGGGTGAGAGAGAGTCATGGACATATACACACTAACAAATGTAGTAAGCTAGATAGCTAGGGGGAAGCAGTCGCAAGGCATAGGGATATTAGCTCGGTGCTTTGGGAAAGCCTGGAGGGGTGGGATAGGGAGAGTGGGAGGGAGGGAGACGCAAGAGGGAAGACATGTGGGAACATATGTATATGTATAACTGATTCACTTTGTTATAAAGCAGAAACTAACACACCATTGTAAAGCAATTATACCCCAATAAAGACTTTAAAAAAAAAAAGAAATTAGCACAGATACCGTTCCATAAGCCAAATATATAATAGAAAAGACCTACTCCTTGCTCAACGAAATGGACTCAACACCCGATATTCAATGCCTCGGAATATACCTGACAAGTAAGAATCTTAAAACCCATGGATTTATATGTCTCCATAAGGAAATCAAGCGTGTGTACAGCGGCCTAAACGCAGCAGTGAATATCCGATAAATCCCATTATCAAAATAAATTTCAAAAACAAAACACAATGACAGTGAAATAGAGAGCAATTCTTAAATAATTCATTCAGGGCTTGTGATGCAACCTGGATTTACCACAACTACACCCAGAGCTGGGTGAGACATAAGGCTGGACACTTCGGGCTGATAGCATTGGTGAGGTTCGGTGAGCAAATGCAGACCCTTTGAAGTCATACTGCATGGTACCCATTCCATGGGTCCCAACTCTCCAGGTTTAAGGGATTCTTCCTTCAGCTAAAACATGCATGGGAATCCCAGAGTATGGTCCACCGTGTGATTGGGAAACGTTGTCAAATGCATCTCAGGTTTCGTCCCCTGGTACTCGGGTTCACCATTCCAGACGCTTTACTAACACTCTCCCCACTTGGAGAGTCAGTGCCTTTAACCCCTGTTACTCGGGTTCACCATTCCAGACGCTTTACTAACACTCTCCCCACTTGGAGAGTCAGTGCCTTTAACCTCCTGTTTGGCACAGTTTGCAATTTCTGCGCAAGATGAACAGCAATAGGGAGAACAAATGAGGGACTAGCTGTAGATGTCTGCACGGGCAAACGTAACGCTCATTTCCCACCAGGAAGAGGAATTAACCAAAGGCTCAGCGTGCCCTGCCGGAAACAGATTAGGGCCTGAAGCAATCCTGTGGTTTTGCGGTCAGCTCACAAGAAAGCGATTTGAAGAAAGGAGCTCAGGGGCACTGTAATTCACAAACCTGCAGAGTTATGAATGACAGCTATCGTCCAAAAATGTATTGAAGTAAGTCTTCGAAGAGGACTTGAAAGCGGGGCAGAATTTCAGGAAAACGATTTCAGGGGGTAGACTGGAATTGCACTTAAAGCATAGGAAAAGAGGCAGAATGTCCACAATGATGCACTTGGCCAAAAAGTGTGTATGCGTTTTTTCCTGAATATATTCAGGAAAAAACGCATACGCCATTTTTTGGCCAACCAAACTAGCGTGTAATGGAAATCTGCACTACAATGAAGTCTCACTGCCCCCCGGTCAAAAGGGCCATCTGAAAACAGTGTAAAATCCAGAAAGGCAGGACAGGTCATGGAGAACAGGGAGCCTTGTTATGCTGATGGGCGAGATGTAAATTGCCAACAGCCACTCTGGAGAAGTGTATGGTGTTTCCTGAAACACGTAGGAAACAAAGCAACACAGCCTATGGCACTTCCACTTATGTTCTTATAGCTTACGGAAATTCAAATAAAAAACACACAGCCACCCCAAAGTTTGGGACGGCTCTGTTTACAAGAACCTCCTCTACGGTACAAGTTAAATATCCGAGAAAGCAAAAAATGGATAAAGAAGTTGTGGTACGCATGTACAATGGAATATCACTCAGCAATGAAATCTACGTCACCAGGCCGGTAGCGGCATGATGAGTTGATTCAGGTAGGATTGTTCTACGAGAAATAAGTCACACAGAAAAAGAAACATCATAAGCTATCACTAATACATGGAATGTAAACTTGGCTACACATGAACTGAGTTACAAAAGAGAACAGGGTCTCAAATTTAGAAAACCAACTTATGCTTGCTTATGGGGAAAGGTGAGTTGGGGTGCTGCATAAAACCAGAGATTGAAGTTAGCACAGATACCGTTCCATAAGCCAAATATATAAGAGACAAGACCTACTCCTTGCTCAACGAAATGGACTCAAAACCCCATATTCAACGCCTGGGAATATACCTGACAAGTAAGAATCTTAAAACCCATGGATTTATATGTCTCCATAAGGAAATCAACTGTGTGTACAGTGGCCTAAACGCAGCAGTGAAAATCCGATAAATCCAATTATCAAAATAAATTTCAAAAACAAAACACAATGACAGTGAAATAGAGAACAATTCTTAAATAATTCATTCAGGGCTTGTGATGCAACCTGGATTTACCACATCTAGACCCAGAGCTGGGTGAGACATAAGGCTGGATACTTCGGGCTGATAGCATTGGTGAGGTTCGGTGAGCAAACACAGACCCTTTGAAGTCACACTGCATGGTACCCATTCCATGGGTCCCAGCTCTCCAGGTTTAAGGGATTCTTTCTTCAGGTAAAACATGCATGGGAAACCCAGAGTATGGTCCACCGTGTGATTGGGAAACGTTTTCAAGTGCCTCTCATGTTTCGTCCCCTGGTACTCGGGTTCACCATTCCAGAAGCTTTGCTAACACTCTCCCCACTTGGAGAGTCAGTGCCTTTAACGTCCTGTTTGGCACAGTTTGCAATTTCTGCACAAGATGAACAGGAATAGGGAGAACCAATGAGAGACTAGCTCTAGGTGTCTGCACGGGCAAATGTAACGCTCATTTCCCACTAGGAAGAGGAATTAACCAAAGGCTCAGCGTGCCCTGCTGGAAACAGATTAGGGCCTGAAGCAATCCTGCAGTTTTGCGGCAAGCTCACAAGACAGCGATTTGAAGAAAGGAGCTCAGGGGCACTGTAATTCACAAACCTGCAGAGTTATGAATGACAGCTATCATCCAAAAATGTATTGAAGTAAGTCTTCGAAGAGGAGTTGAAAGTGGGGCAGAATTTCAGGAAAACGATTTGAGGGGGTGGACTGGAATTGCACTTAAAGCATAGGAAAAGAGGCAGAATGTCGACAATGATGCACTTGGACAAAAAGGGCGTATTTGTTTTTTCCTGAATATATTCAGGAAAAAACGCATACACACTTTTTGGCCAACCAAGCAAGCGTGTAAAGGAAATCTTCACTATAATGAAGTCTCACTGCCCCCTGGTCAAAAGGGCCACCTGAAAAAAGTGTAAAATGCAGAAAGGCAGGACAGGTCATGGAGAACAGGGAGCCTTGTTATGCTGATGGGCGGGATGTAAATTGCCAACAGCCACTCTGCAGAAGAGTATGGTGTTTCCTGAAACACGTAGGACACAAAGCAACACAGCCTATGGCACTTCCACTTATGGTCCTATAGCTTAGGGAAATTAAAATCAAAAACACACAGCCACCCCAAAGTTTGGGATGGCTCTGTTTATAAGAACCTCCTCTATGGTACAAGTTATATATCCGAGAAAGCAAAAAATGGATAAAGAAGTTGTGGTACGTACGTACAATGGAATATCACTCAGCAATGAAATCTATGTCATCAGGCCTGTTGCAGCATAATGAGTGGATGCAGCTACGATGATTCTAAGTGAAATTAGTCACACAGAGAAAGAAACATCATAAGATATCAGTAATAGACGGAATGTAAACTTGGCTACACATGAACTGAATTACAAAACAGAACAGGGTCTCAAATTTAGAAAACCAACTTATGCTTGCTTAAGCGGAAATGTGAGTTGGGGTGCTGCATAAAACCAGAGATTGAAATTACCACAGATACCCTTCCATAAGCCAAATACATTAGAGTCAAGGCCTACTCCTTGCTCAACGAAATGGACTCAACACCACACATTCAACGCCTAGGAATACACCTGACTAGTAAGAATCTTACAACCCATGGATTTATATGTCTACGTAAGAGAATCAAGCGTGTGTACAGCGGAATAAATGCAGCAGTGAAAATCCGATAAATCCCATTATCAAAATGAATTACAAAAACAAAACACAATGACAGTGAAATAGAGAGCAATTCTTAAATAATTCATTCAGGGCTTGTGATGCAACCTGGATTTACCACATCTACACCCAGAGCTTGGTGAGACATAAGGCCGGACCCTTCAGGCTGATAGCATTGGTGAGGTTCGGTGAGCAAATGCAGACCCTTTGTAGTCATACTGCATGGTACCCATTCCATTGGTCCCAACTCTCCAGGTTTAAGGGATTCTTCCTTCAGCTAAAACATGCATGGGAAACCCAGAGTATCGTCCACCGTGTGACCGGTAAACATTTTTAAATGCATCTCAGTTTTCGTCCCCTGGTACTCGGGTTTACCATTCCAGACACTTTACTAACACTCTCCCCACTTGGAGAGTCAGTGCCTTTAACCTCCTGTTTGGCACAGTTTGCAATTTCTGTGCAACATGAACAGGAATAGGGAGAACCAATGAGAGACTAGCTGTAGGTATCTGCACGGGCAAATTTAACGCTCATTTCCCACTAGGAAGAGGAAATAGCCAAAGGCTCAGCATGCCGTGCCAGAACCAGATTAGGGCCTGAAGCAATCCTGCGGTTTTGTGGCCAGCTCACAAGAAAGCGAGTTGAAGAAAGGAGCTCAGAGCCACTGCCATTCACAAATCTGCAGAGTTATAAATGACAGCTATCGTCCAAAAATATCTGAAGTAAGGCTGCGAAGAGGACTTGAAAGCGGGGCATAATTCCAGGAATACAATTTCAGGAGGTAAACGGGAAGTCCTTTGAAAGCATATTAAAGAGGCAGAACCTCGACAATGATGCCCTTGGTCTAAAGGGCATATCCGGTTTTTCCAGGGCCCTCATTAAAGAGGGTAGGAGGCTCCCAGCATGCTTCAGTGGCCAACAGAGGGCCCACCTCGCCAAGGCGACGTGAGCCAACCAGGCAGGAATGACCTCACATCAGAGGGCCCACCTCACAGAAGGTTAAAGTACCCAGCCAGGATCAGACTCTCACCAGAGTGCCCACATCAGCTTGGGGCTGGGAACCAGGCAGGAGTGTCTTCACACCCATGGGGCCACATCATCGAAAGTTGAGGTACCCAACACATGTTGTCTCAAACCAGAGGACCCACATCACCATGGATCTCGGATTGAGTCAGGCAGGAGTAGCCTCACAACACAGGGCCAATAGAATAAAAAAGCTGAGGAATCCTGCAGTGGGAACCTCCCAGCAGGTGGCCCAGAGCACCGAGTCTATGCGATCCAGGCCACAGTGAACTCACAGCAGAGGGCCCACATCATGAAACTGTGAGCAACCCAGCCATTGTGACCTCAGAGGAGAAGGCCCACATTCCCATGGGGTTGGGAACATGGCACGAGTGTCCTCACACCACTTAGCATGTATCAGAAAATGTGGGTACCCAGCAGTTAGGGCCTGACGCCAGAGGGCCCTCATCACGGAGGGGAGGAGGCTCCCAGCAGGCTCCAACTGACACAAGAGGGCCGACGTTGCCAAGGCGGGGTGTGCCAGCCAGGCAGGAGTGACCTCACAGCAGAGGGCCCACCTCACAGAAGGGTGAGGAACCCAGCCAGGATCACACTCTCATCAGAGGACCCACATCACCAAGGGGATAGGAACCAGGCAGGAGTGTCCTCACACCAGTGGGGCCACATAATTGAAAGGTGAGGGACCCAGCACACGTAGACTCAAACCAGAGCACACACTTCACCATGGGGCCTGGAGTGAAGCAGGCAGGAGGAGTCTCAAAACAGAGGGCCCATAGAAGAAAAAAGGTGAGGAATCCCGCAGTTGGAACCTCCCTGCAGTCGGCCAGCAGCAGCGAGGCTATGGGATCCAGGCCGGAGTGAACTCACACCAGAGGGCCCTCATCATGAAACTGAGCAACCCAATGTTGGGACCTCAGAGCAGAAGGCCAACATTCCCATGGGGTTGGGAACCTGGCAGGAGTGTACTCGCACCACAGGGTGCACATCAGAAAATTTTGGGAGCTCAGGAGTTAGGGCCTGACGCCAGCGGTCCCTCATTACCGAGGGGAGGAGACCCTCAGCAGGCACCAACTCCCAACTGAGGGCCCATGTATCCAAGGTGACGTGTGCCAGTCAGGCAGGAGTGACCTCACAGCAGAGGGCCTACCTCACAGAAGAGTGAGGAACCCAGCCAGCATAAGACTCTCACCAGAGAACCCACATCACCAAGGGGATCGGAAAAAGGCAGGAGTGTCCTCACACCAGTGGGGCCACATTATACAAAGGTGAGGAACCCAGCACATGTGGCCTAAACCAGAGGACCCACATTTCCAAGGGGCTCCGAGTGAGGCAGGCAGGAGTAGCCTAACAACACAGGGCTCACAGAATAAAAAATGTGAGGAATCCAGCAGTTTGAACCTCCCAGCAGGTGGCCCAGATCATGGAGTCTATGGGACCCAGGCCACAGTGAACTCACAGCAGAGGGCCCACATCATGAAACTGTGAGCAACCCAGCCGGTGGGACCTCAAAGCAGAAGGCCCACATCCCCATGGGGATGGGAACCTCACAGGAGTGTCCTCGCACAACTTAGAACATATCAGAAAATGGGGGAACCCAGCAGTTAGGGCCTGACGCCAGAGGGCCCTCATCACCGAGGAGAGGAGGCTACCAGCAGGCTCCAAATGCCACCAGAGGGCCGACGTCACCAAGGCAACGGGAGCAAGCCAGGCAGGAGTTACCTCACAGCAGAGGGCTCACCTCACAGGAGTGTGAGGAACCCAACCAGGATCAGACTCTAACCAGAGGGCCCACATCACCAAGGGGATGGAAACCAGGCAGGAGTGCCCTCACACCAGTGGGGCCACATCAGCAAAAGGTGAGGAACACAGCACATGTGGCCTCAAACAAGGGGACACACATCACGAAAGGGCTGGGAGTGAGGCATGCAAGAGGAGACTCAAAACAGAGGGCCCATGGAATAAAAAAGGTGAGGAACCCCGCAGTTGGAAGCTCCAAGCAGGTGGCCCAGAGCACCGAGGCTATGGGATCCATGCCGGAGTGAACTCACAGTAGACGGCCCACATTCTGACACTGTGAGCAACACAGCCGTTGGGACCTCACAGCAGAAAGCCCACATCCCCATGGGGATGGGACCCTGGCAGGAGTGTACTCGCATGACAGGCCGCACATCAGAAAATTTTGGGAGCCCATGAGCTAGGGCCTGACGCCAGTGGGTCCTCATTACCGAGGGGAGGAGACTCCCAGCAGGCACCAACTCCCAAGTGAGGGTGCACATCGCCAAGGTGACGTGTGCCAGCCAGGCAGGAGTGACCTCACAGCAGAGGGCCCACCTCCCAGAAGTGTGAGGAATCCAGCCAGGATCAGACTCTCACCAGAGGGCCCCCATCACCAAGGGGATGGGAACCAGGCAGGAGTGTCCTCACACCAGTGGGGCCACATCAATAAAAGTGAGGAAACTGGCACAGGTGGCCTCAAACCAGAAGACCTACATCACAAATGGGCTGGGAGTGAGTCAGGAAGGAGGAGCGTGAAAACACAGGACCCAAAGAATAAAAAAGGTAAGGAATCCAGCAGTAGGAACCTCCCAGCAGGCGGCTCAGAGCACAGAGTCTATGGGATCTAGGCCTGAGTGAACTAACACCAGAGAGCCAACATCATGAAACGGTGAACAACACAGGTGTTGGGACCTTAGAGCAGAAGGCCCACATGCCCATGGGAATGGGAACCTGGCAGGAGTGCCCTCGCACCACTTAGCACGTATCAGAAAATGTGGGAACCCAGCAGTTAGGGCCTGATGCCAGAGGGCCTCATCACCGAGGGGAGGAGGCTCCCAGCAGGCTCCAACTGCCACCAGAGGGCCGACGTCGCCAAGGTGGGGTGTGCCAGCCAGGCAAGAATGACCTCAGAGAAGAGGGCCCACCTCACAGAAGTGTGAGGTACCCAACCAGGATCAGACTCTCACCGGAGGGACCACATCACCAAGGGGATGGGAAGAAGGCAGGAGTGTCCTCACACCAGTGGGGCCACATCATCAAAAGATGAGGAACCCATCACATGTGGCCTCAAACCAGAGGACACACATCACCAAGGGGCTGGGAGTGAGGCAGGTGTCTGGAGGAGCACATTTAACTCTAATTTCCCACCAGGAAGAGGAATTAACCAAAGGCTCAGAGTGCCGTGCCACACCCTGATTACGGCCTGAAGCAAACCTGTGGTTTTGTGGCCAGCTTTCAAGGAAGCGAGTTAAGAAAGGAAATCACGGGCGCTGTAATTCACAAACCCACAGAGTTATAAATGACAGCTATTGGCAAAAATATATTGAAGTAAGTCTGCAAAGAGGACTTGAAAACGAGGCAGAATTGCAGGAATCATATATCAGGAGGTAGATTGGAATTGCGTTTAAAGCATGTGAAAAGCGGCAGATCTTTGACAGTGATGCACTTGGACAAAAAGTGCGTATACATTTTTTCCTGAATATATTCAGAAAAAACGCATATGCACTTTTTGGCCAACCAAGCACTCCAGCAATGGAAATCCACACTACATTGAAGTCTCATTTCCCATTCGTCAAAAGGGCCATCTGAAAAAAGTGTAAAAACCAGAAACACAGGACAGGCCATGGAGAACAGGGAGCCTTGTTATGCTGATGGGCGGGATGTAAATTGCCAACAGACACTCTGGAGATGTTTATGGTGTATCCTGAAACATCTGAAAAACAAAGCTACAGAGCCTAGGGCACTTCCACTTTTGCCCCTATAGCTTAGGAAATTTAAAATCAACAAGACACAGCCAACACAAAATTTAGGGCTGCTGTGTTTACAAGAACCTCCAGTCCAGTACAAATTAAATATCCCAGAAAGAAAAAAATGGATAAAGAAGTTGTGCTACCTACGTACAACGGAATATCACTCAGCAATGAAATCAATGTCATCAGGCCTGTAGCAGCAAATTGAGTGGATTTAGGTATGATGATTCTAAGAGAAATATGTCACACACAGAAAGATAATTATCATAAGATATCACTAATAGAGGGAGTGTAAACTTGGCTACACATAAACTAAATTACAAAACCGAACAGAGTCTCACATTTAGATAAAAAACTTATGCATCCTTAAGGGGAAAGTTGAGTTGGGGTGCTGTATAAAACCAGAGATTGAAATTAGCACACATACCGTTCCATAAGCCAAATATGTAATAGACAAGACCTACTCTTTTCTCAACAAAATAGACTCCTCCATGGTGTATCACCTCACACCTGTTAGAATGGGCATCATCAGAAAATCTACAAACAACAAATGTTGGAATGGGTGTGGAGATAAGGAACCTTCTTCCACTATTTTTGGGAATGTAAATTGATACAGTCACTGTGGAGAACGTTATGGAGTTTCTTATAAAACTAAGAATAGAATTACCATATGATACAGCAATCCCAGTACTGGGCATATACCCAGACAAAACCATAAAACGAAAAGAGACATTCACCGCAATGTTCATTGCATCACTATTTACAATATCCAGGTAATGCAAGCAACCTAAATGTCCACAGACAGAAGAATGCATAAAGATGTGGTACAAGTATAAAATGGAATATTACTAAGCCATAAAAAGGAATGAAATTGGGTCATTTGTAGAGACGTTGATGGATCTAGAGACTGTCATACAGAGTGAAGTAAGTCAGAAAGAGAAAAACAAATCTTGTGTATTAATGCATATATGTGGAACCTAGAAAAATTGTACAGATGAACCGTTTGGCAAGGCAAAAATACAGCAACAGATGTAGACAACAAACGTATGGACACCAAGGGGGGAAAGCTGTTGGGGGTGGTGGTGGAAGGAGTTGACATATTGGGATTGGCATGTATACATTTATATGTATAAAAGAGATAACCACAAAGAACCTGCTTTATAAAAAAATAAAATAAAATTCAAAGTTAAAAAAATAAAATTAAAATAATTAAAACAGAAAAAATATTCTTCCCTTCACATACATGTATTTATATGAATAAATTATTTCCATGCTTATATCTGTAAATACAAAAAAGAGGAATAAAATCTACCTTGAACCAAAAATGAAAAAAAGAAAAAAAAACAGAACCTACAAGTTACACAGAGGAAAACCGTATCAGGGCACTTGCTCCAGTTGTAAACAATTCTGAAGTTGGTCAGTGGTGGGGAATCATCTCCCATTCAGCCAGCAGGCCCTACGCAACAAGCGTCCTCATTGCAAAGCTGGGGGACCGTGCCGAGGCATCTGTGAGTAAACGTGGGCTGAGCCCCAGGCCAGCTGCTGCTGAAATGTTCCCACCCTTCCCAGGTAAAACACCTGAATATGTACAAGGACTTGAAAGCCTAGAGGAAGGGCCATGGAGCCACATGAGTGACAGCATGCCAGCCGACTTGGTGCCTGCAGGCCAGCCAGGATGGTCCTGGCCCTGGGTACTCTTCTGGAAGCTTTCCATTTCCCTGCCTGAGATACCCCTGCTGTCCCGGCCCCCACTGCATTCTTCCTTCCTCACCTCTGCCCAGGGAGAAATTCAAGCGGCAGGTATGGGTGACACATCCTCTTCTTTAGGAGGTGGCATCTTGGCAACTGCTGCAGAAAGTCCAGCAGAGCCCCACTCACACTGGGCCACCCACAAAGCCGTGGCATCTCACTCCCTCCCACCAGCCCAGCCCCGAGACTGCTGACTGGGCAGAGAAAATGGCGTCAGGCACAGCTGCAGGGGCTCTTGCTGCCTGGAGCGGTGTTTATATTGATCTCAACCCAGGCACACCTGGGGAGGACTGGTCGGCATGGTAAGGCTTCCCAGGCCAGCCAATAATCACCCCTCAGGGGCTCACAGTTGCCGAAAATGGAACTTTCTGAATCGGCCAGGTCCAAGGAACAGGTGTGGGCTCCTGAGAGTCAGGATGGACAAGGGGCTGCAGCTCTGGCTTGTTTTCTAATTATATTATCTGGCCCATGAGTGGGAGACAACTTCAAGAAAACCCTCTCCTAATGAGAGGAACCCAGGAGTCAGGGAGAGGAGGGGTGGGTGGTGGGTGGAGACAGAGGCCTGGTGCCCCGGGTGCAGTGGAAGTCTCTGGAAGACCAGGTGGAGGGAGGCCACACAGAGTGATGCCCAGGGTCACAGACCTGTCGGAGCTGCTGTTTGTTAGTTCAAGTCCTGCTCTGAGGTGCTCTGTGTCAGATCTGAGTGACAGGTGAGCTGGGAGTGCTCTGCAATGAGGGCGATGTGCACGGTTCCTCTGTGCCCAGCCCTGCCACCGTAACTGCAAGGGTAGCTCTGTATCCTGAGAGGGGTCTGACCACGAAAGCCCCGTGGTCTGGGGTGGGGGTAGGGTACCTGCGCAGGTGATCTCCATATCCTGGGATTGGCCTGATCTCGAGAGCCCCATGGGCTGCTGGAGTCCTGGTAAAGGATGTCAGGACAGTCAGTGAAGCCACCAAGGATATACCTCCAGTAGTTCCTAAAACCTACACCCTGCTGGTCATTCTACCAACCACCAGGACATGGTATTCTGTATTAGTCTTCAATGATGCCTTCTTTTGTATTCCGTTAGTGTCAGAGTCACAAGAAATTTTGGCTTGTGAGTGGCAGGACTCAACATACAACTAAAACAATACTTCTGGGCCGTCTTGCCCAAAGGGTTCAAAAATTCCCACACCATCTTTGGGGAAAGCTCAGCTAAAGACCTAAAAGTTCTACCACTGGAAAAGGAAACACTCCTTCAATATGCAGACGACATTCTGATCACCAGCCCTACTAAGGAGACCTCTGAACTACCAAGCCAATAAAGGATACAAGTTGTCCAAGAAAAAGCTCAAATATCACAGACTACGGTGACCTGCCTGGGCTTCATTCTCACAGAAGGTCGGAGAAGCCCATCCCAGGAAAGGGAAGAAACAATTTACAGCCTTACCCATATCTAAAACTAGAAGACAGCTTAGGGGTCCCCAGGGAGGCCAGGGTTTGCTGCTTCTGGATCCCTAACTACAGTCTACTAGCTGGACCTCTATATGAAACACTGAAAGGAAAAGATGATGATCCTTTTGAATAGAATCCAGAAGTGGCCTTTCAAGAATGGAAAGAGCAGTCAATTCAGACCCTTGCCCTGGAACTCCCTAATTTAGCTAAACCCTTTGATCTTTACATTCCTGGTGAAAAGGGAATCGCCATTGGAGTATTAGTGCAAAAACTGGGACCACTTGAAATGGAACAATGCAAGAATGCCATCCAGGTAGGATAAACTACAGTCACCAAGGGACTTGGCCCACTGCCACATCTGGCCAAGATACTGGCGGTATCTAAAAACCTGGAAATCAGCAGCACAAAAGGCCACCTCCCTCCTAAGGGAAAAGGACCCCACGTGGTGATCCTAACCCCCAACCATGCCCTGAAGTTGCAGGGTTTGCTCCGTGGGCACACTGACCTCGAATGAGGTGGCCCTCCAACTCCAACCTCCAGAGAGATAACCGGGAGCAATGGGGCACCATGACGACTCATGTGACCATCACTTGACCTGGAGTTTCTCTCATAAAACAACAAAAGTGTGTCCCAAAAGAGTAGACTACTGCTTGCAGGACTTACTGCACCCAGAGCGGACCTAATAATCTTGGCAGGGGAAAAGTATATCACGCTGTCAGCATAGAAAAGCCTACAGACACTGTGATAATGGTGGCCAATAAGACCGGCTGGACTCCTGTTTACTTCAAAAGGCTGTTGACTCAGTGGCCATCATGATCCTTCATCACCACTGACCCTGGATTGTCTGGGAGTTGAGCGGACAGGGTCCTGACACCTGGTGCTGTTTTTACGTTAATCCAGGGGCCTAATTGAAGAAAGCGCAGACTACTGGTCGGAGCATCTAGGCTGGCAGAAACGGTCAGCCTAAGGTGGCCGAACAAATGTGGGGCGGGGTGAAACTGGACCTCACAGCGTCACTGCACATCTCCTCCCTGGACCCTTAAAGGTCATTAGAATCTATAACACTTCCAATACTGGTGCTCAGGCGGACGAGCAGGGAGGCAGGAGGCCTGGGGACAATCAACGTCACCTGGAGGCTGCTGGGAAGTTCTGACCCTCGCCCACAGGTATGAGGGCTCCTAACTCAGCACTCAGCAGTTACAGAAGAAGGGTCTGCACCCTCAGCACTCCAAGAATGAGGAAGGGGACAAAAGGCAGAAGAGGGGTTTGTCCCAGGCAAAGCCCCTTAAAAATCCCTGGGAGATAAAAATAGAATCTGGGCAATAAAATAAAGTCTAACCTTTTTTATCCTTTGTGCTTTGTCTAATTTCACGTGCTCCTAGGGTCCCGCATACAGAGGTTCCACACCCGGCACTTCAGACCAGATTTTCTAGTGCAGAATGGCTGGGTCGACACCTCAGATCCTGGGGCACAGTGCACACTCCGTGATATAGAGCCTGAGCTGCAGCCAGCCGGGCCCTCAAGAGCTCCGCCCCCTCCCTCCCACTGACTCTGACAGGATCTCTACACAGCAGCCCAGCCCACAGCCCACGGGGTAGCACATGCTCTCACCTCTCCATTCTCTGATCAAAATATAAAGTTTCCTTTGCTTCTGAACCAAACTCAGTCTCGATCTTTTGGCTCCAATGACACTGGGCAGGGGGACACTTGTTGGGATCCACTCTGGAGGATCAGTAACAGAAATTGAGAACATTGTAACTTCAATGAACAGATGTGTGAGCCAAACTGTAATTAACATAGAACAGTGTATAAGGCTCGGGCAAAATAAGATGTTTCTAACACTTCCATTTGATATTTCCATCACTTTATTATAAGCAAGTTCAGTGAAAAGGTTTGTCTTATTTGTCAGGTCAATATTAGAGAAACGAAGTGATTTCTTTCCAAGGATGTACATCTAGTAATCTTGGTTAAAGCTTCAATCTTGTTTTAAATGCTTTTCCATTGAAAATGATACCTCTCTTTCAGCTGCCCCATTTATGAGAAGTATAAAGTCTTATAATTTATTATTACCAAAGGGGAAAGGTGAGAGGAGGGATAAATTAACAGTTTGAGATTAACACATACACACTGCTATGTATAAAATCGATCATCAACAAGGAACTACTGTATAGCACCAGGAACTACACTCAATATTTTACAATAACCTATAAGGGGAAATAATCTGAAAAAGAATAGATATTTTTATTGACATCATCTATCAAGGACAGTTAAAATGGAACCTAAGGGAAGCCGGTGGTGAGTGCTTCTGACCCTGAAGACTTCAGTCATCTAAAGTTTGGACTCTGCCTACTTCCCAAGGCCCTTAATGAACATATGTGTAGCCGTAGCTTAAAAAATTCCCCAGTTTGGGTTGTGGAGAGACACTGATTTTGTAAAAGCCCTGGTGTTCTCCTCATATGAATGGGACACTTTCTACAGCTAAAACATGCCTGTCACACCCAGAGGATGGTATAACATCTGATCGGGAAGAGTTTGGAAAAGGCATCTCATCTCCTCATCTCCTGGTGCTCGGGTTCACCCCTCCAGCGTCTTTACGAACAGTCTCCCCACTTGGAGATGTCAGCACTGTCAACATCTTGTTGCAGACAGTTTGGAATTTGTCCAGAGGATGAAGCAGAAGGTGGAGGAACAATGAGAGACAAGTCTTAGGTGTTCGGACAGGCACATGTCACTCTTATTTCCAATCAGGAAGACGAATTGACCAAAGGCTAGGGTTGCCCATGGAAACAGAATAGGGCTTGAGGAAATCCCGCTGCTTTGTGGCCAGTTCCCATAAACACAAGTTGAAAAATGGAACTCAGGGCCGCTAAAATTCACGAAACTGCAGAGTTGAAAATATCTGTCACTGAAAAATGTCTTGAGGAAAGTCAGAGAAAAGGATGTGTAAGCAACGGAGAATGGCAGGAAAGGGATTGGAAGAGGTAGAAAGGACTCGCCATTAAGCACAAGAAAAGGGGCTGAACATTGCCAACATTGCAGTTGGCCAAAAAGGGTGTATGCGTCTTTTTCTGTATATATTCAAGAAAAGGGCATACACTTTTTTAGCCAACCAAACAGGTGGGCACTGGAAATCAATACTACAAAACATATCACTTCGCATCAGTCAGAAGAGCCGTCCTCATAAAGTGTAAACACCAGAAATGCAGGACAGGGCAAGGAGAAAAGGGAGCCCTGTGAGGCTTATACTGGAAATGTATATTGCCAACGGTCACTCTGGAGAAGTGTATTGTGTTTACTAAAGCATCTAAAAAATGAGCTACAGAGCACAGGGCACTTGCACTCATGGACGTATATCTTGGGAAAAACAAAAATCGAGAGGACACAGGCACCCCAATGTATACCGCCTCACTGTTTAAAAGATCCTCGACTAGGATATAACTTAAATGTCTCTGGAGGGAAAAAATGGATACAGATGTGGTGCTTATGTAGAGTGGAATATGACTCAGCCTGGAAATCAATGAAATATGGCCACTTGTAACAACTCCAGAGGAGTTACGTATGATCATTCAAAGTCAGAGAATTCAAAAACAAAAAGACATACTATATCACTAATACATGGAATGTAAACTTGGCTACACATGAACTGAATTACAAAACAGAACAGGGTGTCAAATATAGAAAACCAACTTATTCTTGCTTAGAGATAAAGGTGGGTTGGGGTGCTGCATAAAACCAGAGATTGAAATTAGCACAGATACAGTTCCATAAGCCAAATATGTAATAGTCAAGACCTACAACTTGCTCAACAAAATGGACTCAACACCCCATATTCAACGCCTAGGAATATACCTGACTAATAAGAATCTTCAAACCCATGGTTTTATATGTCTCCGTAAGAGAATCAAGCGTGTGTACAGTGGCATGAACACATCAGTGAAAATACGATAAATCCCATTATCAAAATAAATTACAGAAACAAAAAACACAATGACAGTGAAATAGAGAGCAATTCTTAGAGAGCAATTCTCAAATAATTCATTCAGGGCTTGTGATGCAACCTGGATTTACCACATCTACACCCAGAGCTGGGTGTGACATAAGGCTGGACACTTCGGGCTGATAGCATTGGTGAGATTCGGTGAGCAAACTCAGACCCTTTGAAGTCATACTGCATGGTACCCATTCCATGGGTCCCAACTCTCCAAGTTTAAGGGATTCTTCCTTCAGTTAAATCATGCATGGGAAGCCCAGAGTACGGTCCCCTGTGTGATTGGGAAACGTTTTCAAATGCATCTCAGTTTTCGAGCCCAGGGACTAGGCTTCACCATTCCAGACGCTTTACTAACACTCTCCCCACTTGGAGAGTCAGTGCCTTTAACCTCCTGTTTGGCACAGTTTGCAATTTCTGCACAAGATGAACAGGAATAGGTAGAACCAATAAGGGACTAGCTGTAGGTGTCTGCACGGGCAAATGGAACGCTCATTTCCCACCAGGAAGAGGAATTAACCAAAGTCTCAGCATGCCCGGCCAGAAACAGATTAGGGCCTGAACCAATCCTGCGGTTGTGCGGCCAGCTCACAAGAAAGCGAGTTGAAGAAAGGAGCTCAGGGGCACTGTAATTCACAAACCTGCAGAGTTATGAATGACAGCTATCGTCCCAAAATGTATTGAAGTAAGTCTTAAAAGAGGACTTGAAAGCGGGGCAGAATTTCAGGAAAACGATTTCAGGGGGTAGACTGGAATTGCACTTAGAGCATAGGAAATGAGGCAGAATGTCGACAATGATGCACTTGGCCAAAAAGGGCGTATGCGTTTTTTCCTGAATATATTCAGGAAAAAACGCATACGCACTTTTTGGCTAACCAAGCAAGCGTGTAAAGGAAATCTGCACTACAATGAAGTCTCACTGCCCCCCGGTCAAAAGGGCATTCTGAAAAACGTGTAAAATGCAGAAAGGCAGGACAGGTCATGGAGAACAGGGAGCCTTCTTATGCTGATGGGCGGGATGTAAATTGCCAACAGCCACGCTGGAGAAGTGTATGGTGTTTCCTGAAACACGTAGGAAACAAAGCAACACAGCCTATGGCACTTCCACTTATGGTCCTATAGCTTAGGGAAACTAAAATCAAAAACACACAGCCACCCCAAAGTTTGGGACGGCTCTGTTTACAAGAACCTCGTCTACGGAAAAAGTTAGATATCCGAGACAGCAAAAAATGGATAAAGAAGTTGTGGTACGCACGTACAATGGAATATCACTCAGCAATCATATCTACGTCATCAGGACGGTAGCGGCATAATCAGTGGATTCAGGTACGATGATTCTACGAGAAATATGTCACACAGAAAAAGAAACATCATAAGATATCAGTAATACACGGAATATGAACTTGGCTACACATGAACTGAATTACAAAACAGAACAGGATCTCAAATTTAGAAAACACACTTATGCTTGCTTATGGGGAAAGGTGAGTTGGGGTGCTGCATAAAACCAGAGATTGAAATTAGCACAGATACCGTTCCATAAGCCAAATATATAATAAACAAGACCTATTCCTTGTTCAACGAAATGGACTCAACAGCCCATATTCAACGCCTGGGAATATACGTGACAAGTAATAATCTTAAAACCCATGGATTTATATGTCTCCATAAGGAAATCAAGCGTGTGTACAGCGGCCTAAACGCAGCAGTGAAAATCCGATAAATCCCATTATCAAAATAAATTTCAAAAACAAAACACAATGACAGTGAAATAGAGAGCAATTCTTAAATAATTCATTCAGGGCTTGTGATGCAACCTGCATTTACCACATCTACACCCAGAGCTGGGTGAGACATAAGGCTGGACACTTCGGGCTGATAGCATTGGTGAGGTTCGGTGAGCAAACGCAGACCCTTTGAAGTCATACTCCATGGTACGCATTCCATGGGTCCCAACTCTCCAGGTGTAAGGGATTCTTCCTTCAGCTAAAACATGCATGGGAAACACAGTGTATGGTCCACCATGTGGTTGGGAAACGTTTTCAAATGCATCTCAGTTTTCGTCCCCTGGTACTCGGGTTCACCATTCCAGACGCTTTACGAACACTCTCCCCACTTGGAGAGTCAGTGCCTTTAACCTCCTGTTTGGCACAGTTTGCAATTTCTGCGCAAGATGAACAGGAATAGGGAGAACCAATGAGAGACTAGCTGTAGGTGTCTGCACGGGCAAATGGAACGCTCATTTCCCACCAGGAAGAGGAATTAACCAAAGGCTCAGCATGCCCGACCGGAAACAGATTAGGGCCTGAAGCAATCCTGCGGTATTGCGGCCAGCTCACAAGAAAGCGAGTTGAAGAAAGGAGCTCAGAGGCACTGTAATTCACAAACCTGCAGAGCTATGAATGACAGCTATCGTCCAAAAATGTATCGAAGTAATTCTTCGAAGAGGACTTGAAAGCGCGGCAGAATTTCAGGAAAATGATTTCAGGGGGTAGACTAGAATTGCACTTAAAGCATAGGAAAAGAGGCAGAATGTCGACAATGATGCACTTGGACAAAAAGGGCGTATGCGTTTTTTCCTGAATATATTCATGAAAAAACGCATACGCACTTTTTGGCCAACGAAGCAAGCGTGTAAAGGAAATCTGCACTACAATGAAGTCTCACTGCCCCCTGGTCAAAAGGGCCATCTGAAAAACGTGTAAAATCCAGAAAGGCAGGACAGGTCATGGAGAACAGGGAGCCTTGTTATGCTGATGGGCGGGATGTAAATTGCCAACAGCCACTCTGGAGAACTGTATGGTGTTTCCTGAAACACGTAGGAAACAAAGCAACACAGCCTATGGCACTTCCACTTATGGTCCTATAGCTTAGGGAAATTAAAATCAAAAACACACAGCCACCCCAAAGTTTGGGACGGCTCTGTTTACAAGAACCTCGTCTACGGTACAAGTTAATTATCCGAGAAAGCAAAAAATGGATAAAGAAATTGTGGTACGCACGTACAATGGAATATCACTCAGCAATGAAATCTATGTCATCAGGCCCGTAGAGGCATAATGAGTGTATTCAGGTATGATGATTCTACGAGAAATAAGTCACACAGAAAAAGAAACATCATAAGATATCACTAATACACGGAATGTAAACTTGGCTACACATGAACTGAATTACAAAACAAAACAAGGTCTCAAATTTAGAAAACCAACTTATGCTTGCTTATGGGGAAACGTGAGCTGGGGTGCTGCATAAAACCAGAGATTGAAATTAGCACAGATACCGTTCCATAAGCCAAATATATAAAAGACCAAACCTACTCCTTGCTCAACGAAATGGACTCAACACCCCATATTCAACGCCTGGGAATATACCTGTCAAGCAAGAATCTTAAAACCCATGGATTTATATGTCTCCATAAGGAAATCAAGCATGTGTACAGCGGCCTAAACGCAGCAGTGAAAATCCGATAAATCCCATTACCAAAATAAATTTCAAAAACAAAACACAATGACAGTGAAATAGAGAGCAATTCTTAGAGAGCAATTCTCAAATAATTCATTCAGGGCTTGTGATGCAACCTGGATTTACCACATCTACACCCAGAGCTGGGTGTGACATAAGGCTGGACACTTCGGGCTGATAGCATTGGTGAGATTCGGTGAGCAAACTCAGACCCTTTGAAGTCATACTGCATGGTACCCATTCCATGGGTCCCAACTCTCCAAGTTTAAGGGATTCTTCCTTCAGTTAAATCATGCATGGGAAGCCCAGAGTACGGTCCCCTGTGTGATTGGGAAACGTTTTCAAATGCATCTCAGTTTTCGAGCCCAGGGACTAGGCTTCACCATTCCAGACGCTTTACTAACACTCTCCCCACTTGGAGAGTCAGTGCCTTTAACCTCCTGTTTGGCACAGTTTGCAATTTCTGCACAAGATGAACAGGAATAGGTAGAACCAATAAGGGACTAGCTGTAGGTGTCTGCACGGGCAAATGGAACGCTCATTTCCCACCAGGAAGAGGAATTAACCAAAGTCTCAGCATGCCCGGCCAGAAACAGATTAGGGCCTGAACCAATCCTGCGGTTTTGCAGCCAGCTCACAAGAAAGCGAGTTGAAGAAAGGAGCTCAGGGGCACTGTAATTCACAAACCTGCAGAGTTATGAATGACAGCTATCGTCCCAAAATGTATTGAAGTAAGTCTTAAAAGAGGACTTGAAAGCGGGGCAGAATTTCAGGAAAACGATTTCAGGGGGTAGACTGGAATTGCACTTAGAGCATAGGAAATGAGGCAGAATGTCGACAATGATGCACTTGGCCAAAAAGGGCGTATGCGTTTTTTCCTGAATATATTCAGGAAAAAACGCATACGCACTTTTTGGCTAACCAAGCAAGCGTGTAAAGGAAATCTGCACTACAATGAAGTCTCACTGCCCCCCGGTCAAAAGGGCATTCTGAAAAACGTGTAAAATGCAGACAGGCAGGACAGGTCATGGAGAACAGGGAGCCTTGTTATGCTGATGGGCGGGATGTAAATTGCCAACAGCCACGCTGGAGAAGTGTATGGTGTTTCCTGAAACACGTAGGAAACAAAGCAACACAGCCTATGGCACTTCCACTTATGGTCCTATAGCTTAGGGAAACTAAAATCAAAAACACACAGCCACCCCAAAGTTTGGGACGGCTCTGTTTACAAGAACCTCGTCTACGGAAAAAGTTAGATATCCGAGACAGCAAAAAATGGATAAAGAAGTTGTGGTACGCACGTAGAATGGAATATCACTCAGCAATGATATCTACGTCATCAGGACGGTAGCGGCATAATCAGTGGATTCAGGTACGATGATTCTACGAGAAATATGTCACACAGAAAAAGAAACATCATAAGATATCAGTAATACACGGAATATGAACTTGGCTACACATGAACTGAATTACAAAACAGAACAGGATCTCAAATTTAGAAAACACACTTATGCTTGCTTATGGGGAAAGGTGAGTTAGGGTGCTGCATAAAACCAGAGATTGAAATTAGCACAGATACCGTTCCATAAGCCAAATATATAATAAACAAGACCTACTCCTTGTTCAACGAAATGGACTCAACAGCCCATATTCAACGCCTGGGAATATACGTGACAAGTAATAATCTTAAAACCCATGGATTTATATGTCTCCATAAGGAAATCAAGCGTGTGTACAGCGGCCTAAACGCAGCAGTGAAAATCCGATAAATCCCATTATCAAAATAAATTTCAAAAACAAAACACAATGACAGTGAAATAGAGAGCAATTCTTAAATAATTCATTCAGGGCTTGTGATGCAACCTGCATTTACCACATCTACACCCAGAGCTGGGTGAGACATAAGGCTGGACACTTCGGGCTGATAGCATTGGTGAGGTTCGGTGAGCAAACGCAGACCCTTTGAAGTCATACTCCATGGTACGCATTCCATGGGTCCCAACTCTCCAGGTGTAAGGGATTCTTCCTTCAGCTAAAACATGCATGGGAAACACAGTGTATGGTCCACCATGTGGTTGGGAAACGTTTTCAAATGCATCTCAGTTTTCGTCCCCTGGTACTCGGGTTCACCATTCCAGACGCTTTACGAACACTCTCCCCACTTGGAGAGTCAGTGCCTTTAACCTCCTGTTTGGCACAGTTTGCAATTTCTGCGCAAGATGAACAGGAATAGGGAGAACCAATGAGAGACTAGCTGTAGGTGTCTGCACGGGCAAATGGAACGCTCATTTCCCACCAGGAAGAGGAATTAACCAAAGGCTCAGCATGCCCGACCGGAAACAGATTAGGGCCTGAAGCAATCCTGCGGTATTGCGGCCAGCTCACAAGACAGCGAGTTGAAGAAAGGAGCTCAGAGGCACTGTAATTCACAAACCTGCAGAGCTATGAATGACAGCTATCGTCCAAAAATGTATCGAAGTAAGTCTTCGAAGAGGACTTGAAAGCGCGGCAGAATTTCAGGAAAACGATTTCAGGGGGTAGACTAGAATTGCACTTAAAGCATAGGAAAAGAGGCAGAATGTCGACAATGATGCACTTGGACAAAAAGGGCGTGTGCGTTTTTTCCTGAATATATTCATGAAAAAACGCATACGCACTTTTTGGCCAACCAAGCAAGCGTGTAAAGGAAATCTGCACTACAATGAAGACTCACTGCCCCCCGGTCAAAAGGGCCATCTGAAAAACGTGTAAAATCCAGAAAGGCAGGACAGGTCATGGAGAACAGGGAGCCTTGTTATGCTGATGGGCGGGATGTAAATTGCCAACAGCCACTCTGGAGAAGTGTATGGTGTTTCCTGAAACACGTAGGAAACAAAGCAACACAGCCTATGGCACTTCCACTTATGGTCCTATAGCTTAGGGAAATTAAAATCAGAAACACACAGCCACCCCAAAGTTTGGGACGGCTCTGTTTACAAGAACCTCGTCTACGGTACAAGTTAATTATCCGAGAAAGCAAAAAATGGATAAAGAAATTGTGGTACGCACGTACAATGGAATATCACTCAGCAATGAAATCTACGTCATCAGGCCCGTAGCGGCATAATGAGTGTATTCAGGTATGATGATTCTACGAGAAATAAGTCACACAGAAAAAGAAACATCATAAGATATCACTAATAGACGGAATGTATACTTGGCTACACATGAACTGAATTACAAAACAAAACAAGGTCTCAAATTTAGAAAACCAACTTATGCTTGCTTATGGGGAAACATGAGCTGGGGTGCTGCATAAAACCAGAGATTGAAATTAGCACAGATACCGTTCCATAAGCCAAATATATAAAAGACCAAACCTACTCCTTGCTCAACGAAATGGACTCAACACCCCATATTCAACGCCTGGGAATATACCTGTCAAGCAAGAATCTTAAAACCCATGGATTTATATGTCTCCATAAGGAAATCAAGCATGTGTACAGCGGCCTAAACGCAGCAGTGAAAATCCGATAAATCCCATTACCAAAATAAATTTCAAAAACAAAACACAATGACAGTGAAATAGAGAGCAATTCTTAGAGAGCAATTCTCAAATAATTCATTCAGGGCTTGTGATGCAACCTGGATTTACCACATCTACACCCAGAGCTGGGTGTGACATAAGGCTGGACACTTCGGGCTGATAGCATTGGTGAGATTCGGTGAGCAAACTCAGACCCTTTGAAGTCATACTGCATGGTACCCATTCCATGGGTCCCAACTCTCCAAGTTTAAGGGACTCTTCCTTCAGTTAAAACATGCATGGGAAGCCCAGAGTACAGTCCCCCGTGTGATTGGGAAACGTTTTCAAATGCATCTCAGTTTTCGAGCCCAGGGACTCGGCTTCACCATTCCAGACGCTTTACTAACACTCTCCCCACTTGGAGAGTCAGTGCCTTTAACCTCCTGTTTGGCACAGTTTGCAATTTCTGCACAAGATGAACAGGAATAGGTAGAACCAATGAGGGACTAGCTGTAGGTGTCTGCACGGGCAAATGGAATGCTCATTTCCCACCAGGAAGAGGAATTAAACAAAGGCTCAGCATGCCCGGCCGGAAACAGATTAGGGCCTGAACCAATCCTGCGGTTTTGCGGCCAGCTCACAAGAAAGCGAGTTGAAGAAAGGAGCTCAGGGGCACTGTAATTCACAAACCTGCAGAGTTATGAATGACAGCTATCGTCCCAAAATGTATTGAAGTAAGTCTTAAAAGAGGACTTGAAAGCGGGGCAGAATTTCAGGAAAACGATTTCAGGGGGTAGACTGGAATTGCACTTAGAGCATAGGAAATGAGGCAGAATGTCGACAATGATGCACTTGGCCAAAAAGGGCGTATGCGTTTTTTCCTGAATATATTCAGGAAAAAACGCATACGCACTTTTTGGCTAACCAAGCAAGCGTGTAAAGGAAATCTGCACTACAATGAAGTCTCACTGCCCCCCGGTCAAAAGGGCATTCTGAAAAACGTGTAAAATGCAGAAAGGCAGGACAGGTCATGGAGAACAGGGAGCCTTCTTATGCTGATGGGCGGGATGTAAATTGCCAACAGCCACTCTGGAGAAGTGTATGGTGTTTCCTGAAACACGTAGGAAACAAAGAAACACAGCCTATGGCACTTCCACTTATGGTCCTATAGCTTAGGGAAACTAAAGTCAAAAACACACAGCCACCTCAAAGTTTGGGACGGCTCTGTTTACAAGAACCTCGTCTACGGAAAAAGTTAGATAACCGAGACAGCAAAAAATGGATAAAGAAGTTGTGGTACGCACGTACAATGGAATATCACTCAGCAATGATATCTACGTCATCAGGACCGTAGCGGCATAATCAGTGGATTCAGGTACGATGATTCTACGAGAAATATGTCACACAGAAAAAGAAACATCATAAGATATCAGTAATACACGGAATATAAACTTGGCTACACATGAACTGAATTACAAAACAGAACAGTGTCTCAAATTTAGAAAACCAAGTTATGCTTGCTTATGGGGAAAGGTGAGTCGGGGTGCTGCATAAAACCAGAGATTGAAATTAGCACAGATACCTTTCGATAAGCCAAATATAGAATAGACAAGACCTACTCCTTGCTCAACGAAATGGACTCAACAACCCATAGTCTACGCCTGGGAATATACCTGACAAGTAAGAATCTTAAAACCCATGGATTTATATGTCTCCATAAGGAAATCAAGCGTGTGTACAGCGACCTAAACTCAGCAGTGAAAATCCGATAAATCCCATTATCAAAATAAATTTCAAAAACAAAGCACAATGACAGTGTAATAGAGAGCAATTCTTAAATAATTCATTCAGGGCTTGTGATGCAACCTGGATTTACCACATCTACACCCAGAGCTGGGTGAGACATAAGGCTGGACACTTCGGGCTGATAGCATTGGTGAGGTTCGGTGACCAAACCAGACCCTTTGAAGTCATACTGCATGGTACCCATTCCATAGGTCCCAACTCTCCAGGTTTAAGAGATTCTTCCTTCAGCTAAAACATGCATGGGAAACCCAGAGTATGGTCCACCGTGTGATTGGGAAACGTTTTCAAAAGCATCTCAGTTTTCGTCCCCTGGTACTCGGGTTCACCATTCCAGACGCTTTACTAACACTCTCCCCACTTGGAGAGTCAGTGCCTTTAACCTCCTGTTTGGCACAGTTTGCAATTTCTGCGCAAGATGAACAGGAATAGGGAGAATCAGTGAGAGACTAGCTGTAGGTGTCTGCGTGGGCAAATGGAATGCTCATTTCCCACCAGGAAGACGAATTAACCAAAGGCTCAGCGTGCCCTGCCGGAATTAGATTAGGGCCTGAAGCAATCCTGCAGTTTTGTGGCCAGGTCACAAGAAAGCAAGTTGAAGAAAGGAGCTCAGGGGCACTGTAATTCACAAACCTGCAGAGTTATGAATGACAGCTACCGTCCAAAAATGTATTGAAGTAAGTCTTCGAACAGGACTTGAAAGCGGGGCAGAATTTCAGTAAAACGATTTCAGGGGGTAGACTGGAATTGCACTTAAAGCATAGGAAAAGAGGCAGAATGTCGACAATGATGCACTTGGCAAAAAGGCCTATGCATTTTTTCGTGAATATATTCACGAAAAAATGCATACGTGCTTTTTGGCCAACCAAGCAAGCGTGTAAAGGAAATCTGCACTACAATTAAGTCTCACTGCCCCCTGGTCAAAAGGGCCATGTGGAAAAAGTGTAAAATCCAGAAAGGCAGGACAGGTCTTGGAGAACAGGGAGCCTTGTTATGCTGATGGGCGTGATGTAAATTGCCAACAGGCACTCTGGAGAAGTGTATGGTGTTTCCTGAAACACGTAGGAAACAAAGCAACACAGCCTTAGGCACTTCCACTTATGGTCCTATAGCTTAGGGAAATTAAAATCAAAAACACACAGCCACCCCAAAGTTTGGGACGGCTCTGTTTACAAGAACCTCGTCTACGGTACAAGTTAAATATCCGAGAAAGCAAAAAATGGATAAAGAAGTTGTGGTACGCACGTACAATGGAATATCACTCAGCAATGAAATCTACGGCATCGGGCCCGTAGCAGCATAATGAGTGGATTCAGGTACGATGATTCTACGAGAAATAAGTCACACAGAAAAAGAAACATCATAAGATATCACTAATACACGGAATGTAAACTTGTCTACACATGAACTGAATTACAAAACAGAACAGGGTCTCAAATTTAGAAAACCAACTTATGCTTGCCTATGGGGAAAGGTGAGTTGGGGTGCTGCATAAAACCAGAGATTGAAATTAGCACAGATACCATTCCATATGTCAAATATATAATAGACAAGACCGACACCTTGCTCAACGAAATGGACTCAACACCCCATATTCAACGCCTGGGAATATACGTGACAAGTAAGAATCTTAAAACACATGGATTTATATGTCTCCATAAGGAAAGCAAGCGTGTGTACAGCGACCTAAACGCAGCAGTGAAAATCCGATAAATCCCATTATCAAAATAAATTTCAGAAACAAAACAAAATGCCAGTGAAATAGAGAGCAATTCTTAAATAATTCATTCAGGGCTTGTGATGCAACCTGGATTTACCATATCTACACCCAGAGCTGGGTGAGATATAAGGCCGGACACTTCGGGCTGATAGCATTGGTGAGGTTCGGTGAGCAAACACAGACTCTTTGAAGTCATACTGCATGGTACCCATTCCATAGGTCCCAACTCTCCAGGTTTAAGGGATTCTTCCTTCAGCTAAAACATGCATGGGAAACCCAGAGTATGGTCCACCGTGTGATTGGTAAACGTTTTCAAATGCATCTCAGTTTTCGTCCCCTGGTACTCGGGTTCACCATTCCAGACGCTTTACTAACACTCTCCCCACTTGGAGAGTCAGTGCCTTTAACCTCCTATTTGGCACAGTTTGCAAATTCTGCGCAAGATGAACAGGAATTGGGAGAACCAATGAGAGACTAGCTGTAGGTGTCGGCACGGGCAAATGTAACGCTCATTTCCCACCAGGAAGAGGAATTAACCAAAGCCTCCGCATGCTGTTCCGGAAGCAGACTGGGGCCTGAATCAATCCTGCGGGTTTGCGGCCAGCTCACAAGGAAGCGAGTTGAAGAAAGGAGCTCAGGGTCACTGTAATTCACAAATCTGCAGAGTTATAAATGACAGCTATCGTCCAAAAATATATTGAAGGAAGGCTCCGAAGAGGACTTGTAAGTGGGGCAGAATTGCAGGAAAACCATTTCAGGGGTTTGACTGCAATTGCCTTTAAAGCATAGGAAAAGAGGCAGAATGTCGACAATGATGCACTTGGCCAAAAAGGGCGTATGCGTTTTTTCCTGAATATATTCAGGAAAAAACGCATACGCCCTTTTTGGCCAACCAAGCAAGCATGTTAAAGAAATCTGCACTACAATGAAGTCTCACTGACCCCGGATCAAAAGGGCCATTTGAAAAATGTGTAAAATCCAGAAAAGCAGCACAGGCCCTGGAGAACAGGGAGCCTTGTTATGCTGATGGGCGGGATGTAAATTGCCAACAGCCACTCTGGAGAAGTGTATGGTGTTTTCTGAAACACGTAGAAAACAAAGCAACACAGCCTATGGCACTTCCACTTATGGTCCTATAGCTTAGGGAAATTTAAATCAAAAACACACAGCCACTCCAAATTTCGGACAGCTCTGTTTACAAGAACCTCGTCTATGGTACAAGCTAAATATCTCAGAAAGCGAAAAATGGATAAAAAAGTTGTGGTACGTACGTACAATGGTATATCATTCAGCAATGAAATCTATGTCATCAGGCCCGTAGCGGCATAATGAGTGGATTCAGGTACGATGATTCTACGTGAAATAAGTCACACAGAAAAAGAAACATCATAAGATATCACTAATACACGGAATGTAAACTTGGCTACACAAGAAGTGAATTACAAAACACAACAGGGTCTCACATTTAGAAAACCAAATTACGTTTGCTTATGGGGAAAGGTGAGTTGAGGTGCCGCATAAAACCAGAGAATGAAATTAGCACAGATACCGTTCCATAAGCCATATATGTAATATACATGATCTACTCCTTGCTCAACGAAATGGACTCAACATCACATATTCAACCCCAAGAATATACGTGACTAGAACGAGTCTTAAAACCTATGTATTTATATGTCTCCATAAGGGAATCCAGTGTGTGTACATCGGCATAAACGCAGCATTGAACATCAGCTAAATCCCATTGTACAAATAAATTTTAAAAACTATCACAAAGACTGTGAAATAGAGAGCAATTCTTAAATAATTCATTCATGGCTTGTGATGAGACCTGGGTTTACCACATCCAAACCCACAGCTGGGTTAGACATAAGGCTGGACACTTGGGGCTGATAGGATTGGTGAGGTTCGGTCAGCAAATGCAGACCATTAGAAGTAATACTGCATGGTACCTATTCCAAGGTTCCCAGCTTTCCCGGTTTAAGGGATTCGTCCTTCAGCTCAAACATGCATGGGGAATGCCGAGTATGGTCCACCGTGTGATCAGAAAACGTTTTTAAATGCATCTCTGTTTTCGTCCCCTGGTCCTCGGGTTCACCATTCAAGACACTTTACTAACACTCTCCCCACTTGGAGAGTCAGTGCCTTTAACCTCCTGTTTGGTACAGTTTGCAATTTCTGCGAAAGATGAACAGGAATAGGGAGAACCAATGAGAGACTAGCTGTGGGTTTGTGGACAGGCACATTTAACTCTCATTTCCCTCCAGGAAGAGGAACTAACCACAGGCTCAGCGTTCCATGCCGGAACCAGATTAAGGCCTGAAGCAATCCTGCGGTTTTGCGGCCAATTCACAAGAAAGCGAGTTGAAGTAAGAGGCTCAGGGGCACTGTAATTCACAAACCTGCAGTTATAAATGACAGCTATCGTCCAAAAATATATTCAAGTAAGGCTGCAAAGAGGACTTGAAAACGGGGCAGAATTGCCGGAATGCGATTTCAGGAGGTAGACGGGAATTGCTCTGAAAGCATAGGAAAAGAGGCAAAACCTCGACAATGATGCACTTGACCAAAAAGTGCATATGCGTTTTTTTCCAGGGCCCTCATTTACGAGGGTAGGAGGCTCTCAGCATGCTCCAGGGGCCAACAGAGGCCCCACGTTGCCAAGGTGACGTGACTCAGCCAGCCACGTGTGACCTC